>NC_141534.1:99612500-99912500 GCF_021556685.1 Rattus norvegicus | reverse complement strand
TTTTCTCAGAGAGAGAGAGAGAGAGAGAGAGAGAGAGAGAGAGAGAGAGAGAAAGAGATTTGACCCAGGAAAATAAAGACCTTTTAAAGAATTATTTATTCACTTTACATCCTGCTCGCTGCCCCCACCTCCCACTCACCCCCTCTCCTCCTCTGAGAGGGTGGGGACCCCTGGGTATCCACCCATTTTGCCACATCAAATCTCTGGGGGACTAGGCACATCTTCTCCACTGGGCCAGTCAAAACCAGAATGAAGACCTAAGAGTTCCTGTGGATGCTGGGCACAGCTCAGTAGAATGTTCACCAAGCATGCATAAGACCCCAGGACCCTCCTCTGCCTGGCTTTGTGCAGTGTGGTTGTCAGAGGGGAATAGAGGGGCCAACCTAAGGAGAATGGCTTGGACCTAGTGGCCGAGGTATCTGCAGAGCCCTGCTGCTCGCACAGAGGACACCCTCAGCTCTGCTCTGAGTTCTAGGGTTCTAGAATCACACTTCTACTACACCAAGAGAGCACCCAGAGTTACCAAGCCCAGTACTGAGCACAGAGCACAAAGCACCTGCAGGCCTTTCTAGAACCGTAGGGTCCCGAATCAGGAGCCCCGATAGTTCCAGGCCCAGGACTCCCAGGTGGAGCATCCTCTCCTTACTCCATGCCTCAGATCCCTACTCACAGTGCAGGGTGTGGGCCGCCCTCCAAGCCCATGGAGTGATAATGTTCCCAAGGAAGTCTGGGACAGGAAAGGCAGGGTGGAAGCGACTCTTCCAACTCCCTGATGTCTTTGTTTCCCATCTGGAAGCTGCACGCTGTCAGAGAGCCCTTTACCCTGTCCTCTCCCACCACTTGCACCATTGTCACATGGGCAGTGCACGCACTCTAAGTCTACCAGGTCCTTCCTCCTTCAGAAAGCCAGGCTATAGGATCATCCCCCCAGATCCCCACGGCCTTGCTAAGTCACCTCTTGCTGCAGAGATCACCCAACAGTAGTCCCAGAGGGCAGGTTACATCTTCTGCACCCCACTTTCCTTCCCACATCCACAGGCTCATGGCTCCCACACTCTAGAGACACTTGCCCAGGGGCCTAAAAGCAGTAAAACAGAGAAAAGGTAGGTTAAAAGGCAGAGAGAGAGAACACTGAGACCACCTGTGTCATTTTAGAGAGGGACAAACGAACAGGCCCAGCAAAAACAGCTTGAAACAGAAAAACCTGTGTTCAAAACTAAGGGATCCAGCCACCTGTGGCGGTAGCAACCCTCACTTCTCTCAAGCACACTGTGGGAAAGCCAGGCCAAGACAGTCAGGGTCACTGGGAAAGACATCATTGCTTTTCGATGTATATGGCCCTGGAGTGGTTTTTGGTTTAGTTTGATTTGGTTTTCCTTCCCTTAAAAACAGGCCCCTTCTGGAACTCACTATATAACTCAGGTTAGCCACACACCTGCAATTTTCCTGCCTCAGCCTTGGAAAAGCTGGGATTGCTTCAAGCCCCACCCCGAAACACACACACACACACACACACACACACACAAACACAGGGACACACACCTATCCCTGGGAGCTTTTATTAAGTTCAGCAAGGCTGGAATGGAATGTGGCCTTATTGTTGTGGTGATGAATTTGGTGGCTTCCGGCCTTCACAATGTAACCGCCATAAACAAGTATATGAAGACATCAGCTTTTTCTTTCTTTTAAATATTTTTAGAAATTCCTTGAGAATTTCACAGAATGTATCTTGGTTATGTTCACCCTCAACTCCTCCCAGACCTACACCCACTTTCCTCCCCTCCACCTGTTTTCCTCTTATTTTGTTTTTGCTCCTGTTTGTGCCGTACGTTCGCGGTCATGGATGTGAGGTTGTCTATTGGAACGGGGTTGACCAACCAGAGGCCGCACACTTAAAGAGAGCTGAATCTCCCTCCCCTAGAGTCTGCCTGTCAATGGCTCCTCAGTTGGGAGTGGGTTCGGGTGAACATCCCCCAACCAGACCACTGCCTCCAAGCCGACCCTCAAGGCAGAACTCTGCTTTCTGTAAGTCGTTCCCCAATCTCAGACTTTGAAAGAGTTGCCGGGTGGTTTATTAGAGAGGGGCAAGTTTTGAACTTTCTAAATGGAAACATCCCTTCCAGGATGGAGGGGGTGGGGAGAGACTGTTCAAACACCCCAGGCTTCGCGTCTAGCACGGGTCCTTGTATCTAAAACTTAAGTCGCCGTGTGAAGGCATTTAGAGCGCATCTGCGGTGAACACCCAAGACAGCAAGCAAACCAGGAGGAGAAGCTGTCATGGGGGGAGTCACACACCCACAGGCCCAACGAGCCCAAGCCGAGAATCTGAACTTCATCCCGCCCTGAGGCTGCCCCCATCACATCCCACCTCAAGAGCAGGTGTGCGAGCGCTCACTGAGGCATCATGGACAAAGCAGAACCAGGGGTCAACTTGGGGACAGCGCAGATCTATCAGGCTAGATTTGTCCAGAATGACGTGTTTAATAGCGCCCTTCAGGAAGAGGAGAGACCCTTAGCCACTGGCAGGCACACGGGCACTGTGAGATGACAGAATAAAACTGAACAATGTCGCCTGTCATCCGTAAGAAGGATTTTCACATCCGTCCTTCATCCAAGAAGCACTGCGCTTAATGAATGGGTCCTGAATCATGACACAAAAAATGACTAAGATACGGGAATCACACAGAGGTCAACAAATGTATTCTAGACCAGAAAGTCAAGGGACCTATTCATGCCTGTGGATGGTGTCACTTACAGAGACTGTCACTGTGCGGTGGGGGTCGGGGGGGCACAGTTAATGAGCAAGACCGAGATCCCTGCAAAAACCGCCAGGAGAGAGCAATCTCAAAGGAAGAAAGAGAGAGATGACAGAAGGGAGGAAAAGAGAAAAGAAGGAAGGCTTTGCTGTCTCTGTTCCAAAGGAGAACCTTAGCCCGATGTGGTGGTGTCTACTTGTGATGCCAGCACCCAGGAGGCTGAGGCAGGAGGATGACTCATTTGGGACCCATCCTAGCAACAGAGATGCTCTCTATGGATGGGCCTGTGGCTAGTGGAAGACCGCGTGCCAGCAGTTCCTGAACTTCCACAATGGCACACACCGGGAAATGGTTCCTCTCAGCCACGTTCGTCTTTCCTTAACGTCTGAGCGTTAAGAAGCCTCAAGGTCTGAATTCTGCCGTAGGTTGGATGATAACAGCCAAGAAATGCAGAGCTGGGGAGATGGCTCAGTGGGTAAAGTGCCTGCCGCAGAAGCATGGGGGCCTGAGTTCAAATCCCTAGGGACCGGGTTAGAAACCAGACATGGCGGCCCACATCTATAACCCCAGCACTGGTGGGGTGGAGTCAGGGGCATCACTGGAGCTCTCTGAGCAGACAACCCTGCCAAATGTGTGAGCGCTCTGCTCACATCCTGTCTCAAAAAAGTAAGGCAGACCACAATTGTGGAAGAAACCCAGCGCCGACCTCTGACCTCTGACTTCCACACCCTCCTGCATGGACTCTGGCTTCCACGATGGCATGCACACCCAAACCCTCACTCCCCACACACAGTAGAGGTGCAGGACCTTCCAGGAAATCTAAGAGTTCCTAGTGGGAAGCCATCTTCTCAGTTGGAAAGTGTTGTGTATTGTATTCCATCCCAAAGCTCCCCCCCCCTTTTTTTTTTGATCACGAGGATTCTGAATTTCCTTTGATGAATCTCTGCCCTGCGGATCTTCACCTAGGCGTGGGCCTCATGAAGTGAATTCCATCTCAGACTCCGAACCATCAGTGTTGTAAGGAGACTTACAAAACCAGGCAGGGAAAGTGCATACTCCCACCCAGGCTACCGTCCCAACCAAGCAAATGTTTCAGAGGTTGGAGGGGATAAACTACGGCTTTTACATGGCCAGCATTCAGACTACAGCAGTTGAAGGGGCTTGCAAACCCTGCATGGGTAGAAGGGAGACACTTCCCCCACAAGTGGCCTTAAGGTCTGTGTTGGGTGCTGTTATTGAAGGACACCTCACTTCTCACCTCCGTCAAAGGCAGAACCAGGCTGAAAGTTTCAAGCGCTCCCTTGGTCTAAGCATGTGTCTACAACCTTAAAGCCCCTCTCCCTTAGAATTCTCTAGACTCTTTTTGTCCTACCCCTTCCTGCCCCCAGAATTCTTCCATGGAAACCCGGCCATCGCAACCCCTGTACGCTGCCTGGTTTTATGTCAATTTGACACAAGCTGGAGTCATCTTCATTTAAAAAGAGGAAACCTAAACTGAGAAAGTACTTCCATAAGATCAGGCTGCAGCCAAGCCTGTAGGACATTTTCTTAATGAGTGCTTTAAGGGCAGGAGTGTCGATACATACTTAAAATCCCAGTATTCTGCAGGCTGACTCAGAAGGCCTATGAGTTCAAGATCAACCTGGGCTGTATAAGAAGATTGTGTCAGAAAAAAAAAAACAAAAAAACAAAAAAAAAAACAAAAACAAAAATGATGAGGAGGTTAAAGAAACCACTCAGCAGCTAAAAGCACTTAATGCTCTCCCAGGGAACCCCACTCAGTCCCCAGCACCCATATAACGTAATTCCAGTTCCTGGGAATCCAGCGCCCTCTTGTAGCTTCACCAGGAACTGCGAGCATGTGGTAAACAACCACAGACAGGCAAAACATCCAAACACATAAACTAAGTAAGCATAAGTCCTTTTTAAAGTGTATTTGAAATAAAAACAGGGAGATAAAGAAATACGCTTTGAGATGCTGTGAATGGTAGCCAAGCCCAGCCCTTGCCTCGCCCTCCTCACAGTGACCTGCCTCACCCCAGCATTGTGGACCAGGAAGAAGAAACCCATTAGCTCCCGGTAAATTAAGAGCATGGTAGCCTCCACATACAGAGTACGGGGGACAGTTTGTGGCTTCAGAGAGGAGTGTGTAAGCAAACGTGAAGCCTACCGTATTGAGGTTGATCAATATAGGCCACCCATCGCTAACTGTCACGCAGCTATTTTGCTTCCAGGAGTCCGCGTGGCGGGTGACAGTCACAGACTTTGATGGATTCTGACACAGACGAGAAATCTGGCTTCTCGAGACAAGAGAAGCAAAGGAGGGAGAGACAGCGAAGCTAGCCAACAGGGACGGGCTCGGGACATCTCTGACAGGCCGAGCTAAGGAGGAAAATTAGAAAGGAAAGTCACTGGGCCACCATGTGTGCTGGAGTTGGCCGGGACAGCTAGAAGAAATATCACCCAGCCGGATCCCTGGCCTGGACTGTGATACATGCGTGCAGAGGGTTATCAATAACCCTGAATGATTAATGCTAATGATTTATGCTAATTTTGCCATAAGCTTTATTTGTGCCCGGTGTTGAGTTTAAAGATGTCAAATCATTTCTTAGGAGGGTGTTAGAGATTTTTAAAAGCCAAATCTGAACTATAAGGGCTGACATTCCATACATCATGGCTCTACACTCTCTGAGTCCAGGGTCACCATCCCCTTGTAATTGCCTCTCGCCCAGCAGTGAGTTCTTGGAACCCGGCTCCATG
This sequence comes from Rattus norvegicus, assembly GCF_021556685.1. Taxonomy (NCBI): domain Eukaryota; kingdom Metazoa; phylum Chordata; class Mammalia; order Rodentia; family Muridae; genus Rattus; species Rattus norvegicus. Next base: position 99,906,984 of record NC_141534.1, on the reverse strand, counting down.
TGGGAGTTTGGGTGGCTGCGCGGGAGCATGACCGTGCTGGGTCCCTTCTTTGGTTGGAGAAAGAGTCGCAGGCTTCAAGAAAGCTGCAGATGGCTGCAACCTCTCTGCACACAAATGAGGTGGGCCACAACGTGCTTACCTGGTGTTTTCCTGGGGGAGGGGAGCCGCATGACAGTCACACCTCTTCTGCAGCCTCAGTTTCCCTTCTGTGAAACTAGGGTTAAGGGGGAGCCTCTGCTTACTTCACAGGAAAGCCAGGAGGCTAAAATTTTGGAAAAGCTTTGTTCTCCATAATGTCCCCCAAATACGCACTAGATCGCGTTCCTGGGGTGCTTTGCGCACACACTACTTCCACGGAACGCAGTCATGGGGCTAGGAGCAGAGAGCAGGTCTGACCTTCAGGTCTGTCAGCTTGCCTGCTACTTCGGGTTACCCTGTTCCTACCCTGCCCCTAGTCGTTGATCCCAGAAGTTCCTTAGATGCCGCCTTTACTCACCTTTCCTGCACAGACACAGGGGTGGCTAACCCTATGCTATGTGTCAGAGTCTGAGACGAGTGAGAAGGGTGGGAGAGCATGCATCAACTTAAACCTAGCTAACACTGATGCTCAAAGCTGAAGCCAATTACGGGACATAGCATCTACCTACATGTGGGCCCACCTTACAGGGCATCTCAGACAGGCAGACACCGAAACAATAAAAGGAGAGTTGGCTTGGGGCCACCACCAACATATACTACCTGGGAATTGGGGAGACCCTGGGAACATCAACCTTGTACGTATGTCTGTCCTGGATGTCTCTTACTCCTGGCACAGAGTCCCATTAGTACTGTCTCTATCCTCTACTGACCTGTGTCCCCCAGGCTCCCTGCTTTGGCTCCAGCCATCAGAGTTCCAGCAGCATTGCCACCTGTAAATCGGTCACCCAGTTTTCTAGTTTCAAAATTAACCTCTTCCCACTCTCCCTGCCAAAGTCCAGATCCAAGCCTGAAACCCAACCCACAAGGCCTAGTCCATCCCATCCTCTCTCTTCGTAGCTGTATCTCTTGCTAGAAATCTATTATCTATGGCTTAACAATCAACCATTTCTCTATGGGTTTGGGCCAGAAGGAAATATTCTATCTGCTTTCTTGGTTTCCCGGGATGGAGCTCCACGGAAACCATCGTGGTCCAGGCTGTACGGCGTGCACCTGTCAAAACGTATGGCCCATGCCATTTATCAACTAATCTGTTCCAAGAACAGATAGGCAGTATCAGCAATCTGGTATTGATCCGTACAGGGCCCTGCTATTGTTCATCCCTGCATCCGGAATGGCAGCAGGAATTAATGAAAGGGACTAAACAATGCAGAGCAGTCACTCAGCCCCACAACTTTGTTTGCTCTTCTCATTAAGCTGGGCAAAGTTTCCCCAGTGAACCCGGAAGCTCTCTTTAGAGAGGTGAGCCCAGGAAGCCAACCCTCTCTTCCCTGCTGAAGTCTCTGGGCTGGACTCTGCTCAGCGACGCTCTAGCTTCCTTCGAAGGCCATGGTAGTGGCATGTTAATGGCAATATGAGAACCCACGAGGTCTCTCCCAGAGTCTGGATGGGAAGACATTTTCCTCTACTAGCCCCTTTGTAGTTTTGCTTAAGCCACTACTCTCTTGGATGAGTGGGTGGGTGCGTGAATGTGTGCGCGGATGGATGTGTGGAGGGAAGGATGTACGAGGGTACACATACATGGGTTGATAGATGAAGAGACAGATGAATAGATGTACCATGATGGATGGGTCGGTGCATGCATGGATGGATGCCTGGATAGAGAGATGGATAGATGGGTGACTGGATAAATGGGTGCACACATGGGTGATGGATAGAGGAAGAGATGAATACATACGTGCACGGAGTGGTGGATGGATGGTGAATGGTTGCATGAGGGGAGGCATGCACGCATGCACATATGGAGAGATACATGCATGCATGCATGGGTCGGTATGAAGATGGATGGACTGAAGGGTGGAGGGTGGATGGATGTGTGGACAGATAGATAAGAGTAGATGGTTCTGAACCAGCCGAGATGAGAGCCATGAACTCACAATGATGCATCCAGATGTTGGACAGCCCAAAGACAGCATCTCATTCTCTATTCATGACAGCCAGGAATCTTCTCACCATGATAGAACAAGAGTTGCTAATGTGTCGTGGGTCTGAAGATTTATCTTCCATCCCACAAAGCCAGCTTCAAACACCAGACCTCACAGAGGGGAAATAAAATGTCCTCACTGCCTGGAACAAACAAGGCTCCAGTCCCCCGAGTCCCCAAGTACACGTCCTAACCCTGCCTTATGGAAGTCTCAAGCCTACAGTGGGGCCAAACCTCAGGTCTCGGCTAGATAAGTCACTGACCGAAGCTGACACCAAGTGAGAGAAAACCCTGTTCCTCTCAGAAGGGCCCCTTGCAAAGCTGCCTGAATTGTCTGTGAGGAATAACAGCAGCCAGTGTGTCCTCTCGTGCTGTGCTTCTCCTACTTGGGAGGCTTCCTCCTTGGTGTGGAAGAAATTTCAGCAGGGAGCAGGCCAAGGCCAGAGTGGTCTGCTTAGCTTGAGATGGACATGGAAGGCCATTCGCCCCCATCTATGAGATGAAGCAGAGACACAGAGTGTTAGTAGCATGGGCTTGCTCAGCTGACCAGGGCCTCCAGAGGGGCAGGAGACATTTCCAGTCTGCAAAAAGCACAGACCAAGGGGTCAGGCCAGGCCAGCGGGGCACGTGACATGCCATTCTCCAAGGACGGACGGCAAATTGCCTATGCCGTTTCCACAGAAGCCAATCTGACTATAAGGACTGTCCTGCTCCACTTCTGCCTCAGTCCCTCAAGCGTCAGCTGCACACTGGTCCCTCTCAAGGGCCAGGTCTCACGCCTGCACTGTCAGGGAGGTGAAAGCGACAGAGCTTTCCATGGGCAATAACAAGTGTGGATTAGAGCGAGTGGGCAAAGCACAGAAGTGTCGTATGTGAAGCCTGTATTTCTCATGTTTCTGTTCCTGTGGTAAAACCTCGTGGCCAAAAGCAGCCAGAGAAAAGAGAAGAGTATACTTATATTTCTAGAGAGATGGAGTCCATTAATGGTGGGGAGGGCGTGGCCACGAGCAACCAGAGCAGGAAGCTGGTGATTGCATTTCCATCTACACAGAGGAAACAGAGCAAACAGGAAGAGGGGTGAAGTTATAATTACTCAAAACTTTTCCAGTAATACACTTCCTCCAGAAGACTACACCTCCTAACGGTGCCATAGCCCCCACCCCAATAGCGCCATCACCGAGGGACCAACTGTTTAAATACATGTGCCTGTTGGAGACATTTATCCTTCAAACCTCCACATTCCCCCATCGCTGTGGTGTATGAAGGACCTTAGCTTTTAGCACACTCCCCAAAGGTTCAGGTACTGGACCTTCAGGTTCAGTTCTGTCTCCAGCCTGCTAATAACGAGAGGGTAGGACCTTTAAGAGACACGGCCTAGTGACAGTTGGCTAAATCACTAGGGAGCTGCCTTTGGGTGGGAATAGGTAGGTTTTAAGGGAACCGAGTTACCTCTCAGAACAGAGCGACAGACATGGACTTCATAACTCTCCTCACTCTCTGACTTTTCTTGACACCTCATGGCTACCTACATACATCCTCCTGTCACTATGGGATGTAGAAAAGGAGGTCCTTACCAGAGGCTATGACAATGAGGAAACCTGATCTTGGATGTTTGACTTCTAACACTGTGAGATATATATATATGCTCTAAAGTACCCGCCACATGTATTTTGTTATAGCTATGGAAAGCAGACTATCACACACACACACACACACACACACACACACACACACACACACACACACGCTTACTTCTGAGTTCCCAGTTTTGAGTTTTGCTTGATGCCCACAAGTGAGTAGGATATTATCTACTTGACGTCACACTGGCAGACTTCACATTGACAAAAGAAGGTGTCTCCACACAACCTTGTGCTAACCACAAGAACTCTGTGAGAACTGTCCCTCCCCTACTGTCCACAACTATGATTCAGGGAGAAATAAAGCATCCCAGAAGAAACCAGGCTCTGCTGGGAACCTGAAACCCACAGAGCTCCAAGAGAAACTGGCTTAGAGGGCATAGAGGGCCCTCCATCAGAGGACGGCATAGGCAGGAAACAGATGCTGCACGGAGAAAGTTGAGAGCCATTTAAAAACTTCTCCATTGACTTCTAAGAGATCGCCTTCGACCCGAGCAGCAGCAGGCTCCGTCCGTACAACTGTCGCTTGGTGCCCTAGTTAGCACTTGGAACACTGCTCTGCACATGAAGACCTACTGGGCAAGGCCAGCCTTGATTGCGCTGGGAGCTTAGAATGGGAAGATGAGCCACAGAGGCACCACTCAATGTTCAGGACAAAGCCATTAAGTCCAGTCCCCACGCAGTCGTCAGCCACTGTGGGTTGACACGGCACAGAATTCTGGGAAGCCAATCAGCACAGCCCACTAGGCAGCTGCTGATGTCACCCTTTAAACAGGGACCCTGGAAATGGGACAAACCTACAGGCTCTGACACCAGGGGGACTCTGCTGGAACATGAGCAGCTGGGGACGGAGCTGACTCTGAGCTCAGCATTAGGTTAGGCTCTGCCCGCCCTCTGCGTGCCAGCTTTGCCTTGCCGGCCTCAACACGTGCCTCTGTAGCCACCACATCCCCATAGCATCCCGCACCCAGGTGCTCTCATTCTTGGGGGCACCATACACAGGCTTTCTTGTCCAAGTCGGCTCCAAGAAAGGTCACAGAGAAGCAGCCATGAACCCCAAGACCCTTGAGCGGTACTGCTAACCTGACTCCAAGATGTCTCCAATGAGGCCGCACCCATGGTGCCAGCCTACCGAGGTCTCTCCACTGGACACTGCTTTGAAAAGTTTCTTCGCTATCTAAGTCCCTTGAGCAAATTAGATGTCTGCTCGCTGAATTCTGCTCAGGACAGTGAACGCCAAGGTCTCCATCCTGTCTTCTGTCCACGGACATGAGCTACTTCATTTTGACATTAGTGGCTAGCTTGCTGGGAACATCTGCGCTAGGATGACAAGATAGGTCTCTCTCTCTCTCTCTTTCTCCCTCCCTCCCTATGAAATGGTGGGGGGGGGGGACACATGCAAGACCGGTTCCTCTCGTTATGAACCTCAGGATACATCGGTGAGAGTTGAGTTCAACTGTCACAACCAACAAGCCGTACAAAGCCCAGGCCCCTGCAACACCAAGTCAGAATGTTTGCCGCATAGCATTCCCCAACACCCTCTTCTTGAAAGTTATGGATTAAATATAAAAATGTCTCCCCCATCGCTTCTCAGCCTTTTGGCTAAGATCAAGTGTAAAAATGTCTCCCCAAAGTCCATGTGTTCCAGACTCAGGACTTGGTTGGATCTTAAGGTCTCTGATGCCAATGATGGGTGGATAGGTTGGGGAATTCACATATTGATGGCACTGCTGGAGGTGCACATGAATGAGGGAGGGAGAGAGGGAGGGAGGGAGGAGGCGAGATCACACTGGAGGAAGAGGTCCACTAGAAAAGCACACAGAGAGCTATATATTGCCCTAGCCTCTTTCCCACCTCTCTTCCTGTTTCCTGCCTGTCAGGAAGTGGCTAGGTTCCACCACACCTGCTCTGCTACACCCAGCCTCCAGCCCTACAACTAGAGATCCAGCTGAGACCGTGATCAGAACTAAAACAGCCCCTCTTCAAGTCCCTTATATAATTTTCCCCAAGCATCTTGTCACCGTTTCAGGGACCTGACAGACACACTGAACTGAACTTCCACGTCTCCTGCCCAGAGCTCAGCCATGGTTCTGCACCCCTGGCTCTCATCCTGGACGTGAATGTGGGAAGCCGTGCTTTGGCAGAATGTCTGGCACCCAGTGACTGAGAGTGCCGGGAGGTGGGCTTGCTGACCCTCTGAGCGCTCCTGCGTTTTAGCCTTGAGGACTACTCGTTGCCAACTGGACATGTCACGCTGCCCAGCCTCAGACTGGTCCAAAACCCATGACGATCCACCAGGAGAAGTTGACATGACGCCCAGACTATTTTATATCTTATCCCATCTTTGGGGCCATAGCTAAGGACTCTGCAAGTCCAAGATGCAGGAGAGGTCAGAGAGTGAACTCAGCAGTCTCTGTATCCCAGCTTGGTCTACCTCATACCAATTCTTTTTCACTTTGATAAGTCAACGTTTAGAAACCAGAAGATGTTTTCGGGCTGCGGTTTTGTTTAGTTTGAGACCTCTCACCCTGTAGCCCAGGCTACCCTCAAACTTGGGATCTTCCCGCCTCATCCTCCAAAGTGCTACGTTCCAGATGTGCACCACGACCACACCCAGCTATTTCACTCTCTGGTCTGAACTTTGCACTACTGCTTCTGAACAATAGAGGAGGAAACGATCCTGGATGATTCTCACCCAGAAAATGTAGGCCCAGCGCAGCAGAGGTCTGCTCCAGAACTTTCCACAGAGGTCACCAGCTTTCAGACTGATGCCTACAGGTGCGTCTTCTTTGCAACTCTAGTACAAGTCTTGACTACAGACTGAGGCACAATAAAGGGCCTCCAGGGCACCTAGCAAGCCCCGATTTCCAGGAACCTTGGAGAGTCGCCTCTGTGAAGATGATTCTCCAGCAAATCATCAGCTTACCTGGAACCCAGCTGAATCTGGCTGGCTTGAAGAACAAAATTATCAGAGAGGCAAGCACACACCTCCAGGAGCCCCCTTAGGGATGAGCCCAGGGCCTGCCTTCCCCACACAGCAGTTGAAGTACATTCTCCCCTGGAGGCTGGCGGGCAGAGGAGATTCCAATGCAAAGAGAGATTATGGTGGGGTGTAGAGATCCGGTAAACAAAGAGGATTAAAAGAAAGAAGCCAGGCTCCCAATCAGCCCTTTTGCACGTCAACAGCCACCGTCTGCTGGGTTTCTGTGTGAGCAACACCGATATGCTCATTTCTATTACACAGAACATTAGCGAGACACAGCGCTGACCCTCGATTGCCAGGAACCACATAAATGACTGGGAGGGGAAGGGGCCGAGAAATGGCAAGCACTTCACGTGGCAGGACTGTAAAGATGATGAGTGTAGGTGCACCGAGGAAAAAAACATAATTTTTCATTGGTGTACAGCAGCAGGGCTGCAAGAAACACAAATACCACAGTAGCTCCATTAGGCCTGTGACAAGAAACAGTGTTTCCATCCGCTCCCTAAACTGCTTCTGATCCGTTCTCACCTGCCTGCAAACTAGCCTCATCCTTACATTGTGCTGCTGGAAGTGGCTGGAGGTTAAAATACATGTAGTTCTTAATGATAGGTTTTTGTATTATAATAGAGTCGTGGCCGTCGTTACAAACACTGCAGGCTCTTAGAAAACACCTAACTCCAGTTATTAAATTGCATAATTTTTAAGGAAGAAATTCGGAGCATCTGCAAGTGGAAAAGTGCGCATAGGACAGGATGGCTAAGCCCTGCCAGATGGGCCTGGAAGTGAGGCTGGCGAAGCAGATGACTTTAAGGCACCTGCCTGGGTCCTCAATTACCCTGTGAACACTGAGCCTTGAGAGAGGGTGGGGCAGCCTCGCCACAGTCTACTTTCACTTTCTCTATTTCCCTGTTCTCCTCCTCCTCCTCCTCCTCCTTTTTCATCTTCTTCCTCTTCCTCCTCCTCCTCCTCCTTTTTTGTCTTCCTCGTCCTCCCCCTCCTTCTTCCTCATCCTCCTTTCTCCTCCTTCCTCCTCCATATTCTTCTTCTTCCTCCTCCTCCTCCTCCTTCTTCCTCATCTTCCTTCTTTCTCCTCCTTCTTCTTCCCCTCCGTTTTCTTCCTCCTCCTCCTCCTCCTCCTTTTTCGCTGACACTTTGAACCAGCACCTGCACACCCCATCTATCCAATGGAGGGCAGAATTGGTTCTCTATGTGTCTAGCAATACCTAGTAGTAAGTGGATGGTTGCAAGTAGCACGTTTCTTTTTTACCTTCTTCACTTTGGGCATCAGGCTACAGCTACAGCCCCAGAGGCTCTCTGATAGTTGAGGTCTACAGGAACCACTCCTGGGTGGCATTATGTGCTTATTCTATTTGTTTGAGACAGAGTCTCAGGCTGGCCTTCTATTCTCAATGTGGCTGAGGATGGATTTGAACTCCTGATCCTTCCTCCTCCACCTCCAGATTCTGAAGTGATAAGCATGCACGGTCGTGCCGAAGTCTGCTATAAACATTTGATCCTGAGGCTCTCAAAATGGTCAGTTGTCATGATTATTGTTGGATTGGTCATCCAATTTCAGATGTGGAGTTAGGTACCTGAGGAGGACCTGACCTTACTTAGAAGGGCCTGGCCTCATGTGGGATTACCTCACAGGACACCAGTCTGAAAACGTACAGTGGAAAGAAGAAAGTAAGTATGGGGATGCCTGGGAAGCAAGCAAGGAGGGCTTCTCAGAGGAGGCCCTGTGACCGTGGAAATGTAATGGCGGCATGGTGCCAGAATGAGCAGGTGGGAATCAGGAATGTGACTTGGAAGCAAAGCAATTGCTTGGCACACACGACGCCCTCGGTCCCATCCCAAGCTCAGCAAAATAAAAATGAGTGAGCAGAGTAGGATGTTCTTGGGATTGTCAGGGGCAGCCAGAGTCCAGGAGTTCAAGGAAAGGAAACAGTACCAAAGCTGGAGGAGGCAGGCAAGCCAGGGAGCGAGTGAAGAAAGCCTGATTTTAAAGCTTTGAGCTCGGAAAATGCAGATGGGATGGGAAGGAAGGAAGAAACCGAATGGCCTCTCTCTCTATTTGGGGAGGCAACAGTGTGGCGAAGAGAGATCAGTTTGCAAGCAGAGGTGCAATCCCGGTCACACGATTTCTGGGGCAAGTAAGTGAAAAATGCAGCAGATCTCCATGAGAACTTTGTGCTGGGCAGCTGTGACGACCCACTCCGCACAGTTCCATTGGCTGAGCCCCAGCCCAGGGAGGTGAGGAGAAGGCAAAGGCTCTGAAAGGGAGGTCTGTCATCCCCGTAGCACAGCTGGCGGCTAGTGCAGCGGAGATCCAAGCCTGAGCCACAAGACTCCACAGCGCATGCGTGTTCTGATGAGCGGAAAAACAGGGTTACACCGAATAGAGGTTCTACCAGCAAACACTGACTCCTAATTGTGCGGCAGTCTGGCCCAGAAGAAGATCCTGGAACTCTGTGATCTGGGCGCATTCACAGACAGAAGAATCAGCAGAATGAAAGAGCGAGGGACAACAAGCAGATAGGCAGTCAAGCGTAACAGTGCAAGCCTCTCATCCCAGCACCTTGGAAAGCAGAGGCAGGGTTATCTCAAGTCCAAAGTCAGCACGGGCAAAGTACTGACATTTTGATCTCAAAGTGTGAAGGGGAGCTGAGAGTACAGCTCAGTGGTAGAGCCCCTGCCTAGAATCCCCCAGTGAGGGGCTGGGAGGGTTGGCTCAGAGATACACTGGAGGTTCTAAATTCAACCTTCAGTTACGAAAGCATATTGGCCTCTTCTAAATAAAGTCACTTACCTTAGACAAGTTCAAACAGACTGAATTTCTCTATCTTGATGGCTAAAATTGGCCTATTATGCCCGGGCTATTAGCTTTTAATTTCCATACTTTTAATTTAGCAGTATAGAACTTTAGCAAAAGCAACCCCATTTTGGTGTACTCTGTTGTCACCCAAGATAGAAGCTCATCTCAAACTGTTGGCCACTTCTAGAACTGATTGAACAAATCTCAGCTTCACAGGCTAGTGGAACCAAGGACAACATCACCCGGGACCAGCCATTTGGGGATAACTGGCTTGTTTCTTTTGCTCACACTTGGCATCGTCATTACAAGAAGTAAGAACAAAAAACCCACAGGCAAACTCGAGATGAAAAGATGGCAGAGAAATTAATAATAATAATAATAATAATAATAATAATAATAATAATAATAATACCTCAAGTGATTCAGTAGAAATGTTTTATAATTTCGGTATGTGGATGGATTTACAAAATCTTCTTCTACAGCTACATCTGCTGCTCCTCTCAGGCTGAAGACAGCTCAGTTCTCAAGGCTTCTTTGTTAAACGCAGACACATCTTGGGGCTGGAACGATGGTCTAGTGGTGGACAACATTTGCCACCGTTATAGTTAGAGCCGACCTGGGCAGAAGTCTCAGCACCCGCATCAGTTCACAACTGTGAATTCCAGCCCCAGGGACCTGATGCCCCCTTCTGCCTTCTGTAGGCACTGCATGTATACGGTTTCCATTCAGACAAGCAGGCACACATAGGCACCTAAATGAAAATACATAAAAATTCTAAGAGTCAGACATTTTTTAAGAGTGGAGTTACACACACACACACACACACACACACACACACACGTGCGTGTGCACGCTTATATAGCATGTCCGTGTAATATATATATATATATATATATATATATATATATATATATATATATATATATAAAATACTTGACTGTTTTGTGCTGAATCCCCATGAATAATTTAATGCGAGATGTATGCTTTGAAAGCAATCGGCTGCATTGCATGGCCAGGAGCTGGATCAGAGCTGGAAAGTCAGCCATCCAGCATTGTTATATATGACCAGAAGCCACCGTAAATTCACTGCAAAAGGCAAGATCCCTGGTTTCTGAGAGCAGGGGGTCACTAGAAACAAATCAAGAGAGCGCGGCTTTATTTAATTGAGAACTAAATATCTCTGCGATTGTTTTCTCTCTCCCAAGGAAGGTCATTTTGCTGTGCAAGCGTGTCAGCACCTCCTGGGTGGCTACGTCCCTGAGCAGATCCAGATTCCCCATCTGCGTTGTGGGTTCCCTCTTCTGCACCACAAGAACACGAGCTGCCAAGCCAACATTTGGATCTCCAAAATCCTTCCCCACACCCCCCGAGCCCATCTCGCTTCCTCTCCCTGCAAGTCAGGTACTCAGAGGCCCCACTCATTAGCCACGGAGTCACAGAGATTCACACAGTATTAAGATGGCAATATCATCTTATTGGCTATTAACACAAATGTGCCAATAAACATAGTGCATAAAAATTATACATATTCCCTCAGAGTCCATAATCCCGAACTGATACTGCGTCACGCAGAACACACTTCCCCAAAAGTAGTGCTTAAAGTCACAATGTACAAATTGAATTTTAAATAAATTTCCTAAACGATTACCAGCGATTCTAGCTGTGTTAGCTGTACAGACTTGCTGAAATTTAAGCGCACAATGACCACATTCACCTCAACCCAGAAAAGGCTGGAACGGGGGGGGGGGGAGGGGGACACTTGATCTGCCTTGATCTCGAGTTGTTTCCAGAGGGGCTCTCTATGCATGCATTTGGGTACACTTGTGAAAATAGCCCCGTCTTCCCCTCAAGGGTTTCTCCTAATTACCAGTGATCATCAGTTTCCCAAAGTCAGCTTGTCTTCACCCCATCCTCTGTCAAAGAGGAGATGCTAATTGTGTTACCACCCTGCCAACACCCTCTGAGAGGATGCCAGTGATCATTAATGGGTACCTCGGAGCCAATCACAGCACACCCAAACTCAGAGCCAGCCCGTGGCACGCTTCTGAGTCCCACGTGTGCAGGAACACTTCCGGCACCATAGAAGAGGGTGTGGGGGGAGGGGATGCTCCGGAATCTAAGCTACTGAACACACACACACACACACACACACACACACACACACACATGCACGCGCACACATCTACCTCACGGCACTGAAAAGTTGTATATTCCCCCAAAGCTAAACCATGCTAGCTTACTCAACCCTTTGACTTCCTAACCAAGCTGATCATTTCAACTTTTTTTTTTTATAAACAAGGAAAATGAAGCCAAGATTGTGTTCTGTCATTTTACTTAATGGAGACCCAAAAGCTAAATGGAATGAGACACAATACCATCCCAGCAGTAACTCTAATGCTCAGGAGGCTGAGGCAGGAGAATTACTGTGAGATCAAGGTCAGACAGAGTTACAGACTAAGACCTGGTGTTAAAAACAGAGGAAGTGGGGTTGGGGATTTAGCTCAGTGGTAGAGCCCTTGCCTAGGAAGCGCAAGGCCCTGGGTTTGATCCCCAGCTCTGAAAAAAAGAACCCAAAAAAAAAAAAAAAAAAAACACAGCTTGGAAGGCTGTCGGCCCAGCTGCTTTGGTAGATAAACGTGTGTGGTACCTTGCATGTTATTATTTTCTACAAAAACAAAACCCCAAAATAATTTGCCCTTGGTTGCCTAACTTCTTTTCAGAGCTGTACGGAGCAATGGTTTTCCTGACCTGAGTGCTTTTCCATGGCATTTTGAACTAAAATAACAACTGGCTATCAAAATACCACCTCTGACCCCTACCCCACCCTGACCGCCACCCTGACCCCAGCTCATCAAGGCCTGGACCTCAACCCTTTGTGTCATTTTTCTCAGCCCCGTCAGAGGAGGGAGAATTAACCATGGGTAGTTCCTAGCTCAAGCTCCAAGTACTGGGTCTTCCCTCACAAAGAGGGTAAGGGGTGGACACCAAATTCTTAGGAGGAGAAACAGACGTGGGCAGAGTTGTGAAAACATATTGGGCTTCAGTCATAAAACAAAAGGCAACTTTAGCTATATGTGTTCATAAAAGAGGGAGCTTTGCAGATTCCACCCCTTGAATGGGAACTGAAGCTGTGGTGTCCCACAGTGCCAACAGGGCCAAGCTTTCCCAAGTGTAACAATTAATCTCAGTTGTCAAACTGACTGGATGGGAAACACCTAGGAACTAGTGAAGTGCATGCTGGAGCTTGCTAGGGTAGACTCTAGAGATTTCTGCCATATTGGAGAGCAATTGAGGACCTGCCTAGGGTACCATCCAAGAAACCGGAACTCCAAGTAGCACAGCAGTGGTGAAGGGGGAAAGCCGGAAGGTAACACTGCTCCTTCTCCCTCCCCCTCCCCTTCCTCTCCTTCCCAGCTCCCCGGAAGTGGGCAGCTTCGCCCAGGCCCTGTCTACCAGGCTACTCAGACAGGCCAAGAATCAGCAAAGACCGCTAATGAAGCCTAGAACACCTTGAGTCGAAAAACAAACAAACAAACAAACAACCTTCTTCTTTATAAACTATGTCTCCCAGGTATTCCGCCACAGCAATGGAGAAGTCTGACACACTGGAGGTGGATCTTCACCAAACGTGGCCACATGCCACACGGAACTTCCTGTCCTCAGAATTCGCCTCATAGAAATAACCGGAGGGGCATCCAAGTCCTGGCTACAGAATAATGTTTGCCCCGACCCCACACATCATGTCAAAAATAAGGACAACTCAATATTTACCAAGAAAACTGTGGTTAAGCTATATGGCTCATTTCTAAAAGGCAATTCTAATAAATTCTTAAAATTAAAAAAAAAATTGGAGAAAACTATCAAGGACAAGGGCCTGCCCCCAATACGTTAAGACTAAGAATAGAGAGAAGTCAGAATATAAAAACTACATGTAGTAGAATCCCAAGTCTGAGCAAAATAATAATAATAATAATAATAATAATAATAATAATAATAATAATAATACATCGAAATGCCCATGGGCCTGCAAAGAAATGCATAAAAAATTTAGTAATGTTTATCTCCGGATGGTCGGATTACAGGCAGCTTTTATTTCCTTCCAGAAATTTCCCTGTATTCTCAAATGTTCACAGATAAATTTGTGTTACTCCTGTACTCCAAAAGCAAGGCTGTGCCTTTGTTCTTCCCTCACGCTGAACCCCCACAGCACCAGCTGTCAGGGTGACTTACCACAAACATCCCGTTCTGCCCATCTCAGAGCAGACTCCTTTGGGCTTCTTCTCCTCCTGGCTGGGTCTCCCCAGCTCTTCACCTGAGGGCTCGAGATCCTGTTCTGTATCCGGATTGCTTTCTCCTAGTCTCTCCATCCGACCATTTCTCTCTTGTGTCAATGAATCCCAAGACAGACTCCATGCTTCTGCAGAAGGGAAGGGGAAAGGAGGAAAGAGATGGAGAGATTCCCCAAGTCTGTGCTTAATGTACAGGGACATCTTAATGGACACACTTGTTAAGAAAACCGTGGGACGCTGCTGTTGTCCGGTACCCCATCTCTAATCATCGGCCTTAGTGGCCAGGAAAAGGATAGTCCTATCTTGCTGGTCTTGCAACTGAGTTCTGCTATGGTTTAGAGCCTAGATGGCCCCTGAAAGCCTGTGTGTTTTTATGTTTGATCCTTGGAGTATTGCTCTGAAGAAAGGGCAGAACCTCTAAGAAGTGGTCAGCCTCCCTTGCCTCACTTTTGTTCCATGACGATGAGTTTCGTGGGTTTTGCTCCTCCACTCAGTCTGCCTCATTGTGCGACCCAACAATGGCACCAACGCATTGGATGAAGTCTCAGAAACTGTGAGCTACAATTAAATAAACCAAATCCTGGATAGCTCTTATAGTAATGGAGAGTTGACTGGTACAGGAAGTACAGGAGGGCCTGGTGACCGGAACATATCACCAAAACCAAATGTGGCCGCACGCATGCGCATTGATGCAGTCATCGCTCCTGAAAGCCAAATGGACAGACGGCATTGCTTTCCCATCTGCTTTGCGGGGGACTGCTGGCCTTTTCTCTAATTGCACTTTGCATGCTGGCTTTGGGACCTATCCTGAGTCCCATGGAAGATGCCATATTGTTTTAACCTAAGCTGTGTTCTTCTTTATCCCACCAGGCTCACAAAGCCTCAGATGACATAGCATTCTGTCCGCGCCGCCTCTGGGCAGCTCTAGAAGGCCATGTGTGCAGGATGCCTACACAGCTCCGCACCACAACAGGCAGCCTTAGCCCTGGAGAGGACGTAATGTTATGGAGGGGAGAAAGGAGAGTATCCAACTGACCATTCACATATATACACATACATGCACACATACACACACACACACACACACACACACACAGACACACGCATATCCTGGGTGTAAAACCAGTTGCATCTGGTCCTTATAAATACTCTCCATGCCCATTGGCTATGAAAGACCCCCAGATTTTGGGGAGACTCTCGCTCCAGTCACGGGTTGAGGTACCCCCAGGAAACACGAGAAGCCGGTCTTGATGTAATCAACAAGAGGCAGTTTTATTTACGAGATCTCGGGCTGACACGTATCTCACACAGGAGATTGAGTCAAGCCCCGAGCCTCTCTAGGCAGGAGCTTATATAGGGAAAACCAGGGGTTTCGTGTGAATACACATAATTGGCTAATACAAAGGGTGCACAGTTACTTTTGGCACAGAGTTACATCAACAAAGCATACGTGTAATCTAGCATCTCAGCAATGTGGGCAGGGCAACTCATCTCACTGCAGCAGGGGGATGACCCATCCTCAGGGAGTGAAGGAAGGGGAGGGGGTGGCTCCAGATGGCCAGTGTCCTTGGGAGTTGATAGTCGGGCCAGTGAGCCCTATCTCAAATTCTCTCAGGCATGTCTGGACTTTGTTCATGACTAACTTTTAGAAATTTTAACCCTTCATTCCCCTCTACTCCTTGTGAATAGTCCTAATCTTAGGACTACGAGTCTAGCGTCTAGAGGCTCTTCACCCCGTATAGCCCGATACAGCCCGATACTGTTGTCTCAACATAAGGACATGTATAGCAGTAATCCGCTCCCTGACAAAAGCTAGAAGGCGATTAATGATGTAGGGCCCAAAAGTGAGCAAAAGGAGGAGGATAATCAAGGGACCAGCTAAGGCTGACAGCAGGGTGGTAAGCCATGGGGGCCTATCGAACCAGCTCTGAAACCAGTTATCAGTGGTTTCTCGTTCTCGTCGTCTCTTGTCCAACCTCTCCCTAAGTTTAGCCATAGAATCTTTAATGGTCCCGGAGTGATCGAGGTAAAAACAACATTCTTCTCTCAAAGCAGCACATAGCCCTCTTTCTTTAAGGAATATCAGGTCTAATCTTCTCCTATTTTGAAGGACTACCTCTGAGAGGGAGGTTAGGTATTCTTGGAGGTCAGCTAAAAAGTCTTTAGGATTCCAATCTGAACACTATCTAAACCTATACACCAAGGTCATGACTATCTTAGAACTTTTAAACTTATGGTCCCTGAGGCACAGTCCCAAGAAGTGTTAGGAGTATTAACATATGTAATGTTACATCATTTGTAATAGAAATCAAGCCTATCTCTATATTTTTCTCGATGGAACCCAGGGCAAACATGAAATTCTTGTTTCTAAAGCACACTCCTCAAGTGAGCATTATAGCAACATCCCAGTCATGTCTCTGATGTATCCACTTATCTGATGTGCAAGTCTAGGGAGCTTTTTGAAGATCTGAGTGTCCCTCTAGGTCCCAGTTCTCAGCCCCAACGGCTAGTATGCGGCTGGTGAGGGCTGAGAATTGACGGCTGTCAGGGTGGTCAGCAGCACCAGGTACGGTCCTTTCCAGCAAGGCTCAAGTGTCTGGGCTCCGTGTCATTGTATGTACCTACAGTCTCCAACCTGGAACGGATGAGATGTCTCGGAGGTCCCTGGGGCATAGGCTGCTGCCAGCTGTGAGCAGATTTCTTTCTGTATCACCTGTAGGTCTTTTAGCCTGACACATAAATCATTATTACTATGACATGTTGGTTCAGTAACATCATCTAATACAGTCAGGGGGGCTGAGGCCCCATATAAGATCTCAAAGGGGGTAAGGCTGAATCTGGAAGGGGTATTTCTTGCTCTGAAGAGAGCGAGAGGGAAGGAGTGTCACCCAGTCTGTGCCAGTCTCCATGGTCAATTTGTTTAGGGTCTCTTTTAGAGTTCTATTTATTTACTCTACCTGTCTTGAACTTTGAGGTCTGTAAATATAATGTAATTTCTAATCGACCTCTAAATATTTGGCCACACCCTGGCTTACCTTGGCAACGAAAGTAGGGCCGTTGTCTGACCAGATTACCTTGGGCATTCCAAATCGGGGGAATATTTCTTCCAGTATCTTCTTGATGATTGTAGAGGCCGTCTCTTAGTCCAATCCCAGTTCCCAGTGGCTGTCTCTTGTAGGCAGTTGTTGGCTTCACCAGGGCATCCAAGAGATGGTAAAGGCATCTGCAGCGCTGATGTGCTGGGGGTAGAAGTTCAGCCATCCCAGATGACATCGTTTGTCCACCATGGCAGCACCCACTTATCTCTGACCTTCATGAAGAGAACTGTTCCCGTCTGTGGACAAGGTCCTCGGCTTTCAGCAGGGGTCAATCAGCCAGTCGCAGAGGTCTTTCCTCCACCCATGGGCTTCTGCCAGTGCTTGACACTTGTGCTGTGGTGGCTCCAGGTCAGGATTGGGCAGCAAGGTGACCAGATTGCCCCCAACAGGTGGAGAATCTAGTCCATGTCAGCTGACCAGTGGTCCCATCTTTTGGGACACTCTATCAGCCACTCTATCACAGTTTAAGTCCTGGATTGGGTGATAATTGTCAGAGCCCGGCTGGCAGGAATGATGTGTTCCAGGCAGAACGGCACTAAGCCACACACACACACATCTCCCAGCATCAGGTACTGGTGCACTGAGACAGGTCTTAAGCTCCACATACACAGTCTGTAGATATGCATACACATGGCCTCACCCAGCCATTTTAGCCCACACAAGCCATTTTGGAGAGCAATTTTCTAATGAGCAAGGGATAGGGGCAGTCAGGGATGACCATGAACTAGTGGGTGGGTTACCCGGCCCACGCCAAGGTCCACTGTTCTTCGGGCAGTCCATAAGTATTGTTCGTTGCCAGTAGCCCCTCGCACTCAAGGTCTTTGGATATTGACCCACTGGGGGGTGGGGGCATAGGAGCACAGAGCATTGGGTCCCTGTATCCACACTTCCCTTCTATCTCTGTACATAGCCAGCACTCTAGGACCAAGAAGCTCTCCAGTGTCCCCTCTTGTTCTTTCTTGGGCAGTCCCTGACCCAGTGTCCTTTTTCTTCGTATTAGGCACACCGATCTTTAGCCAGGAATTCTCTTCTGTTGCCAGGTACTATCTTCCTAGGTTCCCTAACTACTGTGGCCAGTATATGTTCCTCTCTTGTCTCTTTCTCTTCCTCAGTCTCTCTGTCTGTATCTTCTTCTACAGCTATTAGTTGCTGTCTACTTTTGTGCACTGACCCTTAACCATATATCAACCTTATTTTCTCTGCAACTTACAACAACTCTCTCAGTGACTTAGCTTAACCCTTCAAGTTTCTGTAACTTTTTCTTTATATTTTTTTCTTACTTTAGCCAAATTGGTGGGGCATTTTCTAGCCCCTCTGAGACCCACCCTTGGAGCCTGGCGGCAGACCTGGCACTCCCTACCTTTAGGCGTTTTGAAGTCAACAGGCAGAAGTGAGGGCCTTCCATCCGTGTCTGGCCTCTAGTAGGATTCTGTCTTTCCTCGGTGATAAAGAAGACCTGTAACAGTTACTAACAAGCATCTCAAATGGGATGGTGAGAAAACAAGGGAATCTTGAGAATAGAGGTCCACTGAAGAGGGCAAACAGCATTTAGTCACACAGCTAAGCCAGGAGGCTTTTTTTTTTTTTTGGGACAAAAAGACCTTGTGTCTGTGAAACAGAAAAGTGAGCAGAGGGGCAGCCTATCTGTTACCGGTTGTCTCTCTGGACTTAGATTTTCCCTTAAGGAGTACCTTCCTTTAGTGCCAGCTCAGTGGCTTTATCGCTCAAGAGACCCATCCTCTAAATGGCACTAGGCTTCCAGTAACAATAACAAAAGGATGGAGAGACGTTAGAACCTGGGTGTTAGATACTAAGTGGCTGACAAAAGAATTGTAACCAGTTCACCTGGGGCTATCAGGACTGTAGTAGTAGTCCTTTACCAAGCTGTCTCACTGGGTTAAAGGCCCATGGAAAAGAAAACATTAATCCTGACCTTGGCCACAGCCAAAGACTGAATTCTAAATTTTGACTGGCAAAACAAAACAAAGTTCTTCACAGTTTGTAGTAGATTTTTTGAAACTATTTTAGGGGCTTCTCTGTCCCCCAACCTGGGACATTTCGACCACAGGGGCAGGAATTGGCTGCTGTGGGGATAGGATCAAAGGCATTCTCCATGTCAATGATGACTAACAGGGAAGGTTACTTAGTGTTGGAGATCAACTCCTCTCTTGGAATAGGGCCAGCAGATAAGGCAGGCTCCCTTAAAGAACTTCTCTTAATGAACACTCTCCTTTTGTGAGCAAGTGTTGAAGGTCTGGCCACTGAAGGCAGCAACTGGAATTTTTTTTTTTTCAGGGCCAAAATACAACCACTAACTCTACGCTATCTTTGTTGTCAAAGTGCCAACCCCAGCCAGCCTCCTTACCTTGAAACTCCTCTTGCGCTGACTTGGCCAGAGCTGCGCTGTTGCCCACGCGCAGCCTGTAGCTTGCTAGTAGGCCTGCATGCTTGCCACCCTCAGCCCCTACATTTTCCTACTCTGTGTTGTCCCTTCCTTAGAAGCTGTGAATGTTTAAGCCACAGGGAGAATTTTTCTTCAGGATCTAAGGTAAAGCTTTCAGGTTCTTGTTAATGCCTGCTTCAGACGGATCACTCGCTAACCTGGAGTCCTTCATACACAACGGTTAACAACAGCTGGGCTGGACAATGGGAGTAAAGAGAGGGGCAGCTCTCCTTGGGGAGGAGGCTCAAGAGAGAAAGATAAAACTCCCCGGCAGAAAACAATTTCTCTCAAGCAAATTATTTTTAACTTTTAACTTAAGCACCAAAAGGACCAAGTAAAACTCTATGACGAACAAAGCAAACAGTTTCATGATTTCAAACACAGTCGTCAGTCCAAAATTCAAAAACGAAACAAAAGCCAAAAAGACACTCGACAATACCACAGAAAACAAGCCAGACAAACGAGACCAAGACAAAGCATCCTATAACCAATTTCCACAGATGCCTGGTACCTTCAGTACCTGGCCCAAACTGCAGCTTAACCTTAGCTGCTTCTGGGATACCAAACACAGAAACAGAATACAGACAACAGACACTAACACATCTAAGCACACTTGTCCATGCCTATACTTAAATAGGCAGCCGAACACGACCTCCGAAGTCAAGTCACAGTCAGATCTCTTTGACTGTCACCTGCCGGGTCCTCCCGACAAAAGTCGGCTCGTGGGACGTCTCCCAGAGCTGGGGCGTCCTCACTTCCACTATCTAAAAAAAGAACAAAAAGAAAACAGCTATTCGAAGTAGAAACCCAGTACCTACTCACAGGCGTCTGTCCGGGGTGGGAAGCCCTTCCATCCAAGCACACTTAAATACGGGGTAGGAAGCCCATCTACCCAAGTGTACTTAAAAACGACGGGGTGGGAAGCCCATCCACCCGAGTGAACTCAAAAACAACGGGGTGGGAAGCCCATCCACCCGAGTGTACTCAAAAACAACGGGGTGGGAAGCCCATCCACCCGAGTGCGCTCAAAAACAACACAGAGTGGGAAGCCCATCCACTCGAGTGCACTCAAAAACAACGGGGTGGGAAGCCCATCCACCCGAGTGCACTCAACAACAACAGGGTGGGAAGCCCATCCACCCGAGTACACTCAAAAACAACGGAGTGGGAAGCCCATCCACTCGAGTGCACTCAAAAACAACGGAGTGGGGAATCTTCTTCTGCCCAGACAGTGCATCAAGACCTTAAACCGGTACTGAAAAACACAGACTACAGGACTTAATTCACACACACACTACTCTCACACTCACACAGCGGCCGCTTTCCAGCACTCACACTAACGTACCTCCAAGAGGCATTCGGATCTCCGGGGGTTACGCTCCTATCCCGGACGAGCCCCCAATGAAAGACCCCCAGATTTTGGGGAGACTCTCGCTCCAGTCACGGGTTGAGGTACCCCCAGGAAACACGAGAAGCCGGTCTTGATGTAATCAACAAGAGGCAGTTTTATTTACGAGATCTCGGGCTGACACGTATCTCACACAGGAGATTGAGTCAAGCCCCGAGCCTCTCTAGGCAGGAGCTTATATAGGGAAAACCAGGGGTTTCGTGTGAATACACATAATTGGCTAATACAAAGGGTGCACAGTTACTTTTGGCACAGAGTTACATCAACAAAGCATACGTGTAATCTAGCATCTCAGCAATGTGGGCAGGGCAACTCATCTCACTGCAGCAGGGGGATGACCCATCCTCAGGGAGTGAAGGAAGGGGAGGGGGTGGCTCCAGATGGCCAGTGTCCTTGGGAGTTGATAGTCGGGCCAGTGAGCCCTATCTCAAATTCTCTCAGGCATGTCTGGACTTTGTTCATGACTAACTTTTAGAAATTTTAACCCTTCAGCTCATCTGCAAATGGCTACTAAATTCACCATTTCAGAGGTGAACAGTTGTCCCCTGCCTTTAAGCCTAGCCCTCTGGAGGCAAAAGCAGGCTGATCCCTGTGAGTCTGAGGCCTATGTGATCTACATAGAGAGTTCCAGGGCAGCCAAGACTACCCAGTGAGACCAGTGTCACACTTGTTCCTCAACTGGTGGTGATGTTCTGAGAGGTCAGGGAGCTTTTAGGAGACGGGACCTAGCTAGCAGCAGTATGTCACTAGAGGCTGGCCCTTGAAGGGAAAAGTAACCTGTGGCCACAGCAAAGCTTTCAGCTTCCTGGCCCATCACGATGTGAACAGCCTTGGCCTCATACCCTGGTCAGAGATGCTCTGCCATGCCTTCTCACTGTGAGGGTCTGAGACCCTCTGGAACTGGGATCAGTTTCTTCTCTTAGGTGGTTTCTATCAGGTATGTAGTCATGGCAATGCAAACGGAAAGGGGGCCGAGGGTACCGGCAAGTAGACTCAGGTTTCCCCCATCGCTGCCTAAGTCAATACTTTCTGCCACTAGACTAGAAGGCAGAAAGACATCCCCACTTGCTGGGGATGCCTGGCAACACCTCTTCTCACTGAGCCCCACTGCCAGAGGAAGTGACCCTCCACAGTTGAGATATTTTGAATGAGGATAGCCCCAAAAGGCTCATGTGTTAAAATACTCGGTCCTAGTTGACGGAACTGTTTGGGAAGGATTAGGAGGTGTGGCCTTGTTAGAAGAGGTGTGTCAAGAATTTGAGATTTCAAGAGACTCATGGGATTCCCAGTGCTGTCCCTCTCTGCCTTATGGTTGTGGATCAAGGTGTGAGCTCTCAGTCGTTTCTGCCACCACCCCTTCGCTCCATTATCAAGAACTCTAAGCCTCTGAAACCATAAGCCAAGTTAAATGCTTAGTTGTGGTCTTTCATCACAGAAACAGAAGAAGAGCTAAAATAACCCACCCATGCCTCTCAACACCCACAGTGAGATAGGAACAGGTCTTACTTCGCACTAGCACTGTCTGATTTGATGTCACCACCTTCCAACTTTTCCTTCACCAGAAAGATTGACCTGACATTCAATTGCAGTTGACCTGATGAGACAAGAAGCCTCAAAACTAATCATCCGAGGCAGATGGGCTGCACGTGTGATCACTTCACAGTGGTCCCTCTACTTCCTTTCCATGTAGCACGGACGTAGGCTATCACTTTCAGGAGTGAGGCATCTTATTGAGTCTACACACTGTCTCTATGCAGTGTTGTGAGGAGGGGACAGCAGGTGGATCATACCTAAACCCTTTATGCACTGAGGACCTGCCTTGCAGACAGGAGAGTGAATTGTGAGAGACCTTTGACCTCTTTCAGGTGAGCTCCTGATTTACAATTCATTGTGCTTTCTAAAGAATCATCTTGATGCAATAATTCCACTGGTAAGCACAAAACCTTCTTCTTGGGAATGCAATTAAGGGGAAAAATTAGCAATAAATTGTTTTCAGTACTTAACTCACCTCCAAATTTATGATGGCTGAAATTTATTGTTTCAGAGGTCTGAGAAATGGCGATTAATTTTATCCCATTTCCTGTCTTTCAGCCTCAAAAGTGAGGCGTAAATAAAGAAGCATTCGCAGCCGCGTGTTTTCAGTGCACAAGAACAAAATCCGTATAACAATTAGCATGGAAGATTCTAGAAACCTCAGATGAAGAGAGGGAAACACTGCTCTATCGCCAGCATCACTTCTGCCACTGCTGCAGTTGCTCACAGCTCCCAGAACAACTCTGGGTACAGAGATGGGCTGTACAGTGTAAATGAGAAAGTTAGGCTCTGACGGCTGGGGCCGGATGTATCCATTTGCCCTATAAATAAGCGCAGATCACCTCCATTTTATTGAATTCATTTTCCAGGCAAGCAAGGACCACGAGATTCCTCGGCACAGTTCGGCTTGACACCCTCTAGTGCTGCTACTAATGTCAAGCCGGGCAGATTTATAGCCCATTCATTCATGGGAACAAAAACCCTGCCACAGCTGGTCATGGGACACGCAATAGCAGTTAGTTCAAAAGATAACAGAGGCAATACCTCACCTCTCCATTCAGCCCTACACGACCCGCACTACTTTGGAGGTAATAAACGCTTCTTGTTTGTAGGCTTTGAGTCATAATCCAGGGATGGCTGTGTAGCCCCATCTCAGATCCTGTTCCAAAGGGAACCACTTATTCCCTCCCCAGGCCTTAACTCCCTCCCTATGGCTGAAGAACAGCCAATAGGAACCCTTATGCTCCCAAAGAGATACCCCCAGGCTTTCTTCCCATCCACCCACTACCCGCAATGTTAGTTCTCCAAGCTTTTGGCCTCAGGCAATTGTGTGAAGCTTCAGAGTCGAACTTCAATCTGGTGCTTATTTCCAGTCTAGTGTGGTTGGAGGACTCTGCTCAATAGCACATTCCTTTAACTGGCCAGACTCAAACAAGACAAAAGCATTGATTGGGGCGGGGCGGGGGGATACTCGGCCCACAGCGCCGGAAGGGCAGCCAAACTGACTCCTGAAGCCCGAGACTCTGATGGAAGGAGGGTTTGCCTTACCTGGCAGCCTGGTCAGAAACAGTGCTGGGCAGGTTTCTGTCCCCATCAGGAAAGGAAACTAGTTAAATTGAGCCACCGACCATCCCTGGAGCCTGCAAGCCAAGGTACAAAGCAAACACACTTGTCAGTGTCAAATGAATGAGTCATTGAATTTCCCAAAATTAACGATGAGGAAAAGAGTATGAAGAGTCGCTCCAAATGTGCGTTTTGATTGATAAAGAATCTGACGGTCAGCGTAGGGACCAGGCTAGTCAAAGATTAAATAGAATAACCGAACATTCTCTCCCACACTGAAGCTAGCTGCTACCACTGACAAGCCTCGACTTATTATCTGCAAACTGGGAATAATCGCTATCCCTCGCTGATATGTTTGTTGTTAGAATTAAATATAGTTGCCTTTCAGTGTCCATGGGAGATTTGTCCTAAGATCTCACGAGAGCAAAATCCTTAGATGAACAAAGCCTTTGTGTAAAATGGCATAGTGTTATTTACAGATAATGTATTCACATCGTTCCGTGAAATTAGCTGCAGTTTTATATATGTGCGTATGTATATGTGTATATGTATATGTATATATATATAGTTGTTATATGGTATTGTTTAGAAAAATGACAAAGAAATAAGTTATATACATGTTGAATATATAGATTCAGTTTTTAAGTATTTTTGACCCATGGACTAGTTAAATGTATGGATGTAGAACATGTAGATACCTAGATTCAAGGGTAAGTGGATGCATTCATAGATATATACATATAGAAATAGAAGGATACATAGATAAATAGATGATAGTACATATACATTTATGTGTAATACCTAGATAAAGAAGATTTATAGATAGATGATGGCTAGATAGGTAATGGATAGATGGATGGATGGATGGATGAGTGGATGGATAGCTAGATTATATTAAATATCTAAGTAATAGACAGACAGATTATATAAATCTAGCTTTCTTTATTTTTATGTTTATCTGTTTCTGTTTTTTTTCCTGTTGTTTTGGTTTTTGTTTGTTTTGGGGGACTTTTGGGTTTGTTTGTTTGTTTGTTTGTTTGTTTGTGATAAAACATTCTGACCAGAAGTCTCTTAGTGAGGAGAGAGTTTATTTCAGCTTGTACTTTCAGGTCACAGTATGTCACTGATGGAACTCAAGATAGGAACTAATGCAAAAACCAAGACGAAATGTCGCTTGCTCCCTCTGACTTGTGCTCAGTCCGCTTTCTTACACAACCCAGGACCCCTTGCCCAGGGTGACATGGCCCACAGTAGGTTAATAATCTGCATCAGTCACCCATCAAGACAATTCCCCACAGACATGGCCACAGGCCAATGGGATCCGAGCAAACCTTTAATTAAGGTGCCATCTTCTCAGGTGACTTTTGGTTGTGTCAAGGTGACAGTAAAACAAACCAAGATGGATGATGGGTAGGTGGGTGGATGGATGGATGGACAGACAGACGAATGGATGGATGGACAGACAGATGAATGGACGGATGGATAGATGGATGGATGGATGGAAAGGTGATGGATGGATGAATAGATACACAGACAGACAGACAGGAGGAGACACATATGTTCAAGGTACTTTAAAACATAGAGTTAACCAAATGGCTTTATCAAATCAATTTAGTTGGAGAAATGAGACTCACAAAAGAAATAGTAATGAGGACCAATGGAGACTGGAGGTGGCGGTCATACTCTCAGATTAACGCTGTCGGTGTTACAGCCCTGCAAGGAGACAGAAGCCCATCTCTGCCCATCACTACTCCGCAGCCCGTCTTCTGTGACATTAATGTTCTACCAACCAAGCCTCAAGAAAAAGGAGAGCGACCCGGGACCCCACAAGCCTTGCCACTGGGCACTGGTACCAAAGGCCATGAGGTGGGAAGTAAAAACCTGAATGTTAAGTAAATCCAGACCGGGCACGTAAGACAGAGCCCCCCAGGCTGGAGAAGACAGGAGAGAGAGAAGCCAGCAGACTAATGGGGTGGGTGGGGGTGAGAGGAGAAGCCACGAGAAGCAAAGAGAATGACAGTGGGCATCAGTGGCTGTAAGTACATTCCTTGCTAATCAATCAGTTTTTACTGTGACGCCTCCAGCTCAGCTCATAAGACCGGAAAGCAGCTTCGGCAGCACTTTCGAATGTTTCCAGTTTAATAATCCCAGCTAATTGAAAGTAGCTTAGAAACGGGAGGGGAGAGATGGGGAGCTGGGGGTGCAGGAGCAGTTTATGGCAGTGGAGATGCCCCTATGGGGAATGAAATAACCTTTGATGCTGGAGGGGAAACCCACTTCCTGGGCCCCCAAATAACTAATGTCTGCAACTGTCTGCTTTGCCACCGGAACCCTCCTCTCCTTAGGTTTTTAACGGTGGAATGCAGAATTGCTGAGAAACCTGGTTTGAATCTAGGGGAAATCAGCCACCCCCTACTGCAAAAGCTGGATTTTTCCCCCCTTCGACAGAGAATTACATTCGTTTTTATAATTGTTCTTTTCTTTCAAATCACCTGATATGACAAATGTGAGGCTCCGTTACAGTTCATCTGCTCAACAGTGCCCTTATGAATCTGAGGCGTCCATGCTTTAATGGAGAAATTGCCCGACTAAAGTAAATCATGTCACCTTCACCCCGGCGATCGCATTGGTTGCAGACATCTGCTGACCCAACCTGCAGAGCTTAAAACAGAAACACATTTACATGTGCAGGCTGAGCTATTTGGTTCAAATGATGTCTAAATAGGTCATAATGAAAAGTAATTTTTAGCACGAGACAAAGCTACCATTTAAGCAGACTTTTGACAGCTTTTAAACATACATAATTGTTTCGTGTTGTAATTTAAACAGGTAAGAGACAGATTTTAGCACAAAAGCCTTGGTTCTGATTTCTCTGGCTTTCCAGGCAGAGCTACCGACTGGAGATATAGAAAAGAAGACAAATAAACAAAGGTATGTGACGGATGGGCTGGGGGGTCAACCAGGCGGTCCTCTTCGTCCACACACACCTGCCCCAGACGGTGGATCAGGGCATATATGTCTTTGCCCATAGATTTTTATTTACACTAAGCCACCCCCAGGCTTCTTGTCAATTTGGTTGAGAAGGTGCCATTATGTACCTCTGGCTGGCTTCAAACTCAGGACCCTTTTGCCTCCTCCTCGGAAGTGCCAGGCTTACAGGTGTCTACTATCCCACTTGGATCTGCCTCTGCTCCTTTAAAATGGCATCCCCAAGGAAGAAAGAAAATAAACAAAGCTCAAACAGCGGTAGATCCTGAGTTCAAAGATCATAGCTCTTGGACGCTGAGGTTTCAGCCCACAGTCTGTCGATCCAGCCCTGTGACAGGACTGCAAGCCATGGTGGGAGTGCGCATGCGCGCGCACACCCACGCGCAAGCACATGTCAAAACAGCTTAGGGAAGCTTAAGGAAGTTGGTTCTTCTACTTTGTAGGTTCCAGGGATCAAAGTAGGGGAGGTCTGGTCACCGTAGATCCAAAGTACAACAAACAGCTAAATCAAAGTGTGAGGAGGTGACAAAGCAGAGAGACGGAGCAACCCGTAACATAAGAGCAAGTCTTCAGGCTGTGTCAAGTTAGAGAATTAAATCCCGAGTCCAGAGGCAAGTGAGAAAATAATCCAAACTGGCAGATGATACTCTCTGATAAATGGTCCCTGAGAAAAGAAAGCGGCTCATACCCTGAAACAGAATCTTTCCTTCTAATCCACGCTCCAAGGAACCCAGCGCTTTCAGAGAGGTTGTGGGGTGTGTTTACATCCCAGAGAGGGGTGCAAGCCTAGGGAATGGAAGACTTCACTGCCAAGTTAGGTTCCTGTCATCTGGAGTGAAGGAAAAGATTAAGAAGAGGATGGATTGTGGGACGTACAAGCATCAGGGAGACAGAAACACAGCCTGGAAGACCCGGATCCCCAGATGACCCAGCCTGGGCTCATGACTGCAGCTGCCCACAGCTCATGTGGTGGAAACCCGCATGAGTGACAGCATAGGCGGTCGTGTGCTCCGCCTCCTCTTCCAAAGCCAGAGGAGCTGAAACCCTGGGACAGGGAGGCCCTGGGAGTTCCAGGGTACTTATACAACGTGTTAATTGCCCACAGCCTTTGGGAGAAATTTCCCATCCAAACCCAAACACTGATGAAGACTTTATTGACTACTGAACTAGTAAGAAGCCTGAAATCTTAGTTTAAAACAAAATTCCACCCTGCTTCTATCTCCCCAAATTATACCCCTAAGTCATTGATGCTTCTGTGTTTGTTTCAATGATAGCCGTTGCTTGTATTCTAGATAGCAAATCTTGGAACGCCATCCCCTCACAGTACCCCACACCCCTGCTCTAGTTTAATTTCTGTTATGTGATAAGACACTGACCAAAGGCAACTTAGCTGAGGAGAGAGCTTAACTGAATGCCAGTTCACAGTCTATCACTGAAGGAAGCCAGGCAGAGATCTTGCTCCAGTTTAAGCTGTAGCTTATAGTTTATCATGAAGGGAAATCAGGGCAGGAAGCCAAGGCAGGAACCGGGAGGCAGGAACTTACAGAGACCACGGAGGACTGCTATTTACTGCCTTGCTTTCCTGGCTTACTCAGCCTGCTTTCTTTTCCAACCCAGGACCACCTGCCTAGGGATGGTGCTGCCCACAGTGGGCTGTGCCCTCCCACATTAATCACCAATCAAGAAGTTTCTCCACAGAGTTTCTTCCTGCAGGCCACACTGAAGGAGACAATTCTTCAGTTGAGTTTCCCTTTTCTTATACTCTAGTTTGTGTCAAGTTAACAAAACACTAGCCAGCACTGCCATCCTTCTAAAGATCCACAGTAGCAGAACACTGTGCTCCAAGTCTCCCAAAGCCAGCTTGTGATGGACTATGTTGAACAACCCCCTTCCACCTCTGCCCTCAACAACACTAACTATTCAGGTCAAATGTAGGAAACTAATAAATTCTTTTATAAAATATTATTTTTATTATTTGTTTTTACATAAGTGTCTGTGTGTGAGGGAGTGTGCACATGTGTGTGGATGCTCATGGAGGCCAGAAGATGGTGCCAGCCCCATCGCCTGCAGCTGGAGTTACAGGCAGTTATGAGCATCCTGACATGGGTCCTGGAAGATCAGCAAGCACTCTTAAACACTGAGCCATCTCTCTGTTCCCGATAAGCTCTTACTGAGTAAATGAATAAAAGCGCCCAACATTTGAGAATTTAAAAATTCTTTCAATGAGAAAAATAAGGCATTTGCATATCACAGGGGAGAAACATCCTGTCACCGGAACCTGGAGGTCCAGCTAAGTCTTGTTCTAAAGCTGCCATCAGGTTACATGCCTGTCCTCCCAGGAGGGTGAGGCAGAAGGATTGCCTTGAGTTCAAGTCTACACTGGGATACCTAGTGCAGGAGCAGCTGGAGACACAAAGTGAAATGCAAGACCCTTTCTAAAAATAATCACATGTGTCAAAAAGAAGGGATAGGGCGGTTTCTACTCAGCAAACATGTATTCAATCTTTGCAGCTTAGAAGCACAGAGAACATTCTCTGTGTACTTCCATGGAACTCAACCTGGAGAACATGAGTCTGTCAAAGCCTCTATGGCACTGACTGGAGGCTAGTGCATAAGCGCAAAAATCTAACGCAGAAGTCTAAAATCCTTACTTTGTTTCCTTAATAACAAAGGATAGCATTGCAAACACATATCCTTGGGAAACAATTGAGTCTTGTGTGGACAAACTCTACCCGTGTAGCAATGTGGGTTTTGTAGCAAACGAAAGTAACCCATGGGTAACACAGTGACAGGTCAAGGCATCAGAAATGTGTTTCCCACACTGAACACCAAGACTTCAAACTTGTAGCCAATCTTTCAAGTACAGCAATGCCTGGTGAGAGATTCCAAGGCTCTGTGCTGGTTCATTTTGATGGTCAACTTAATTGGATTAAGACACACCAGGGCCAGAAGTAGTGACTGGCTGTAGTGAAGCAGGGTTCACCAGACGGGACAGTGGCTTTGCCCACGTCATCTCACAGCAGTTATAGTTACATGCAGAGGACCTGTACCAAGCCAGGAAAGTCCTAGTAAGACAGAGAGAGGTTGATGAAGTCCCAGCTGCATCTGAGGGACTACTGTCAGTTGATGGCTGCTGGGGGAGGAAGAGTCAGTTTTCTTCAGACTGAGAAGCCACTTGGGCTCCAATAGATGACTGATTTCCCAGCCATGCACACCCAGTAGATGATCAAACAGCTATGTGCAAACGGTGGATGATCTCACAACCACATGCACACACACTGGGTGACTGACCACACACCAATGCACACACAGTGGGTACACTGGGTGACTAACCACCCACTCATGTGCACACAGTGGGTGGCCAACTGCACACACCCGTGCACACACAGTAGGTGATCACCCACCAATGCACACACAGTGGGTGACTGACCACACACCAAAGCACACACAGGCAGCACTAAGGGTCAGTCAGTTAAAACAAAATAGCACACATGAAGCTGGTGGGGAGCACTGGGGACTGGAGGAGGAGCTGGAGGTGAAGGAAGGAGGTGGGTTTGATTTAAACACAATATTTACATATATGAAACTCTCAAATGACAGTGGTGATGATGATGATGATGGCAATGATGGTGGTGGTGATGATGATGATGGGGCATTATCAAGGCACGCTTCCAGATGTGAGTGTTGCCCGGTTCAGATTAGCTAAAGGTAAAAAGGTCTACCCTGAATGTAGGCACCATCCACAGCCTGGGTCAATCCAAAGGTAAAAGGAGAGAACGAGCTCAGCATCAGTGTCCATCTGTCTATACTTCCTGGTCCACTGAGATGTGAACAAGAGGCCTCCTGGTCTTGTCTCCTCAGGAGGCATTTGCACTGCCATGATGCCTTCCCCCTCTGTCATGAACTGTACCCTCCAACCATGAGCCAAATAACCCTTCTTCCTTTAAGCTGCTTCTTCAATTTTTTTTTCTAAAACTGTAATTTAATTACAACATTTCTCCCTTCCCCTTCTTACCTCCAAAGCTTCACCTTCAAACTCATGGCCTCCTTTTCTCCATTTATTGTTATTGCCTACATATATGCATTTGTGTATACAAACATAGTCCTAAATATAAGAGGTTCATCCACACATGTGTTTTGAGGACTGACTTGTCAGGCATTTTGTTGTAGCAATGAGAAAAGTTACTAAGATAGGTCGCAGCTATATTAGTTTTATACTTTGGGGTTTGTTATATATTTTGCAAACCAGCAGCAGGGGGAGCAGCAGGGGGAGCAAGGGAACAGCAGGGGAAGCAGCAGAGGAACAGCAGGGGGAGCAGGGGAGCAGCAGGGGAAGAGCAGGGAAGCAGCAGGGGAAACAGCAGGGGGAGTAGCAGGGAGAGAGCAGGGGAGGAGGGGAGCAGCAGGGGGAACAGCAGGAAAGCAGCAGGAGTATCAGAGGAGTAGCACAGGGAGCAGAGGAGCAGCGGGGGAAGCAGGGGAGCAGCAGGGGGAACAGCACCCTTCCCAGGCCCTCTCAGGCCTCTCCCGTTTATACAGTCTCCAGAGTCCCAGAACTGAGCTATCTGCAGCTGGGTAAGGTCACACCCCTGCTAGTGCATGAGGCAAATCATAAGCACCTCCTGTGAAGTGGCTCTTATCCCACACCTGGGATGAAAAGAAAAACACATTCACATACCATATCTGGGTTTTTTAAGAAACCAAAACTCCTGCTTCATTTTGTCACTAAAATTTCTGTCTCCCAATCCTTCCTTGGAAAGGTATATCAGTCAGTCTTGGCAAGGGCCAATTTCATTAATATTCTATTGTCAGTTGGGGATGATTTCCTATCGATGAAACTGTTCCCAAAGTTGTGGCCACAAGCAGACAAGTCTCTGACTCACTGTTCGACAAAGCACATTTTAGCACATCCAAAGCTGTTGATTCTCACGAAGTCATTCTTTCAAAAAGATTTAACTCTTCTTTAGAATCAGTTTTTCATGAGTCTGGGTTTTATTTTCAGTGTAAATTTACATAACGGCACTTTAATGCTTCCTCTGACACTTCCTGTAACTTGTTGGGGTTACACAGGGAAACGAGAGTGGTTTCATGACTTGGATATAATTCAAACTGCCTGCTCATGTGTTTTCTCTGGGTGTCTTCAATTGCAAGGGGGAAAAAGGTTTAAATGACTTCGTCTCTAAGCAGTCATTAATTGCCTGTAGTGCTTCATCTATGGAGGGGCGCTGAGATTCCCACACACATGTCAGCTGCTACGGTCAGTTCTCAAGTCTTCGTTAGGTGGCATGTTGTTGGGATGTCATGGGTGTAGCTTCACTGTCACAGATAGGAGATACCATCTTGCACAGGTGTCCCGTCCTCGGCTGCTTGCAGTCTTTCTGCCCACAGTTCAACAAGTACCCTGAAACTTACATATGGGCTGTGTTGTAGATGGGTCACTTGGGGCAGGGCAGCTTAAGGTCAGCTGTTCCCTGTGCTTTGACTAGTTTGGGATTTCTGTAATGGTCTCTGTCTGCTGCATCAAAGAGGGTTTTTCGAGAAGGAGGAAGAATCAATCCCTAATTGGTTATCCAATACAGAATGATCAGCCCTGAAATCACATACATATGAGTAACACTAAATAGACTCAATGGGATACATATATCCATATATATTCTATTGAATATTATATCCCATTGAGTCTATAAATACATATATACACATATATGCATATATGTGTGTATATTTATATGTGTGTATAGATACATACATATGTTTGCACATAAACATATGTATATATATATATATGTACATACACAGATACACACACATACATATATACACACACTATATATATATACAAGGTATATCAGTCAGTCTTGGCAAGGGCCAATTTCATTAATATTCTATTGTCAGTTGGGGATGATTTCCTATCGATGAAACTGTTCCCAAAGTTGTGGCCACAAGCAGACAAGTCTCTGACTCACTGTTCGACAAAGCACATTTTAGCACATCCAAAGCTGTTGATTCTCACGAAGTCATTCTTTCAAAAAGATTTAACTCTTCTTTAGAATCAGTTTTTCACATACTGATGGAAACACTGGAGGAATTAGATACAGCAGAAGAAAGGGAGAACAATGTAAGTATAGTAGTCTGTGATGGTTTATCTATGCTTGGTCAAGGGAATGGTGCTATTAGAAGGTGTGGCCCTGTTGGAGTAGGTGTGGCCCTGTTGGAGTAGGTGTGGCCCTGTTGGAGTAGGTGTGTCATTGTGGGTATGGGCTTTAAGACACTCATCCTTGCTGCCTGGAAGCCAGTATTCTGCTAGCAGCCTTCAGATGAAGATGTAGAACTCTCAGTTCCTCCTGCACCATGCCTGCCTGGATGCCGCCATGTTCCCACCTTGATGATAATGGACTGAACCTCTGAACCTGTAAGCCAGCCCCAATTCAATGTTGTCCTTACAAGAGTTGCCTTGGTCATGGAGTCTGTTCACAGCAGTAAAACCCTAAGACATAGTCGTATATGGAATCTTCTAAAATAAATAAATTACCAAAATAGACTTCATCGGTAATAGAGAGCTTATCCGAGGTATCATGGGAACACAGCATTCTCCTCCATCAAATGGGGCCATAGATAATTGGTTTTAGAGCTTCAGAAATTCTAAATATAGATTCTGATGAGTTATCATGTATGCATTTTTATTTTGTAAATAATTTACTTGCAGAACATTTCACTTGAGCATCAACCACTCATAGCCAGAGGCTCAGGGCAAAGACTTAATATTAGTGCCCACAAACGAGGAAATGTGTGATACTTTTCTGTTGCTGTGGTAACATGCCATGACCAAGGCAACTTGTAGAAGGAAGAGTGTCTTTGGCCTATGGTTCCAGAGGGTTAGAGTCCCTGATGGTGGAGCAGAGACATGGTGGCTGGGACCAGAAACTGAGAGCTCACATCTTGACCCACAAGCAGGAAGCAAAAAGAACGGGGTTGGTCTTTAAGCTCTCAAAGCCCTCCCCCAGTGACACGCTTCCTCCAACCGACCAGGATATACTCTGTCTTAGGGTTTTATTACTGTGAAGAGACACCAAGACCAAGGTAACTCTTATAAAAGAAAAGATTGTGGCTGGCTTGCAGGTTCTTACGTTCAGTCCATAGTCACGATGGCGGGAAGCATGGCATCCTACAGGCAGACGTGGTGCTGGAGGAGCCTGAGTGTTCTACATCTTGATCCAAAGGCAGCAGCAAGAGACTATCTTTACAAGCACCCAGGAGGAGCCTGGAATTCCACACTGGGCAGAGCCCACACTGGGTGTGCACAGGCCTCAAAGCCCACCCCCACAGTGACACACTTCCTCCATCAAGGCCACACCTACTCCAACAAGGCCACACCTCCTACTAGCACCACTCCCTGTGTGCCAAGCATTCAAACACATAGAAGGGCCAAACCTATTCAAACCTCCTATTCCTTCCCAAACAGATTACCAACTGGGCATAGCATTCAGATGCTCAAGACTCTGTGACATACTGATCTTTCAAACCATCACAATGGGCCAGAAATGAGGATAGAAAAATAAATTGGCCAATACTTGAGGCCCATGATATTCCCTGGCCTATGGCTTATGATGCCACCTGCTGCTTTTCTACCATACTGTCACCATGGACTGCCGGAGTCCACTGCTACCAGAACATGTGTCCCATTCACACAGGCATGCCAAAGTCCCTCCTGACACCGCACACAACAAAGATGAAATTATCAAGAATTTCCCAAAAGACCAAAGGAGGTCTTGGCAGACCATACCCAGGCCCCACCTGTAGATTAAAGCACTTATAGGTTTTATTTTTAATTTTTAAAAAAAATGTGTTTTCACTTGTCAACTGATTTATCTGATGGTAAATTTATGCTGATTGTGCATTTTCTTTTGTCTTTGTTTTTGAGAAATTTGCATGTGTGTACAGTGAAATATAATTATATCTGCTATCCCCACCTCCCAGGGTATATGCTTTAATATGTGGCCAGACACATGCTGTTACTCCTCTGAACTGTCCCAACGATGCAGTGAATTTCAAATGTGTATCCAAACTATGAGAGAAGAGCCTGGAGTTTGGGACTTGACCAGATCCCATTACTAATGAGCATCAGAGCCCAGAGCCCTTCTGTTCTCCTGAAGCTGAGCAGTGCAGACAGGAGCTACTTAGCCACAACACACCATGGATTCTGCAGGTAGATCTGTCATATGTCAAGACAAAATGACCAGCCCAGGAGCACCCTTCCCAGCCCAGGTTGCCTGTGTTCTTTCACTACCATCACATTGATCTATTCAATCAATCATTGCCTGAAAATACTCAGGAAAAAAAATCCAGAAAGTTCCGAAAAGCAATACTGGAATTTACTATGCCTGGAGGGCTATGCTGAGTCCACACAAAGGAAGTGGCATGTGAGTGCTGTGCTGAGTCCACACAAAGGAAGTGGCATGTGAGTGCTGTGCTGAGTCCACACAAAGGAAGTGGCATGTGGGTGCTGTGCTGAGTCCACACAAAGGAAGTGGCATGTGAGTGCTGTGCTGAGTCCACACAAAGGAAGTGGCATGTGGGTGCTGTGCTGAGTGCCTGAAGTAATGAAAAGATGATTCTAACATGTGAGGAGGGAGTGCGGGTGCTACATACCAATACAGTGCTGTTCCATTAGAGGACTTAGCATCTACAGATTGTATCTGTACGTGGTCTTGGTACCAATCCCCTGGGAATACTAAGGGACAATTACTCATGGACACTCCTTTAGCATGATGGGTACTTGGAGTGCTCAGTCTTGTGCAAGTACCCACGGTGGCTCTGTGTTCATGGCTACAACACCAAGGCCATAACTGGACAGTAACACTTCAAGGCAGGTCACCTTTCTCCAGCTCTTGAGTTCCTTCTGCCTGCTCTTCTGTGATGCCCCCTAGGCCTTGGGAGAAAGAGATAATGGAGATGCCCATTTAAGGGTGAGCACTTGTCAGTCACTTCTGGTCAGTACCTTGACGAGATCTAGCTCTGCATGGACTATCACCAGGAGTAGCTATTTCAGTAAAGGTGTGCAATGTGTATGTCTCTCATAAATATATACAATTATTACATGTTACTATAATCTAACACTTAAAGATATGGAAGCCTTGCCCTGATTCAGTTAGTGTGTGTGTGTGTGTGTGTGTGTGTGTGTGTGTGTTATATGCTGTGTGTGTATGAAGTTGTGGGTGGGTATATTTACCACACTGTATACATAACTGTGTACAATTAAAGTAGTAAGCTAATCTTTTTTTTTTTTAAAGAATAGTAAGCCAAAGGTGGACTACAAGGACACAGCAGGGCAGTTACGCATGTAAATGCATAGCAATTATGACATCATACACACATGCCGCACAAGCTCAAGCCAGACGAACTCCAAGCATGGAGTGGGGAGAGCGGGCAGGGAGCCCTGCCCCTGGAGGAAGACTTGTTGACACATGATAGCTCTTAGGAAAGGGAGACTGTTTTCTTTAAGGGTATAACACCTGGTAGGTAGACTACATTCTGGGCAGGTTCTACCCCTAAGAGGATGTGGCCAACAGAAGTCAGACCCTAAAGGTTTAAAAGAAAAAGAGAACATGAGGTTGGGTGGGCAGAGAGGTGGGGATGGATCAGGGGGGAACTGGGAAGGGAGGGGATGTAATCAAATACATTGTATGACATTCCCAAAGAATTAATAAAGATATTATTTTAAAAACTAACGGAGGGGCACTAAAAGGGGGAAGAAGAGGTTAGGAATGTGGCTCACTAGACTACTTGCCTACAATGCAGGTGGCCCCAGGTTTAATCCCCAGCACTATCAAAGGAAAGAAAAACAGGAAAATTAAATCTTTCTTGGGGAACATGGAGGAAGAAGTCTCTGGTGGAAAAGATTCCAGGGCACAAATTCTCACCCGGAAGACAGCAAGATGCGATAGAGTTTAACTTCTTATAAACAGAACAAAACCTTTTAAGGAACTGAGCATGAAATGGAAATGAGGCGACTGTCTCCCAGGGATGATTTGGTTTGGGTCAAACACAAAGTGCAGATTTTTGATCTTGAGCACACCTACAACAAAATGTTCCAAAAAGTTGAGAAAATGCATTCATACATTTATTCATACAGCAAATAAATATTAAGGTGTTCCTCTGTGCCGGGAAAAGTGATGAGCATACACTTGCCAGACAAACACAAACAAAAATAAATGTGAGAGGAGAAAATGAATATTTAACAAGACAGACAATGGTCAATGTGAGTCTCTTCCCGCTCAAGCTGTACCGGGTACAGAGAGCAAAATTTAAAGGATCTATCTAATGTTATTGAGAAATTTGATGATATATATGTATATATTATATACATATGAAGATATAAAATATGTTCTACTCAAAGGCCCAATATAATATTTGAACAAAATGAATTTGAACAGTAGTATCAGTAAGCTTGAATATATGTTCATATTACAATATAAAACACGCAAAACAATACACTCAATATCCATACTGGACACTTGACAGTATCATTAATAAACTTGAACACTATCATATTTATACACATATATCCCAAAACTTTACCCAAAATTCTGATATAGTAGCCACTAACCATAAGTAGTTAATATGATTGATTATAGTTAAATAAACTGGAAAATCTGGGTTTTAGTCTCACTGGCTGTGTTCATGCATCTAGTCAATGCCATTCCAGCCACACAAAAGATTTCTGTCATTGGGAAAGTTCTGTTGGGCAATGAGTCATACAGAATGCAGCTGTAAACTCTATATTAGCACTTAGAGAATTTTCCTATGCACAAAAGAAGAATCAACTTTTTAAAAATTTAATTGTGATGAATAATTAAAAATCACAATCGTAGCACAAGATGTGTTCATTCCCACTGGTATGTCATCTCTTCTAGGTTCTCTCGACAGAAACTCCTGAGAAATATGAAAATGTGTATTCACAGTGCACAGGCATATTTATTTCAATAATATCTCCATGTGTAGTATGCAACATATAG
Source organism: Rattus norvegicus (assembly GCF_021556685.1). NCBI lineage: Eukaryota > Metazoa > Chordata > Mammalia > Rodentia > Muridae > Rattus > Rattus norvegicus. The sequence goes on along the minus strand of NC_141534.1, from coordinate 99,869,093 downwards.
GTAGATATAGAAGTGGACGGATGTGTGGGTGGGTGTACTAGTGGGTAGAAGGATGGGTGAGTGGGTAGACGGGTAGACGGACCCATAGATGTAGACATTGGAAAACATGATTTAGAGTTCTCTTGTACTCTACTCCAGTGCAACAGGATGCATTTTTAATTGTTTCTTTCCCCCATCTCTACAACAACTAGAAGCTCAATTCTCATTGTCAGTGTTTGGACTAAACAAATGTTTAGTTATAGAACTTAGAGAAGATGGGCTCACAATTCTAACTCACTACCAATTATAAGAAGGAAAACTGCTAAAATAATACCAACTAAGGATCCAGTTTGTTTTATGCCTGGTTGTCTGGCTGGCTGGCTGGTTGGTTGGTTGGTTGGTTGGTTATCTGGTTGGTTGGTTGGTTGGTTGGTTGGTTATCTGGTTGGTTGGTTGATTGGTTGGTTTGTTGTCTGGTTGGTTGACTCATTGATTAGTTGTTTGGTTGATTGGCTAGTTGAGTTTTTGTTGATTAGTTGGTTTATTTGCTAGTTGCTTGCTTGCTTGCTTGGCTCATTGGTTAGTTGTTTGATGGGTTGGTTGGTTGGTTGGTTGGTTGGTTGGTTGGTAAGTTGTTGGTTAGGTTTTATGTTTGTTTGATTGATTGTATGGTTGGTTGGTTGGTTGTTGGTCTGGTTGGTTGACTCATTGATTAGTTGTTTGGTTGATTGGCTAGTTGAGTTTTTGTTGATTAGTTGGTTTATTTGCTAGTTGCTTGCTTGCTTGGTTCATTTGTTAGTTGTTTGATAGGTTGGTTGGTTGGTTGTCTGGTTGGTTGATTGGTTGGTTGGTTGATAAGTTGTTGGTTAGGTTTTATGTTTGTTTGATTGATTGGATGGTTGGTTGGTTGGTTGGTTGGTTGGTTGGTTGGTTGATAAGTTGTTGGTTAGGTTTTATGTTTGTTTGATTGATTGGATGGTTGGTTGGTTGGTTGGTTGGTTGGTTGATAAGTTGTTGGTTAGGTTTTATGTTTGTTTGATTGATTGGATGGTTGGTTGGTTGGTCAGTTGTCTCATTGATAGTTGTTTGATCGTTTGGTTGTTTGGCTGCTTTCTCACTGGCTAGCTGTTAGATTGGTTGCTTTATTCTGGGGAAGACTATTAGGAGTATTCTAAGCTGGGGCAAAGAAAGTATCAAATGAACCTGAAAGAAACACCTTTCTGTGTGCCAGAACACCAGAAAGAGTCAGGAAGACATTTTAAGGGAGACAAAAAACTAGCTTGAAAGGATCTCCATTGTCAAACTCTAACCAATTTAAATGTCAAAATATTTTTATGTAAAGATAGTAATGAACTAAAACCCATGATGTCATAGGGCTATAGATTAATGTGCTCTTTTTAATTAAGGGGATGGAAAGAAAAAACCCTATAACTATAATAATAATTAATACAGAATGAAGGATGGAGTTAGAAAATCATCAGCATATAATAAAACTAACGAGTGAATATTGATGAAGCATAAGGAATTTATATAGCATAAAACTATCTCCCCACAAATTAGCTATTGATTACCAAGGAGAGGAAAGAAATAGGTTGACATGATGGTAACCAAATAATCATAGAAAAGAAAACCAATGTTGGAAAAAACCAACCCCAGTGCTAACTGCATGCAATGAGAGAAGCACAGTCTTGTTTACAAATCATTCCTGCCGGGGTTGGGGATTTAGCTCAGTGGTAGAGCGCTTGCCTAGCAAGCGCAAGGCCCTGGGTTCGATCCCAACTCTGAAAAAAAAGAAAAATAAAACAAATCATTCCTGCCAACAGAGCCAAAACCAGATCTATCTACATATATCTTTCTAGACATAACCCCAAATGTGAGAAAGTAGTCTATGCTTTCTAAGATAGAAAGGCAAGAAAGGCTGAGGAGGCTGCAAAGACCAGTCACCTCAGTATAGTACCTGAGCCTGGACCACATGCTGCAGGAGAAAAGAGCAACCAACTACTAAAGGAAAATATGTAGATAACTAGCAGAATGAAATATGGATAAGGAGCTAGAAGGGGAATCATCCCTGCTTATTCCTAAATGATTAGAAAAAGTATTAGTGTGCATACGAGCATTTACCAAGTATTAGCATATATACAGTAATTGTTAATATTAGTGTAATTAGTATACTAATTACATATTTATATATAGATTAATCATGGCTATATACACATAGAAAAGAAATGAGACAAATTTTAACAATTGGTAAAATGGGAACTCCTCAAAATATTTTGTGATAAATCAAAGTTAGAAATGATAACAAAATAATCAAAACTTGAAAAGAACTAATTTAAGCTTTTAAAATTTAAATTACTACTGGACATGGTAACACACTCTTTCCCAGTATTCAATGGATCTCGTGTTAAAGACAGACTGAGCATAGCATGACCTTGTCTCAAAAATATTTTATAGCTTCCAGTTTCTGTCTGCTCTCAGAGCCGACCCTGTGCCACAGCTCTCTGTACCCAGATCCTTCCCAGAGAGAGCTGATCTCCCAGGAGTGCTGACACACAGGCTTACAGGAGGGGCAAGCCACTGTCAGAGACAGCAAGACCAGCTAACACCAGAGATAACCAGATGGTGAGAGGCAAGTACAAGAACTTAAGCAACAGCAACCAAGGCCACTTGGCATCATCAGAACCCAGTTCTCCCACCACAGCAAGTCCTGGATACCCAAACACACAAAAAGCAAGATTCGGATTTAAAATCACATCTCACAAGTCATAGACATAAGCATCACCAACAGAGTACAAAAGATAGAAGAGAGAATCTCAGGGACAAAAGATACCATAGAAAACATTGACACAACAGTCAAAGAAAATGCAAAACACAAAAAGCTCCTAATCCAAAACATTCGAGAAAGCCAGGACAAAATGAGAAGAACAAACCTAAGAATAATCGGTATAGAAGAGACTGAAGATTCCCAACTTAAAGAGCCAGTAAATATCTTTAGCAAAACTATAGAAGAAAACTTCCCTAACCTAAAAAAAAGAGATGCCCATGAACATACAAGAAGCCTATAAAACTCTAAATAGATTGGACCAGAAAAGAAATTCCTCATGTCACATAATAACACCAAATGCACAAAACAAAGAAAGAATATTAAAAGCAGAAGAGGATAAAGGTCAAGTAGCATAAAAAGGCAGACCTATCAGAATTGCACCAGACTTTTCAACAAAGACTGAAAGCTAGAAGATCCTGGGCAGATATCATACAGACCCAAAAGAACACAAATGCCAACCCAGACTACTATATCCAGCAAAACTCTAAATTATCATAGATGGAGAAACCAAGATATTCCATGATGAAACCAAATTTACATAATATATTTCCACAAATGCAGCCATACAAAGGATAATAGATAGAAAACTCCAACACAAGAAGGGAAACTACACCCTTGAAAAAGCAAGAAATTCATCTTTCAACTAACCCGAAAGAAGATAGCCACACAAACATAGTTCCACCTCTAACAACAAAAATAATAGGAAACAACAATCATTGGTCCCTATTATCTTTCAACATCAATGGACTCAATTGCCCAATAAAAAGACATAGACTAACAGACTGGATACATAAACAGGACCCAGCATTTTGCTGCATGCAGGAAACACACCTCAGTGACAAAGAAAGATGTGTCCTCAGAGTAAAAGATTGGGAAATTTTTTTCCAAGAAAATCGTCCCAAGAAACAAGCTGGAGTAGCCATTCTAATATCAAATAAAATCAAATTTCAACAAAATTTTCAAAAAAGATAAGGAAGGACACTTCATATTCATCAAAGGAAAAACATACCAGGATGAACTCTCAGTTCTGAATATCTCTGCTCCAAATGCAAGGGCATCCACGTTCATAAAAGAAACTTTACTAGAGTTCAAAGCATACATTACACCTCACACAATAATAGTGGGAGACTTCAACACCCCACTCTCAGCAATGAACAGATCATGGAAACAGAAACTAAATAGAGAAACAGTGAAACTAACAGAAGTTGTTAACCAAATGGATTTTACAGATACCTATAGAACATTTCAGCCTAAAACAAAAGAATATACCTTCTTCTTAGCACCTCATGGTACCTTCTTCAAAATTGACCATATAATTGCTCACGAAACAGGCCTGAACAGGTACAAGAAGATAGAAATAATCTGATGCATCCTATCAGATCACCATGGACTGGTCTTCAATAACAACAAAAACAACAGAAATCCCACATACACATGGAAGCTGAACAATGCTCTATTCAATGATAGCTTGGTAAAGGAAGAAATACAGAAATTAAAGACTTTTTAGAATTCAATGAAAATGAAGGCATGACATATCCAAATTTATGAGACACAATGAAAGCAGTGCTAAGAGAAAACTCATAGCTCTGAGTGCCTCCAAAAAGAAACTGGAGAGAGCATACACTACCAGCTTGACAGCACACCTAAAAGCTCTAGAACAAAAAGAAGCAAATACAGCCAAGAGGAGTAGATGGCAGCAAATAAACTCAGGGCTGAAATCAACCAAGTAGAAACAAAAAGAACTATACAAAGAATCAACAAAACCAGGAGCTGGGTCTTTGAGAAAATCAACAAGATAGATAAACCCTCAGCCAGACTAACCAGAGGGCAAAGGGACAGTATCCAAATTAACAAAATCAAAAAGGAAAAGGAAGACATAACAACAGAAACTGAGAAAATTCAAAAAAAATCATCAAATCCTACTACAAAAGCCTATATTCAACAAAACTGGAAAATCTGGATAAAATAGACAATTTCCTAGACAGATACCAGATACCAAAGTTAAATCAGGATCAGATAAACCATCTAAACATTCTCATAACCCCTAATGAAATAGAAGGAGTCATTTAAAGTCTCCAAAACAAAAAAGGCCAGGACCAGATGGGTTTAGTGCAGAATTCTATCAGACCTTCAAAGAAGACTTAATACAAACTCTCTTCAAACTATTCCACAAAATAGAAACAGAAGGAACACTACCCAATTCGATCTATGGAGCCACAGTTACACTTATACCTAAACCACACAAAGACCCAACAAAGAAAGAGAACTTCAGAACAATTTCCCTTATGAAGATTTACTCAATAAAATTCTCACAAACTGAATCTAAGAACACATCAAAGCAATCATCTATCATGATCAAATAGGCTTCATCCCAGTAATGCAGAGATGGTTCAATATACAGAAATCCATCAACATAATCTACTATATAAATAAACTCAAAGGAAAAAAACACATGATCATCTCATTGGATGCTGAGAAAACATTTGACAAAGTCCAACACCCCTTCATGGTAAAAATCTTGGGAAGATCAGAAATTCAAGGCCTATACCTAAACATAGTAAAAGCAATATACAGCAAAACAGTAGCCAACATCAAACTAAATGGAGAGAAACTTGAAGCAATCCCACTAAAATCAGGGACTAGACAATGTTGCCCACTCTCTCCCTACCTACTCAATATAGTACTCCCTACTTATTCAGTATAGTACTTGCCAGAGCAATTAGACAACAAAAGGAGATCAAAGGGATACAAAATGGAAAGAAAGAAGACAAAATATCACTATTTGCAGATGATGTGATAGTATACTTAAGTGACCCCAAAATTCCACCAGAGAACTCCTAAACCTGATAAACCACTTCAGCAAAGTGGCTGGATATAAAATTAGCTCACACAAATCAAGTAGCCTTTCTCTACTTAAAGGATAAACAGGCTGAGAAAGAAATTAGGGAAACAACACCCTTCACAATAGTCACAAATAGCATAAAATACCTTGGTGTGACTCTAACCAAGCAAGTGAACGATCTGTATGACAAAAATTTCAAGTCTCTGAAGAAAAGAGTTGAAGAAGATTTCAGAAGATGGATCTCCCATGAGCATGGATTGGCAGGATTAATCTAGTAAAAATGGCCATCTTGCTGAAAGAAATCTACAGATTCAATGCAATCCCCATAAAAATTCCAACTCAACTCTTCACAGAGTTAGAGAGAGAAATTTGCAAATTCATTTGAAATAACAGAAAACCCAGGATTGAAAAAACTGTTCTCAACAATAAAAGAACTGCTGGGAGAATCACCATCCCTGACCTTAAGCTGTATTACAGAGCAATCATGATAAAAAGTATATGGTATTGGTACAGAGACAGGCAGATACATCAATGGAATAGAATTGAAGACCCAGAAATGAACCCACACACCCATGGCCACTTGATCTTTGACAAAGGAGCTAAAACCATCCAATGGAAAAGAGACAGCATTTTCAACAATGTTGAACAATGGTTCAAATGTCAGTCAGCATATAGAAGAATGCAAATCAATCCACTTTTATTGCCTTGTACAAAGCTCAAGTCCAAGAGGACCAAGGATCTCCAGTACACTCAAACTAATAGAAGAGAAAGTGGGGAAGAGCCTCGAACACATGGGCACAGAGGAAAATTTCCTGAACAGAACACCAATGGCTTATGCTCTAAGATCAAGAATTGACAAATGGGACTTCATAAAATTGCACAGCTTCTGTAAGGCAAAGGACACTGTCATTAGGACAAAACAGCAACCAACAGATTGGGAAAAGATCTTTACCAATCCTACATCTGATAGAGGGCTAATATCCAATACATACAAAGAACTCAAGAAGTTAAACTCCAGAGAATCAAACAACCCTAATAAAAAATGGGGTACAGAGCTAAACAAATAATTCTCAACTGTGGAATATCAAATGGCTGAGAAGCACTTAAAGAAATGTTCAACATCCTTAGTCATCAGGGAAATGTAAGTCAAAAGAAACCTGAAATTCCACCTCACACCAGTCAGCATGGCTAAGATCTAAAACTCAGGTGACAACAGATGCTGGCGAGGATGTGGAGAAAGAGGAATACTCCTCCATTGTTGATGGGATTGCAAGCTGGTACAACCACTCTGGAAATCAGTCTGGTGGTTCCTCAGAAAATTGGACCTAGTACTACCTGAGGACCCAGCTATACCACTCCTGGGCTTATACCCAAAAGATGCTCTAACATATAACAAGGACAGATGCTCCACTATGTTCATAGCAGCCTTATTTATAATAGCCAGAAGCTGGAAAGAACCCAGATATCCTTCAACAGAAGAATGAATACAGAAAATGTATTTACACAATGGAGTACTACTCAGCTATCAAAAACGGTGACTTCATGAAATTCTTAGGCAAATGGATGGAACTAGAAAATATCATCCTGAGTGAGATAACCCAAACACAAAAGAATATATATGGTATCACTCACCGATAATCGGATATTAGCCCAAAAGCTTGGCATATCCAAGAAACAATCCACAGACCACATGAAGTTCAAGAAGAAGGAAGACCAAATTGTGGATGCTTCTGTCCTTCTTAGGAGGGGGAACAAAAAAAAAATACGTACAGGAGAAAATATGGTGTCAAGGTGTGGAGCAGAGACTGAAAGAAAGGCCATCCAGAGCCTGCCCCACAAGGGGATCCATCCCATATACAGCCACCAAACCCAGACAATATTGCAGATGCCCAGAAGTGCATGCTGACAGGAGCCTGATATAGATATCTCCTGAGAGGCTCTGCCAGAGCTTGACAAATACAGAGGCGGATGCTCACAGCCAGTCATTGAACTAAGAATGGGGTCCCCAGTGGTGGAGTTAGAGAAAGGATTGAAGGAGCCAAATGGGTCTGCAACCCCATAAGAAGAACAACAATATCAACCAACCAGATCCCCCAGAGCTCCCAGGTACTGAACCACCATCCCAAGAGTACATAGGGAAGAACCTTGGCTCCAGCCACATATGTAGCAGAGGATGGCCTTGTTGGACATCAATGGGAGGAGAGGCCCTTGGACCTGTCAAGGCTAGATGCTGCAGTGTAAGGGAATGTCTAGGCGGGGAGGTAGGAAGGAGTGGGTGGATGAGTTGGAGAGCACTCTCATAGAAGCAGAGGGAGATAGTGGATTTCTGGAGGGGAAACCAGGAAAGGGGATAGCATTTGAAATGTAAATTAAAAATCCAATATTTTATAAAGTTGAATTTGCAAATAAATTTAAGAATGTGTTTCTTAAATTAAATTATCAAAACAATCAACTCCAATTAGAAGAATAGGAAGAGCTGGGCAGAGCAGCACACTGCTTCACGCCTGGGCCTAGGAAGGCCGAGGCAGAGCATCTGTGAGTTAGGGATAAGCCCAGCTTACAAGTGAGTCCAGGTCACTCATGGCTGCATAGTGACTGTATCTCAAAATAGGAGCTCTCAGCTACTGCTCTAGTACCATGCCTGCCTGCCTGCCTGCTGCCTTACCCCCTGCCCTGATAGCCAGGAACTCTAACCCTCTGAAACTGTAAGCCCCAAATAGACTCTTCTACAAGTCCTGTTGATCATGATGTCTGATCACAGCAAGAGAGAAATACCACTGAGACACCCAGAATTGTCCAGCAAGGGGCTGGGGTCATGGCTCAGTGGTAGAGCTCCTGCCTAGAATCCCCCAGTGAGGGGCTGAGGGTGTGGCTCAGTGGTAGAGCCCCTGCCTAGAATCCCCCAGTGAGGGGCTGGGGGCGTGGCTCAGTGGTAGAGCCCCTGCCTAGATTCCCTCAGTGAGGGGCTGGGGGTGTGGCTCAGTGGTAGAGCCCCTGCCCAGAATCCTCCAGTGAGGGGCTAGGGGTGTGGCTCAGTGGTAGAGCACTCTTCATCAAAAAGAAACATATTATTTAATTTGAAAGTATAAATTAAAATTTCATTAATTGAAGAAGACACAGACTTATAGGCAGATATACTATGATCTGATAATACTATACGGGTTAGTACTTATCAATTACTTCATGACGTAAGTTTGCTCAAGATCCTTCTAGAGGAAAATACACAGAAGTTTTCTGAAAAACGAGAATTATAAGGGAGACGTAACATATCATCTACTAAAGCGAATTGCGGAACTACAACATTAAGACTGTAGAACTGGCCCGGGGGGGGGAAATAGATATGAAAAAGTAAATAAGCGATGTATATAAGAAGAATTAAAAAAAAAAACCAAAGAGCATATCACAAGTCTCTGTGCACCATTAGCTGCCTAGAAAAATAACTCAAAGCAACAAGCAGAAAGGGCTGGAAACAAAGCAGTTGGTAAAGTTGGGGAACTGAAGGATCCTCACCCGTGTGGAACACCCTAGCAAATTTCTACAGCCCTTTTGGAAAGCAATTTGGAAACATAGGGAAAACAAAGTTCAAAAGACAATCCAAACTGACTATATAAGAACGTAAGGCACAAAATTAGAACCAAGCATAGATAGATAAACAGATTGACAGACACACATGAATAACACTTACTTGCAAGAACACACGCATTGTTTTAATTTTTTTTTAAATAAATGGGGCTGATCATAGCTGTGATTCACAGCATTGAGGATATGGATCCTGAAGAGGCCACCTCCTGCAGCCAGGTAGGAACCTCAGTGGATCAATAGGGACACCACCAACCAACCCACCAAACCTTTGGCCCAAAATTTATCCTGTCTACAGAAATGCGGGGTCAGGGGATGGAGCAGAGACTAAAGGAATAGCCAAACAATATCAGGTCCAAATTGAGAACCATCTCCTAGGCAAACACCAATCCCTGACACTGTCAATGATACTCTGTTATGCTTGTAGACAGTAGTCTAGCATGGCTGTCCTCTGAGAAGCTCCACCTAGAAGCTGTCTCAGACAAATGCTGACACCCACAGCCAAATGTTGGATGGAGCTTGGGACTCTTACAGAAGAGTTGCAGGAAAGAATGAGGGCCCCAAAGGGGATAGGAACTGCACTGGAGGACTAACACAGTCAACTGGATCTGTGGGGCTCTCAGAGACTGAACCACCAACCAAAGAACATACGCAGGCTGGACCTATCCCCCAATTCCCCCAAACGTATGTAGCAGATGTGCAGCTTGGTCTTCATGTGTGTCCTGAACAACTGGAGTGGTGGCTGTCCTGAAAGCCGTTGCCTGTCTGTGGGATGTGTTCTTCTAGCTGGGCTGCCAAGTCTGACCTCAGTGGGAGATGCACCTAGCCTTGCAGAGACTTGATGTGACAGGGTGGGGAATGCCAAGGGGAGGGCCCTCCATCCCCTCTGAAGAGAAAGGGAGGGGCATGTGGGAGAGACTATAAGGGGAGGTGACCGGGAGGGGGATAGTGATTGGGATGCCAAGTGAATTTAAAAAATTACACTTTTTACAGGCTAGGCTATTAACTGAAAATTTATCCACCACAGAAACATCTTTGTACACCAGGATCACGTGTCTAGAAGGTACTGATCATGCAGAGAAAATTGTAGAATAGACAGGTGCTTGAAAGGATACCCCACTTCCTGCAGCCTGCACCTGCAGCGTTCCCCTCCTCCACTTTAGCAATGCCGTGACTCCAGACAGCTTCCAGTGGCGGAGCTGTAATTCATTCATTCACTCATTTGGTACCTGAGTCGAGAGCAGCCATGAAACGAAGACCACGCCCACCCGGAACGCAGGCTAAGACTCTTTATCCAGAGCCACTGGTTGGAGGGAGTAGTCTCTGCCTCCTAGCTTTGGCAGCCACACAAAGACTAACAGAAGGATGAGAAGCTTTTGTAGTAGAAGAAAAAAAAAAACAATAAAGGTTTCATGTGCGCCCTATCAGTCCAAAGAGACTGTGGGCATGCTAATCCTCATTAGATGCCCTGTGTGGTTGCTTAAAAGCAGGTATGTGGCATTCTCCAAAGGGCCTAGGCTGAAAACAGAAGCCTAATTATGACCACTTCCGGTTATTAGTGAAGCCTGGCCTACTGTCACACTGCTATTGTTACGTTTCTAACCGGGTTCCTGAACTTGCACTCATCCCTTGAGACCACTAGTTCACTTCCTGGATCCGTTCCAGTAAATTAGGAACCATAGGTTTTTCTTTATGTATCTACATGGTCTGCGGATCATCTGGTTGCCGAGTCAATCTCCCAGAAGCACAGGGGGAAACTCTGGATCCAGTACTAGTGGTCAATTTGACAGGATCTAGAATCATCTGGGAGACGGGCCCCTGGGTGTGCCCACAGAGGATTATGTGGATCGAGTTCATTGAAGTGGGAAGACCCGCCTTGATTGTGGGCGTGACAATTCCCTGAGCAAGAGGTCATGGATTGCTTAGGACGCAGGAAGTCAGCTAAGCATTCACATTCACCGAGTGCTGCTCTCTGCTTCCTGAATGTGGATGCGTGGGATCTGCCAGCCACCTGCTCTGCCACTACGCTTTCCCTGACACCAAAATAAGTCCTTCCTCCCTCAGGTTGCTTTCGGCAGGGTATTGCATCATAGCCACAGTGAAAGAAACTAAAACAATGGTCTTGAAACTATGTGTTCAGTCGTTGGGATAAAATTCCCAAAAAAGGCAACTTTAGAAAGGAAAGATTTGGTTTTGAAAAACCGTTCTGGAGCATGGGCACAGGATTGAGCTGGCTCTAGTCCTGTGGGCTGTGATGACCTGGAGCATAATGGTGGAGAGAGAGTGGTAGAGCAGAGCTGCTCCACTCATAGCAATCAGGAGAGAGGAGGGACTAGCACAAGATGAACCTTGCAGGGCTATCCCCCGACCCTGTTATCAACTGTGGTAGTTTGAATATGCTTGGCCCAGGGAGTTGCACCATTAGGAGGTGTGGCCTCACTGGATTAGGTGTGGCCTTGTTCAAGGAAGTGTGTCACTGTGGGGGCACCTTGAGACCCTCTCCCAGCTGCCTGGGAGACAGTCTTCTCTTGGCTGTTAAAGTTCTAAGACTTTAGGTTCCTCCAGCACCACGTCTGCCTGGACGCCGCCATGTTTCCTGCCGTGATGATAATGGACTGAACCTCTGAAACTCTAAGTCAGCCCCCCAGTTAAATGTTTGCCTTTATAAGAGCTGCTGCCATGGTCACCACGGTGTCTCTTCTCAGGCAATGGAAACCCTAACTAAAATATCAGCACTGTCCAATTGGGACCGGCTCCTACTTCTCACCACCTCTAAATAACGGAATCAAACTATGAATCCATCCATGAGTTAATCCGCCATTCAGTTCAGAGTCCTCGGGATCAAACTGGTTCCCACGAATTCCACCAGCTGGAGACCAAGCCTTCAGGATGTTTCGCAGGATGCTTCACAACCAAGCCTTAACAGCAAAGGTGCAGGGAACATGCTGCCTGCTCGCCCACATAGATTGCTCTCTGGTAGAAAAGACATACATTATTTTGGAATTTCATGGATCAGCAGCTATCTTCCACGGTAGGGAGGCCTCCCTTTTCGGCTTCATGGGAGTTCAGTGTGGAGCTTAAGCCAAACCCGCACCCTACTATCCGCAGTCTGCAGGGCCCTTCTGTGTTTGGTTGCTGTCAGCTCCTTCCCACTCTGCTCCAACTTCCTGCACAGACAGCAATGCCCATCCAGCCAGTGGGAAAAAGCAACCCCACGACCAGCTGCAGGCAGTAAGGATCACAGCACCTCGAGTGGGTTTACATTTCCACGTGTCTGACACTCCTAATTATATCAGCAATTAAAAATATTTCTTCCCGGGGCTGGAGAGATGGCTCAGGAGTGAGGAGAACTGGATAGTCTTGAAGAGGGCTGGGGTTTGATTCCCGCATGGTGGTTCACATGGTTCAGAGGATCCATCACCCTCTCTGGGCCTTCACAGGCACTGGATATATGTGGTACACAACCATAGAGGCAGGAAAACAGTCACACCACAAAAATAATTATATATACATATATATAATTATATATAATATATATATATATATATATATTCCTTACTGAAGGCAGAGAAGGCATTTTCTATTACCCTCGATCCGGACCAATTTGTCACTACTAGTTAAGATTTTGATAACATGTCCCCAAGCGCCAACTTGTCACATTTCCCTTGAAATTTTAATACATATTGACTCCTACGCAGGAACTACTGAAATTATCTCCCAGGTGGAGAGAGGTTCTCGAGACACAAGGATCCGACGCTTCAACAGTGGGTTTGGAGAAACTTGAAGTTGCCGAGTACCGGCAGAGGCACAGTGGCCGCCTCCGAGTGCTCTGAGTGGCGCAGCTCTGCATTGAAACCAGAGAGCTAGAGCAAACAAGGGAAGCCCCGTGACAGCCAAGACAAATTACCTGAGCTCCTGTCACTTCGACTCCGTCACCTGAAGTGGGCACTTGAAAGTTCATTTGTGTTTAAATTTTAAAACAGAGCAAACTCGCTGGTGTTACCTTCTTGTTTGATTGGTATGAATTTTAGCTCATACATGATTTATGGAATTTTAATAGTGTCCTTAAGATTGAAATTCATTATTTTCAATTGCTAATCATTCACAAACTACGAAAGACTAGAGAGACTTTCACAGAGCTAGCGCACTTTTGGACTTCTATCCGGGTAAGATTAGATGATCACCAATATAATTGCAAACAACCACGATCTGTGTCAAACAAATCCTACTGACACATCAAGATTTTACATTGCTCTTTGAGCTAAGGGTATGTCTCAAGGGCTCTACCACTGAGCCACGCCCCCAGCCCCTCACTGGGGGATTCTATGCAGGGGCTCTACCACTGAGACATACTCCCAACCCCTTGCTAAGGGATTCTAAGCAAATGCTCTACCACTGAGCTGCACCCTTAACCCCTCTGGAGGATTCTAGACAGAGGCTCTACCACTGAGCCATGCCCCCTCACTGGGGGAATTTTTGTCAGGGGCTCTACCACTTAGCTATAACAAACACACCAACACTTGTTTGTTTGTTTGTTTGTTTGTTTGTTTGTTTGTTTAGGATATGCCTGTACTCTGTATCTCAGGCTAGCATTCACTCAACTTCTGATCCTCCTGACCCTGCTTCCTGAGTTCTGGGATAACAGGTGTGCATCACCACGTCCTGATTGGGTTTTTAAAGATGAAAAGAAATTAAAGTTTTGACTGGATCATCTTGGTTTATGATAATTAGATATTTTAGTGATTTTTCAACTACGGAAACCCTTTAAATGGGAGCCTTAAAAAGTGTATGCCAAAATGGTTCTCAGAGTGAAAGGTTTTCATAGCAATTTATTTATCTGTGGTTTAACGTGAATGAAGCACTTAGGAACTAAGAGTGATCTAGAAGTGTTCTTCAATCAGCTGTGGATGAAAACATCTTGACACATCAGGCTATGAGGAGCATCAAAACCCGGCTGATCTGCAAGGTTCAGGGCTCAAGATGGGCAGCTGTAATTCTTCTTCCCGGCTTCAACGCACCAGTATGTGGGGTGGCATGGCTGCAGGAGTGGAATCCATGCTACCAGCCACTATGTGGGCTTCCTTTTTGGTATAGCATTCTTTCCTTCTAGCATGACTACATGCATGAAGGGTCAACTTAGGAAATGTTATGTTTCTACGATGACGATGATGACAGTGATGACGATGATGACAACGATGACGATGACAATTTATCATGCGTGTGCATACGGAGGCCAAGGGGTAAACCTGGAGTATCATTCTTCGCATGCCCTCTATCTTGGTTTTGGTTGGTAGTTTGTTTGTTAAGGCATGGTCTCTTCATTGGCCCGGAACTTGTGCGATCAGCGAGGTAAGACCCACAGTTCCACCTAACCCTAAATCATGTGTGCTGGGGTTACAAGTGTACACCATCACTCCTGAGTTTGTACATGGGTTTAGCGCCCATGTTTGCATGCCAAACCTTTACTGCCCAGAGGTCTTCTGAGTCCCATCTGTTATATCTCTGGGCGGTAACTGAAAGTCATCCAGATGTTCTGGAGAAAGCACGTGTGGGGGCAATCCCCTCTGCCTAGGAAATGTGGTGCCTCCCCTGTGGGCCAAAAGCCCTTGAAACACATCACATTTGGCCTGACCTTGCATACTTGGTTGCGCCTGCCAGGAGCACCCTTTTCTCCTATTTTTGAGAGGCTGGACTCTTTGTAGTTCATCAGCCCCTCTCAGAGGGCCATACTGTCAGTACAAGTGCTTCTCCATGCAGGTCTCTCAGTCACACCCTGTCCCATTGCTTGGCATGCCTGCTTATTGTCTGTGCCTGGGTGCTGGTGTGAAAGCCCCGGGAAGAAGGGAGGAGTCCCCCAGTTTCCCTGCCTCCCTTGGGCACAGCACCTGGCAATCATGACATCTGCATGAGGTGCCAGAGCACCTATGCACCTATGTTCTGGAAAGAACAACCAACTGTGACTTCAGAAACTCCTGTCACGTGGAGCTGTCCAGCACATGCTGGGCCCTGAGGCTGAGGCAGGAAGGATTAATGGGAAGATAGAGCCACCAGGAAGGGCAGAGGGGCATTCGGGGGAATTTCAAGCAGGCAGGGTCTGGAGGGCATTGTTAGAGCATGAAAAGCAGCAAGGACTCTGAGGCTGCCATCGACCGCCCTGACACACAGATGGTTAAGGGATTTTAAAGTATTTGAGCTGTTCGAGGTGGGCAGGGAGAGTGACACAGGACTTGATGTATTCTCTATAAATATCACCATAGCTGCCACAGAAGGGTAAAGAACTGAGTGTCTCGGATGGGAGGAAAGGGGGATATGGTGATAGCCTATGCTCTTCGGTGTTCTGGAAAGAACTGAGGCTGCGAGGAAGCAAACCTCACTTCCTGCTATGCCCCCTGGCAGCTAGAATTGCCACTGGTCCTTTAAGACAAGGCAGGACTAGAACCAGCACAGAAATGGGGAGACTCAGGCCTCCCTAACAGAAGGCAATCAGCAGGGCCAGGGTCTGTGAGAAAGAGGTGGTAGGAAGGACTTTGGTGGCTCAAGTCAGGAGGCGCCTATCCAAGGGGACACTACCAGAGATACACAGAGGGTAGGTACCTCAGCTGGAATTTGTTCTCTTCACTCCCAGTAGGGGAGGCTGCAAGAGATCCCTAAAGACTAACTCAGCTGCCGGAAGAGGAGGCAGAGAGACACTGATTCTTGAGTTAAAAGCAGGTCAGCAAAGGAGCTATTGAAGGCCAAGCCAGCACTGTTCCTACAACTACCCTGGGACTCAGACACTGCTCAGAAACTGGGAGATGCTCCAGGGACACCCCCTCTTACCTCTCCCAGCATTTGCCCCCCTGTCTCCCACAAAGCTGTTAATGTAGGTAGTCTCTCAGGATAGGGAGCAAGGGGCAAACTTTGAATCTTTACGTGCCACCAGGAAGAAAAATCAATTCCAGTGCCCAAGGGAGGGTAGTCACAGCAGAAGGTCACTAGCCACTACACGCAGCTGCATTGACACTTGGACGGGGGGAGGGGGGAGTTTGCTCCAAGTGGAGTAAGCATGCTCAAAGGTCTGCAGCAAACCGCTCTCCCTAAGAATCATGTGTAGGGGTGTGGGGTGGGAGCAGGGCCACACAAAGGAGGGGCTTCTTTGTACTTCCCAACAGTGATGGAAATCCAAATTCTGCCTCTTGCCACCTGGAGCTAAGTGTCTACTTTATCCACAGGCAGCTGACTCATGGTCAGCATTGACAGAGAGAGCTGACGTTCTTAACATTGGTAAGCAAGAGACAGTTTACCTGGGTGGAAGAGAGCCCGGGCTCTGAGCCCTAGCACTTGGTGGTTAACATCAACTCTCTCTCCTTCCACCCAGGGGCTAGATCAGGACATTGGATTTGACTTTCAGATCCATTGTGGGGAGGAAGAAAACTCCAGATCTACCCCAGAATCTTACACCTCCTTGAGGCCAGAGTCCTGACCTGACCCTTACATATCCTGCACCCTGAGGCATCTGGAGACCACTCTTCCATTCAAATGATACAAACCTGGGGGGGGGAGGGATAGACAGAATTCAGAGATCAAAGAGAAAAAGATGTCCCAGGTCTGTGGGACCTATCAGTATCCAGATGTTAGAGTACATTCAAAGTCCCCTTTTTAATGACACAGAGGATAACTCCTGCTTTGTTTATGATGATCAAAACTTAGAGCAGCCCATGGAATGGAACGTAGTAGTCCCCACACATGCTGCTTTCAATATAAAACGTGCCGCCAAGGTTTATGTTTTGATGCTCAGCTCAAATTGGTGTCAGTCATGTGGATTAAGTTGCTTGGCCGTACCCTCTCCACCACGGTGGACTGAAATGTCCATAAATTAAAAATAAATGCTGCTTGAGTAATGTCTGTCAGATGTCTATTAACAGTTGTAAAGAGGTGACTAACACAGCCATACTTGGGGTGATAAAAGGCAGAGAGGCTTCCAAAATGAGAAGACCCCATGAGGAAGTGGTCATGCAGACAGGAAGGCATGGTGTCTGGGAGGGGCTGTACCAAGGGAGGGCCGGGGAGCAGAAGCCAGCTCCCCACAAAGCCACCGCCTGGAGGCCACACCCTAATACTGCACACAGTCTGAGGAGAATTAAAATGAAATTAAAAACTGATGGAGCTGTGCCACCAGCACGATCCGTAAAAGAACCAAGACTTGGCCTCCATCGGAATTAAAAACGTCTGCTCTACAAGGGACAACGTTTCAGCAAATTAAAGGACAAGCCACAGCTTGTAAGAAAATATTTGCAAGTCACATATTTGACGAAAGACTTGAATCCAGATTGTTATAAGGAATTCTCAAAACCCAGCAATGAGAAAATAAACAACCTAATAAAAAGTCAAGCAAACTTTTAACACATCCTCTGCCAGCACAGACAAATATCAAATAAAACACATGTAAGAGGTGTACAGTATCAATAGATATTAGGGCGAATTAAACCCACAGTGAGATGTCACTCTATCCCTAATGCAAAAATGCAAAAAGAGCAGACACCGGTGAGGATGCAAGGCAACTGGAATGTTCACACATTGTTGGTTCAAGATGGTAAAGCTGTTTGGGGAAACAGTGCAATGGCTGGGGAGTGCTACCTTCCCTAGACCCCTGAAGTATCTTTTTCCCTATAATGCTCCAAAATGAAGACTGATGCTCTCGTTGAAACCCTGAGTCCAGATAGTTTGTAATAGACTTATATTTAATTACCATAAAGTACAAACGAACTGAATGTTTTTCCAGGAGCCAATAAAGTCATACACTGTAAAGCATCCACACGTGGAGTACTACTCAGCACTGAAAAGAGACAAAGTACCCAGAGACACTATGTGAGCAAATTAGAAATATATGGTGCTAAATGGAAATGTCAGAGGCTAACCTAAATACCAAATGCAAAATGGCAAAACCATAGACCTAAAAGTGTCGGCAGTTTCCAGAGAAAGCAGTGTGTCAAGGGCTTGATGACAAAGGACTTTGGAAGCATTTGTGGTTGGTGAATCCATACAGTGTCTTAACTATGGTTGTGGTTAGATGGGGGCTCGTATTTGTCCACATCTAGTGAAATGGGTGGCTTATAATACAGGTGAACTTTAAAAACAATTGGTTTGAGGAGGTTCCTTATTGGTTGGTTGATCGGTCTTATTCTAGGGGTTGGGGAGTCAAGACATCTTACTCTGAAGGCCAAGTTGGTCCCAAACCAACGAGCATTTTAATCAGTAAGAAGGATCTCAAAAAGCATTTTAGACTCAATTCAACATGACAAAATACATTAATCTGTTCTCTAACACTGCGAAATACCTGAGAGAATCAACACTTGGAAGGAAACATTTATGTGGGCTCATGTTTTTTAAGGTTCCAAAGCATGGTCATGTGGCCCCATTGACTCTGGGGATTGTCTTGAGGCTAAACATCACAATGCAAAGGGTAGGACAGAGCTGTCCCCACCCAATGCAGATAGAATCAGAACGGAGGGGCAGGGTCCATGCATTCCCTCCAACTCATAACTGATCAAGGTGCAGAGAATGTCAGTGGGGGGCTCAGCCCTTCCCAAAGACTCAGGCACTGTCAAGGGGAAGGTCACTGAAAGACTCTAAAAGCCAGAAGTTAGGGAGGACCTTAGCAAAAAGGATCTCCTGGACTTGACATGACCACTGCTCACACAAGCTCACAGCACAGTGTCAACCAGGTTAACTTCCTACCGTGGAGAGGAGAGGGTCTCAAGAGCTTCCACCCTGTGCTGGTTCTAATATGTCTGACCCATGAGAAGTGGCCTTGTCGGAGGAAATGTGGTGTCCCTATGTAGGTAGGCTTTGAGGGTTCTTTGTGCTCAAGCTCCACCCAGTGTGAAAGAGAGCCTCCTCCTGGCTGCCGTCAGATCAAGATGTAGAATCCTCGGCTCCTCCCCAGCATTGTGTCTGCCTGGATGCTGCCGCTTGCCGCCATGATGATAATAGACTGAACTCCTGAAACTGTAAGCCAGCCTCAATTAAATGCTCACTTTTCTAACAGTTGTCTTAGTCGTAGTGTCTCCTCACAGAAATGAAACCCTAACTGAGACGCACCCCTAACTTAGGGAGCTATTTACAGTTGATGGCTTTGGAGAGGGAAAGTCTGTTTTCTTTAGGGATACGACCCCCCGGTAGGCTGACCATGCTTCAGTGGGTGGCCCTACACCCACGGATATCTGGGCAGCACAAATGAACATTGTGGATTGTAAGAATAAGAAAACAAAAACTTAAAAAGAGGACACAAAGTTGGAAGGGCAGAGAGGATTAGCTAGAGGAGAAGGGGAAGTGAATTTGATCAAAATATGTTTTATGCAGGTATGACATTCTCTAAGAATAAAAATACTGTATTTTTTAAGTAAAAAGTTAACATATGTATATTCAGTTAAGTTTTGTATCCTTTTCTTTGGTGCTTTGTACCAGCACCAGAAATACATATAATATCACCTTTGAGAATATCCCCCCACCCCTGCCAGTGGCCTGGTTCCTCCTCCTAGCCTCATCTCCTGGTCTCTCGCTGGCTCTCTATGTCCTACCGGCAATGAATCCATCGTGAGTTAACCCACTGATGAGGTCAGGGCCCTCATGATCCATCACCTCCCAAAGACCCCAAGCCTTAAGCATGTATACTCTGGAGGGAGAGATTTCAGATCCAAACCATCACACAAGGACATCTTTATGTCTTCCATTTTGCAGATGTAGAGGACCCCTGCCTGGTCCTCCTGGTCTAAAAGGTTCTAGAAGACAGAGTAGCTTACCATTCCTGTCTTCCAGAGATGTCTCCAGAGCAAACCAGACCCAATCAGAGTCTGGGTGTTTCCTGGAGCAGGCACATTAAGGTGGGCACGGGGGAGTGCGGCTTCGTGGTGTATACACCGTGGGTAGGCAAGAGGCAGGAAGGCAAGAGTGTGCGTGCACACACACAAACAAGGCTGGTTCAAAAGCAGGGAGGGATGGTGGGCACGTGGAGGAAGGCCAGACCACACAGGCTGGTGGGAAACTCATGGAGGGTCTGGTTGGCACAGTCCTGAGACTCCTGTGGGGACTTGTATGGGAGCCAAATGGAACATAAGTAAATATCAACATGGAGCCTCCTTTAAATCAAACAGAACGGGGCACGGGGAGGGCCTCCTCCCCAAACAAGGCAATTAGCCCATCACAAGGAGAGCAGCCACAGGAGGTCACCATGACCCCATCAGCTGACATGTATAGAGTGCCTACCACTTGCCAGGCGCTGCTGCCAGGGTCGCACACAGATGGACCTATTTCATCCGCCCGTGGCATTTTTATGGCTCCCATTTGCAAGTAAGAAAATCGAGGCCGTAGAGCGACAAACTAACACACTCAAAGACTCACAGGTACAGGGCAAATAGGGGTTCAAATCCGGGCACCTGCCTCTTGGCTCCTCCGCTTGGCTGGATGTTCCCTCTGGGTAATCGAAGGAACACTGGGAACTTTAGGGTTATTTCCCTGCCATGTTCTTCTGTGTCAGTGTTAACATACATGCACACACTCGTGCGCATACATGCATGGCACGAGTGCATGCACACACACACACACACACACACGCGCGCGCGCCAGCTTCCCAGCCTTTCTCAAGTCCCATTTCACACATCCACAGCACTTTTGAGCACACATCCATGCACCTACAAGACTATGGGACTCTGAGGTCATTTCTCAGCCCTCATGGAAGCCAATGGAACCACAGAGTCAAAGGACACAAAAGGATTGCAAGACACTCATTCTTAAGAAGAATATGTCTTTTCCAAAAGAGGCTAGGGCGTGTGAGCAGAAGCGGGAGCCAAATGACGTCTGAACCATACAGCCAATAAATTAATTTCATGTGGGAGGAAAAAAAAAAAAGCTGGACTGGCCCAGGGTTATTAAAGACCCCGTCAGCATAAAGATCTCATTGTGACACAGACCTCTCTGGCGGGGTCTCATCAGCTGAAGCTGTTTTAGATTCTAGAGTCCCCTGTGCCTAGCAAAGATTCCACATCAAATGCAGAAAAGATGGACCTGTCTAGACATCCCATTGCATGTAAAAAAATAAATAAATAAATAAATAATGCACACATCCCTCTTGTCAGTCCCTAGAAGGAGGCCCCGTACAGAGTTCCAGCCAGGCTGCTGGCAGCTGGCAGCACTGGGGAGGGAGTACAAACACAGCCGTTCTGACTCAGGAAAAGCTTTTTGTAGAAACTATTTGTGAGCTTCTAGAAGATTCTGAGGGTTGTTATTGAAAATTAAAGGGAGGCAGTTTTTGTTGTGGAGACGACGATCCCGTGGGAGAGGCAGAGATACGTCAGTGAGTTGTGAATGAAACACAGGCTAACCTACATCAAGATCGGTGGCCCTTCAGCCAGGGCTGAGCTGAATGCTCTCTTTGGCTTGGCCAGGAAACAGGGAGGGTCTGGAAGCCAGGAGAGGAGAAGGAGGTCTAGTTAAATCTCACTAGTAGCAACAGGAGTGGAGACATCCAACATGTGAGTGTTTATTCAGTGACTGCTCTGGGCAGAGCTGCTAGGAACAAGTGCTCCGTGCTGGTGGAGGAAGTCGAGGGTATATGTCTCCTGACACTGTCAGTTCAGGAACCAGACCTTGCACACAAGGACATGCAGGACCCTGCCTACCTCCCCACCCTTACCCATACTTCCCTCATGGGCAACAGAACTTGGGGAATTTGTCTGCCTTTAGAATTCAACCTAAGGCCCTTCTACTTCCAGCTCCTTCTTCCCCTCCATTTTCCCTTCTCCTACCCCAAAGTTCTTGGTCCAGCCTTTGATTACCTGAATGTTCTCATTTCTCATAGGGCCACCACAACTACCCTAGCAACCTCTGTTCCTTTCCCCTCCCATGAGTTAATATCAAACATATCAAAGCCATTGTCTCTTGGCTCTTTTGTGTTTGTTGCTGTGACAAAATGCCTAAGCCCAGATAACTTACAAAATAAAGAGGTTCATTTAGCTTGTGGTTCCATCTACGAAAGTTCCAAAGAGCGCATAATACCAGCATCCCACAGAAGGCCTCCAGGCTACATCACAATATGGTAGGGAGGTGGAAAGTTGTCATGAGCAGAAAGGGTCAAGGAGTGAGGTCTCCATCACAGCTTTGTCTGGAAAGACAGAAGTAACTCATTCCTGAGAGCGGAGCCTTCATGACCCAGCTACTTACCAGTAGGTCCAACCTGGTAAAGGTCCCATCATATCAATACTCCACACTGGAAACCAAGCTTCCAGCATGGAAATCTTCAAGCCATAGCGAATGTGTTTGCTCGTTTTTACTGTCTCTCCAAGGCTAGATTATCAGCAGCCTGGGGCAGAGACCTAAGCAGCTTCAGAAACCATTAGAAATCTGGTGGACCCTGAGTGTTTGGCATCAACCAGGTGCCTTAGACTGTGAAGGACAACAGAGAGTCATGAGATGGCCCTTGAGGTAATAGAAATCCAACTTAAATGAGTAAGTGAGAAAGCACCTCACAAAGGGACATTTAGGCCTAAGGGTTGTAGTGTTGTATGATACAATTGCTGGACAGGTGTAAATAAAAGTCTACCCCCAACCACCACCCAAGCAGAAAATCTACAAACATGAAAGCAAGGATAGCATCAACTCTAACTGGGTGAACCAAATGAGTTTGACTGGGGTTACTTACAGTCTGGGTGAGGGGTTACTTACAGGAGCATAAGTGACTCAGAGAAAGCTGAATCAGCAAAGCCCATCCCAGCATGAGTGACAACTCACAAAGGTTAGGAACACTCTATAGCCTGCAGGAAGCTCACCAGGCTGGAGAGTGTCCTTTCCAGTTAGCTCCATTGGTCTGAGAGTATCTCTCAGCATACTTATATATGCTTTGGCCGGGAGGGGCCTAGTAAGTGTGGCCAGTTTCAGGAACCTCCTGAAGCCTTTGTTTCCTTTGCAAACTTAAGGAGCTCTGAACAGGCTAAAGCAGCCCCTTTGGAGATCCTGTTATTTCACCTCCCTGTAAATAGCTTGAATATTAATGAGCTTCCTTCAAAGAGAATACCACTCAGGAGGATCACAGGACTCAGCAGACAGAGGAGGAAACACTGCCCAGGGCTGCCAGACAAGGAACATCTTGTGCTGCAGGAACTGAAGAGCAGAGCTAGGGCTCGCGTCAAGAAGCTTTCTGTCCCTGAAACAAATAACCGAGCTGATGAACTTATAAAGAGCAAAGGTTGGACTGGGAGACAGCTCAACAGAGAAAGTGATTGGGCTGCCAGGGTAAGGACTGGAGTTTGGATCCCCAGAACACTTACAAAAAGCTGTGCCCACCTGCAGCTCCTGCATGTGGGAGGCAAAGACAGAGGACCTGGGGACAAAGCCAGATGAGGTTCAGGTTCAACTGAGTAAGACACCTGGTTCCTAGATCCTTCAGGCCTCTATGTGCACACGTATGGGCATATGTGGTCCCACAACCATGGAAACATGCATACACATATATACACCCAGGATCCACTATTGTTTGGGGACCCACAGTATAGGGCCCCAAAAACAAGACATAACAAAAGGAGTGTGTAACAAAGCCAAAGTTTTCACCTCGTGGCCAAAAAGCCAAAAAGAAAAAGAAGAAAAGACCTGGGTCCTACTAACCTCTTCTCATAGTCTCCCAGTAGACTCCACCTCTTTACGGTCCCATAATTCCCAGCACCAAGTTAAGGACTAAGCCTTTCACACACAAGCCTTTGAGGCAGGGTTAACTATAGTAGAGGTAAGATGTAGGCAAAATAATGTTGTGGAGAAGAAGGTAGAATGTATGAAGGTTTAGCTCTATCCTTGATGTGACATTAAGGAATATGAAAAAGAATAAAGCAGATGAAAGATACGTTCTGAGGGCTGGAGAGATGGCTCAGAGGTTAAGAGCACTGACTCCTCTTCCAGAGATCCTGAGTTCAATTCCCAGCAACCACATGGTGGCTCACGACCATCTGTAATGGGATCCAATATCCTCTTCTGGTGTGTCCGAAGACAGTAGCAGTGTACTCACATACACTAAAGAGAGAGAGAGAGAGAGAGAGAGAGAGAGAGAGAGAGAGAGGAAGAAAGAAATTAAAAAGAAAGAAAGGATGCATTCTGGTATATAGTTTTAGAGACTGTCCTGGTTTTTTAGAGAGAAACATCATAAGAGGACAGAGTAGACACACAGACACAAGTTAGAAACAAAGCATTTTCCAGATTGGAGACAACAGGGCATGGGGACAGTGGGGTGAAGGGTGAGGCTGGAATGGGGTTTATTCTGAGACAGCTCCTGAAGGCTGGGAGAGCACAATTCAGATTGATAGCTGTGCCATGGTTTGCTATTGTCCCCTTAAGAAGGCTTGGTCCCCAGGGGAGCAGTTTGGAAGGTCTTTCAGACCATTAACAGGCAGGTCTTACCAAAAGTGTTCAGGTGACTGACAGCACACCATTGAAGGGATTGTGGGATCCCTGAGTCCCTGTGTCTATGTGCCTCTTGGCTCCACGAGGAGCCACTCAGTCCTGACCTTAAGCCTCTATGACCATCACCGGATAAGTCTTCCCCATTAGAAGTTAAATCCCCTTTGATATTTCATCATAGCTCTGTGAAGCTAACACAGGTAGCAGCTTTAGGGTTATTTTAGTAACGATTATACAACATTTCACTCGAGAGAAGGTTCTGTGGTCAGGAACACGTGCTACTCTTCCAGGGGACCCAAGTTCTGGCACCCACACCAAGAAGTTCACAAGTTATATCGTTGATAAAGTTCTGGTATCCGAGATATATAAAGAATATAGAGGACTTGCAAGTCAGCAACAAAAACACAAAGGACACAAATTTAGATGAACAAAGGATTTTTCAATAAGCACTTCTCCAAAAGAGGTTTGCAAGGGACCAATAGCACATACAGACGACTGCAGGTAGTGGTCATTGAGACATGCAAACAGCATCACGTCATACCCACTAGGGTGGTCATGATTTGAAGAATTCTTGAATAGGCCTGGGTGTAGATGTCAACAAGCTGGAGGTCTCCAACATTGCCAGTGAGAATATGAGATTGGACAACAATGGTGCCAAAAGTTGAATATAGAAACATCTTGGGGACCAGCATTTCCACCTCTGGGTATATATCTGAAAGATGTAAAGATATGTTCAAAACAATACATGCATTCTAGAGGCATTATCCTGGATTCTGTAATAAAGCAGGCTGAAAAGCCATGGGGAAGGGGGCAGGGGGCAGGCCAGTAAGCAGTGCTCCTCTGTGGTGTCCACATTGGTTCCTGCCTCCAGATTCCTGCCTTAAGTTCTTGGCCTGTCTTCCCTGGCTGATAAACTACAAATTACAAGCGGAATAAACCCTTTTTCCCTGATTGACTTTTGATCATGGAGTTTCACCGCAGCCACAGAAACCCCAACTGAAAATATAACGTGGGAAGGAAGCTGCATACACACAGTAGTAATTGACCTGCTCTGCACCAGCCTTCAGTCTGGGTATCATCCAATGACTGGCTCAGGACAGATGTGAGACGCCACGGCCTTGGTTGGTTAAAATCTCCCCTCACCCTGGCTCCAGGGGGCAGATCATCAGAAGAAAAGCACCAACCCCATAAGTCTCAGAGAAAAGACTGACGACCACCTGACCCGAAGGGCAAGACTAAACTTGAAATGAGTGGCTGCCTTTGTTTCCCCTGGCTGTCTAATCTCTTGGCTAAATGAAAGGGAAGTTAGGTCTATAGGATGGAAATCCACTGCCTTGCCGGAGGACAGCTCTCACAAAAAAACATGGCTTAAACATTTGACTTCTGGTCTCAACCATGTGACCGTCAGGACAGATTTAGAAAATATCTAAAGAGATAAAAACCCAAGTAGGCAGTTTGTGGGAGCAAAGGAAAAGGTAATGGGGCAGCTGCTTCACAGACTTGGGGGGCTTATTTTGGAATGTAGAAGTATCTTAGAGATAGAGGTGGTAGCTGTGTAAGATTCTAAATCTGCCTTCCTAATTGGTATTTTATTTATATCGGTGTCTCTGTGACACCATGTGAGTGCCTGGTGCCTACGGAGGCCAGAAGCGGGTATTGGATCCTCTGGAGTTACAGATTGTTGTGAGCCACCACATAGGTGCTGGGGATCAAACCTGAGTCCCCCAGAAGATCCCAGACCCTGGGGATCTTGGGTCTTGTGGATGAGGACATCTTGAGACGGTCATCTATCAGGTTGTGTCAAAATGCAAGAGAAGGAGCTGAAGAGGGAAGGATTATTCTGGCTTGCAGGCAGAGGTTTCCATGCATGGCCACTTGGCTCCCGAGTGCTGAAGGAGGGCATCATGCTATGGAGCCTGAGGGACAGCAGAGAGGCTCACCTCGTGGTGGACAGGAGCCACAGTGATAGTGAGGAAGGAACCGAGAACAAGAACATGAACAAGAACATTCCTATAACTCCAGCCCTGGTGCTTAAGAGAGAATTCCCCAACTGCATTGGCCAAATCAGTAAGTTTCATGTTCCAAGAGGCCTTCTCTTAAAAAGGTAAGAAAGGCTGGAGAGATGGCTTATACACACATACAGATTGTGCGCGTGCGCGCGCGCGCGCACACACACACACACACACACACACACACACACACACACACACACACACTGCATTAAGTGCTCTTCCAGAGGACCCAAGTTTGGTTCCCAGCACCCACATAAGGCAGTTCACAATCACTCCACAGGATCCAATGCCTTCTCCTGGCTTCCACAGGCACCTTCGTTTGCATGTGCATACCCACAAAGGTGCACACAATACACATAACTAAAAGTAGTTAAATAAATCTTAAAGAAAAGAAAAATGTGGAGAGTGATTAAGGAAGGCACCCTTATTTCCACCTCTGGTTTCACTACATACAAACACACACACACACATGCACACACAACTACATCCTCTGAGGCCATGCCCCAGTGACCCATTTCCAACCCAGGCCCATCTCTTACTCCTCCATTCAGATCTTAATTCTTCAGAGAGCCCAGTTTAAATGAGATCACAGCCCTCATGACATAATCACATCACAAAGGACCATCTCCTGACCACCAAGACCAGTACAGAGCCTTCTGGAAATAATTTCATATTCAGACCATAACACAGAGTCCCTGGCAGGTAATACCTGGTAAGACTCTGGATGAGCGGGTATCTCGAAAGACGTACACCTGTGGGGCGCAATCCCTGTGTAATAATTTCCTCACCATTGAGGCCAAATGCCTAACAGGAAACAAGAATGTCAGCAAGAAAGGGTTTCTCTGGGTTCACAATTTGAGAGGATACAGACCATAATAGCACCAAAAGTGTGGCAGAGTTTGTAGCATCAAGAGCTTGTCTCACTGGACCAGGAAGCAGAGAGCTTAGGCCAGATACAGGTGGAAGATACAAGGATGGAGACCAAAACCTCAGTATTCTACGCTCTGTGCCTAGTTCCTCACCTCTCAGAGCAGTACAGGGGCATGCACACATGCACGCATATATACTATGTCCTTCGAAGCCGTGCTCCAAGCATTCCAAAACAGCTAGGGACCAAGTGTACAGACACACAAGCCCTGCAGCTGGTTGCTTATGAGACTTGGCAGACGCCAGGAGAGGGGGCTTCTAGAATAACACTCACCCGGTCAGCCCCCCCAAGAAATGCATTCCCACTGTACCCTCCTCTCCTATAGTCTGGTCCAGCTTCCTGTACAACACGAGTATTTCCTCTCCCCACCCATCTCTCCAGCCAGCTCCCTCATGGATCCACACTCATCCCTCACACCTCCACGGGAGCCATGGGGCATGAATCATTTCTCTCTGTCAACGCTATACTTCCCTGTTTTAAAAAGAGCACCTATTCTTCTTATTCTGAGGAGGAGGGGAAAGAGGTGCCTCTTTTGGGGGGCTTAGGAGGTGGCAGGATTTTTTCAATATATTCATGCAAACGAGATATTTCATCTCATGGATTTTATCCCAGTTCTGTCTATGCACATTTTAAATAAATTAAGATGAAATAAATCCATTTTATTATATTACCCGGTGCCATCTCCATGAAATAATGCCCGTATTTGTACTTCCTAAGGAATGTTGACGTGGCTAAAAATGTTGCAGCAGCTGTAATCTTTAAGGATTGCGCTGCCAGGAAAAAAATAAATCTAGGCCTTTGTTTGGAACCTAGAGTGGCATACCTTTGATTGAAGTGGCCTAAAATATCCATCGCCCCCCAAACATGGGCAAAGCAGTAAAGCATACAGAATTGATCACCACTGGCTCAGACACAAAAATGGCATGACTTCCTCGGTTTCATAACATCTGTCCTCTTCCTCCTCCCATAAACCATGCGACAGAAATAAATGGCCCAGGTTCCCTTTGTTAGGGGAGGAAGGAAGGTTATGGAGGTCAGCCTCCAGAGTGCCCTGGGCTGACCAGCCAAACTCTCAGAGCTCTCTCGGACCCTGGGTGGCAGCACGAAGGTTCCATCTAGTCAGACCCCAGTACTTCTACCTTCTGATGCTTTCTCAAGATGGAAGGCAGAGTGTGGGTGGTGACGGAAGGCTGAATTTGAAGCATCATATTTTCCTAGGAGAAAGACAGACAGAAAAAGCATGGATAATAACCCAGAAAGCTGACCTAGTTGCAGGGCTCTGGTCACTGAAGCCTGGTGGCATCGGGGACATGAGCCAAGGATGGCAGAACGAGGATGTAGATTGCGTCGTCTGCCCCTTTCATCAGCGTGGGCATTGATGTTTTTTATCTTTTTTGTGACTATATAG
This sequence comes from Rattus norvegicus, assembly GCF_021556685.1. NCBI lineage: Eukaryota > Metazoa > Chordata > Mammalia > Rodentia > Muridae > Rattus > Rattus norvegicus. The sequence continues at coordinate 99,840,104 of NC_141534.1, read as the reverse complement.
GTGGTGGAACCAACCTGAGGAATGAGGGGTTTATTTCGACTCACAGTTTCAAAGGGTTTTGTGTGTCCATCATGGTAAGAGGGAGGGGCTGAGAGGCTCGCATCACGGGGTGGGGGGTTGAAACTGGCTTCCCTCTCTTTCCCTTTGTTCAGACTCAGGGCATGACTCTCCCCTAATCCACACACACACCCCAACCCAATTAATCCCCTCTGGGACATTCCACCAGCCCCCACAGACACCACCACAGGTGCGTCTCAATCTTCTAAGTATTTCTAAATCGCACGCACACACGCATGCACAGGCAATCATGCTGCCTGGTGGTCCAAACTATCAGCAGCTAGAGCCAAAGCCTCCCAAGTAAGGCTATGGTTTTGCACAGAGCCGGCAGTGTCCTGTAGAGGCAGGGAGCAGTCCTGAGGAAGGGCAGCCACCAGCTTTGATGCAAGCCCTGACCATCCACCCTGCTCACATCCCTTCCCACCTTGCCCTAACAAGCCCTCGCTTTCCACCACGCATTATGTCCAGTGCACATAGAACTGGATGGAGACTGCTCGTTTGCTTCCGTCTGCTTCATTCAAGGCAGTCGCTTGGAGCACGATTGGCAAGGATAACAATTGCTGCCGGCGTGTCCGAAGGGCAGGGGCCTTACATGCCAGTATCATGTGGTAATAGAGTCCTGAGGCGAGAGCATCCAGCCTCAACATCCCTGAGGCTGGCCCTCTCTGTGGCTGGGTTTAAAGCGAGGATTCACGTGATTTAGAGAAAGGAAATATCCTATCAGAGAGCTTGCCAGGTTCCCAAAAAAGAGTTCAAGCACAAAGAAGCAAACGCCCACTTCCCTTTAGAATAGCCCGTCTTCAGAATAAGCATCTTCTCCTGCCTACCAGAGGATCCAACCCTGGAAAGACCTAGCTAACCTCATAAGAGAGTTTCATTGTGGATGCGATATTTGGGCCACACACTGATAGGAGCACCTGGTTCTAGAATCTTCTGTGCATTCTCAAATAGCCCAGCCCTACCTCCATTAAACGTCAAGAGGCCTGGTCTTCCCTCTCCAGGATTTTATCAGGGTCAGATAGCAGAAGACTCAGTGGGGCATGGTGGTTACTCTACAATCTTCCTGCTTACACAGCCAAGAGATAGTCTGGCTGGCTCCTCCTCCCCCTACCGCTATTACTGTCAATTAGGTTGAGTCTGATAAGCCACCTTTGACGAAATGCTGGAGCAGCAAAGACATAAACAACGCCAAAGCCTTTGGAGTTGATATATGGATGCATTTAATAAACATTTGTTTGCATATTTTTTATCATGCTAATGAATATAATTACTTTAATTTATGTCATCAAGCTATGATTCTGTTCTGATCTATACGTCACTTAAATGTGTAATGTTAGCATTTTGCACACACTGGCAGTTTGAAGAAGGGGAGGATTCATCCCTCCTCTAGGACCTTGGAAGAACACTGCACCCTCTCAGAGGATGGACCCAGCTCTACATCTGGGAGGAGGCAGTTTAGAACCCCCAGGGTGGGTAGCACAGCCACTCCATTAGAGACTTTCTCCAAAGCCCACGGATATTTCTTTCTTGTCTTTTTCTTTTGATAATCTCCTTAAGAAGAGGCCAAGGCACAATGCTCAACACACAGCCAGGAAAACCAAGAGTTTTCATCGTATTAACGGGTCTCACTGATGGAAAAAACGAACACAGTGCTTATTTTTAAAAATTGAGAAAATAAATACTGCAGAGAGGGATTGGCTAAAGATAGTAAGTTCTACGTCCTCCAAAATCCAAGATGGAAGAATGTTGGTATCCAAGATGGAAGACATATACAACATTGTGTAAGCCATGGAGGCCTAGGTGGGCCTCAGCCAATACCCAGCGGGCTGACCAGTCACGAGAAAAATCACACAAGGACTCATTCAGGATGTATCATCATCATCACCACCACCATCATCATCATCATCATTATCATCACCACCACCACCACCACCACCACCACCATCACCACCACCACCACCACCACCACCACCATCATCATCATCATCATCATCATCATCATCATTATTAACCAAGGTGCAATTAGTTTATACATATCCCTGCAAGTCACACTGGGTTACCACTGGACAGTAAAGGGTAGATAAAATGTCATTGATGAAAAAAAAAAAGAGGGGTGGTGTACTGGAAGGAAAAACTGCCTCCTATAAGTTGTCCTCTGACCTCCACATGCCTAACAATAAACACACAAACAAGTAAACAAATAAATAATAAATAAATAAACGTAACAGAAGAAAACAGCGCCACAGAATCTGATGCCAAGCTCGAAGATGGCATGGGAACCTTGGAGGGACATCTGCGGAACACTGGCTGAAGAGCCTGGATGGGAGGGTGCAAGTGTGTGCCTTTAACCATTTCCTTCCCATGGCTCACATATCAAGCAACACCATTAATAGGTGCTGGCTCCGGGAGATGTAATTCTCATGAGTTACCACCCCAGAGAGAGACAAGGAAATCCCACTCAACATGATTTTTACCACCACCTTCTCCAGGACATGGGAGCAAGCTTCAGGAAAAGATTTAAAACTGAGGTAGGAACTGGCCGGAGACTCTTGTCTACCACGCAAAGACACGGAGCCTGCCCAAGCATAGAACTCACTCCCTGATGTGGGAACAAGTAAAAACCCAAAACATGTGTGAGCCCACATTAATCTTTATGCTTAAAAAAATTAAGATCTGGGAGATGCCTCAGTAGGTCCCATGTTTGCCTCACGACCTTGAGGATTTTAATTCAGCATGCGCAGTGCACACATCTGAAATCCTAGCACAGGTAGCAGAAAGGAGCTGATCCCTGGAGTCTGTGATTTCAAAATTGAGTGAGGGACTCTGACTCAAAAAAAAAAAAAAAACAGTAGGGGCAAAACATGTGGTACACACCTTTAATCCCAGCGATCAAGAGGCAGTGGGGAAGCCCATAGAGAAGGGGAGAGGGGCTTAGGGGGAAGTTGACCCGGAAACCGGGAAGGGGAATAACAATCAAAATGTAAATAAGAAATACTCAAGTTAATAAAGATTAAAAAAAAGAATTTGATCACTTATAAAAAATAGATTAAAATCTATAACAAAATAAATCTATAATTTCTACTTGAAAAAAAAATAAAAGGAAGTTGTTTGTGAGTTCAAGGCCAGCCTGGTCTACATAGTAATTCCCCAGCCATGGCTACACAGTAATACACTGTTAAAAAATTTTTAAATAATATGGAAAGTGATAGAGGAGGATATGTGATGAATAGATTCTGGCCTCCACATACAAACACAAACACACACATGCACACACACACATATGCACACACACATGCATACATACATATAAGCAAACATACCACACACACATTCATACACACAAAAGCAAACATACCACACACATTCACACATACATTTACACACACACACATACATTTACACACACACATTTGCACACACACACACACTCCTCAAAATAAACCTCAATCTGAGACTTAAGTGTAAAAGGTAAAACTATATATTCTTTAGAAAGAAAATCTTTAAGACCTGGGGCTAGACAAGATATTCTTAAATCTGACACCCAAAGCAAGATCATAAAAGAGAAAATTGATAAGACATACTATGCCAAAAATTTTAATATTGCTCCTCAAAATATGTATATTGTAGCTCCATAGATAAAATGTTGAAATGTTTTCAGATCTCGTCATTATCAAAGCCAGAAGTAGTGGTGTACACCTGCAATCCAGCCCTGGGGAGACTCAGGCATGAGGGTCAGGAGTTTAGCAGTGGTTCTCAACCCAGAGGTAGCCACTGATTTAGAAGCCTGGGGCTTGTCTAAGCTACATAATAATGCCTTCTCTCAAACAATCACACAAAGCGGCACACACATCGGACAAAATGCTAATACCCAGCACAAAGGGAGAGCTCTCAAAACACATCGTCAAAATATAAATGACCAAAATTGGAAAATGGGTAAAAGGCAGAGGTATTTATTTCACTGCAAAGAACACATAAATGTCATACAGCAGCGTTCACAGCCAGGGGAGGATGGAAATTAGGACCCTGACACAGAATGAAACTCTCCACGCACTGATCAGAATGCCTAAATTGGAAAGAGGGGAGGCGGCCATGCCAAAGAAGCCTTGGAGGATGGCATCACTCCACATCGCTCCTGAGAATCCTGGTCTGTAAGCCACTCTATAAAAGAGCTCACAGACTTCTTTAAAAAAAAAATTACACCAAGTCCCACAGGAGCCAACAAAGGCACTCTGAAGTATTTATCCCTGAGAAAGAAGACCTATGTTCCCATAAGACCTTATACAAGTGTTTATAACAGCTTTATTTGTAATCAAAACAGGGAAGAGCCCAGATGCGGGAAGAAGGCTGGGTTAAGCCATTAGAGCTGCCCACACCCTGTGGAATACTACTCAGCAGTTAAAAGGAGTGAACTGTGACTTAGATGCAGCAACTGGGGCAAATCTCCCTGCAGTTGGGCCACTTGAGAAGATCTGTTCTAAGGGTTACCATGTACTACTTCATGCACATAACATGCTATGTAGGAGTCCCTGTGAATGACCTTTTGTGACATCTTTTTTAACATAGAAATGAAGCATAGGTCAGAGACTGGGAGCCAGGGCCATGGGGATGGAGACAACATCCTGGAAAATTCTCATGGTAAAGGTCTGTATCTAGTTGAACATCAGCATGTCACCACAGAATGGTCCAGTTGTAACAAATGGGTAAAAGCTTCAGGAAACTCCCTCTGCTGTTTCCTACAACTGCGTGGATCGCTACTTGTCTCACCAGAAGTCTTTCGAAGACAGTCAACTGCAAAACACTGCTTTAAAAAATCCCTTGTAAGGGGGAGGAGGAGGGGGATGGGAGAGGGGGAAAGGGGATAACATTTGAAATGCAAATACATAAAATATCCAATAAAAATAAATAAAAAGAAAGAAAAGAAAGAAAGAAAGAAAGAAAGAAAGAAAGAAAGAAAGAAAGGAAATAGAAGAAACTGAAATCTGAGATATAATCAGTGGCAGAACAGCAACACACACACATACACACACACACACACATACACACACACACACACACACACACACAAGATCCCTTATAAACTTAAACATATACTTGCCATATGACCTAGCTATAAATTCTGCCCCCAGGGTATTTAACAGAAATCAGGACCAATGTTGTTAATAGTCTAGGTGTCCGTCAGCTGAAAAATAGGTTAGCAAGCTTTGTTACAGCCACACGTGGTAAATCTATGTAGCAAAATCTTTAAAGACGTTTTCATTTTTATTGAGTATGTGTGGGTGTTTTGCCTGCACATATATCATGTACCGTGTGTATCCGGTGCCCGAAGAGATCAGAAAGGGTCACCCTTAGAACTGGAGTTACGGATAGCTGTTAGCCAGTGTGGATTCTAGGCATTGTGGTCTGGTCCTCTCATAGAGCACAAGCGATGCTCAAAAGCTTTGCACTGAGTCAACAGAGGCACAGGATCCAGCTCCTATGGTTCCTCTGTAGCACACCTCTGGGAAGGGGAAACTGGATGTTGGTGGGCAGAGCTACGGTTGTCAGGGTAAAGGGAGAAGATTGCCACAGGAAACAACTGAGAACACCAAGGCTTACTAAAGTATACATTTTAAGGATATGAGAAAATTACCTGAGAAAAGCGGAACTGTCTAGAAGGTCAGAGGGCATGGCCAAGAGGGGAAGGGGCAGGAAACTAGAGGAAAGAGGGGCTCAGTATACAATATATACTTGCATGAACCTAATAATAAACGCTTCAACAAGAGTAACTATTATGAGGAAAATAACACAACCAAGAACATGCAACCATTCAAGAAGCCGCCACCAGAGGACCCTGCAGGGCAACTCTTCTGAGGAGGCTGGACTACAGCCAGTCCTTACCAGCTCTTGAGAGTAATTGCGGGATGTTCTAGAAATGCAACCTCTCTGTGACAGGAAGTATACATGGCCAAAAATAAGTCACATACCCCTTTTTGGCTAGGTCAATGAGGCGTCTCCATATAATATGACTTTTCCCCAAGTATTTTTTAATTTTTGTGCTGTCATGAATCTGTTTGCTCTTTTCTAATAGGATACTGGTGTATTCAAAGCTACCCATGTTATGCTTATTTTGTAGCCAGCCTTGAATTTCTGATCCCCTGCCTCCAACTCTTAGTGTATCCTGCTGAAGTGTGTCAATACAAGAGGCAGAGCGCTCACTTTCTCCTGGCCCATTTTATAGAACTCTCTTTTTTTTTTTTTTTTGGTTCTTTTTTTCGGAGCTGGGGACCGAACCCAGGGCCTTGTGCTTCCTAGGTAAGCGCTCTACCACTGAGCTAAATCCCCAGCCCCTATAGAACTCTCTTATTACCTTCAGTGTTTTTGCCAACTGCGTATCTTCCCCTTTCTAGGGAGCCATACTTACGGAAACATCAAAATGATACTTCAATCTCTTCCTTTCAATTATTGAATTGAGTTTTTAACATTTTCTTTTTACATAGCATAGGCTTAGGGCCTCCAATACACTACAGAATATGGTGCTGAGGATAAATTTGGTCTTCATCAGGCCTGTTTTTAAGATTAGATTTTAAGTGTGCATGTGCGTATGTGTGTGTGCGCGCACGCACGCGTGCACGCATGTGCCTGTGTGTGCAAGTGCACACAAATGCACATCTGTGTATGTGCACATGTGAGTGCAGTACCCATGGAGGCCAGAAGAGGGCATCAGATCCATTGGAACCAGAGCTGCAGGAGTTGTTGAGCCATAATGTGGGTACCGAGAACTCAGAACCTGTGCAAGATCAGTACATGCTCTTAACCACCGAGACAGCTCTCTAGCTCCAGTTGGTCTTGCTTTTAAGGGAAATATTTCTCACAATTCTAGTATTTGCCTTAGGCGTTTTTATTGTGTTGAGAAAAATGCCATGACCAAAAACAGCTTGGGAAGGAAAGGGTTTTCCTGCATCACTGAGGAAAATCAGGACAGGAACACTCAAGGCAGAAGGAACCCAGAGGCAGGAACTGAAGCAAGGGCCATAGAGGATGCTGCTTTCCGTGGCTTCTTCAGCCTGCTTTATTATGCATCCCAAAACCCCTGCCCAGGTTTGGCACCACCTACTGTGAGCTGGGACCTCTCAGGTCAACCATCAGCAGAAAAAAATGAAGCACAGGCCAGTCTGAGCGGGACAGTCATCCAACTGAGGTGTCCTCGTCCCAAATGACTCTGGCTGGTGCCAAGTTGAAACAGGACTAGCCAGCACAATACTCTACAGCCCCCTCGCCTTATCCTCCACTTGGCACTGTCTTGTCTATTACTCTATTGCTCTTGTGCAAGAATCATTGAGGGGAAATTATTTGCTTAGCACAAAAGTAATCATTTTAAGCAAAAGATACTTTGAATCTCATTATTACTCTACCGTCAAAATTACGTGAATTAGGTAATTGGTCATCTTTCAAGTTGGCAACACATGAATTGATTATTTCTTCTCCTAAAAGTATTACCATTACATAAGTGTATGCGTGTGTGTGTGTGTGTGCGCGCGCGCGCGCGCGCACGCGCACACACACACGTTCATTCCACAGAAGGCATGTGGGGGTCAGAGGACAACTTTATGGAGTCAGTTCTCTCTTTTCACCTTTAAGTTTAGGTTGGCTCTGGGGATCAAACTCCGGTCATTAGCCTTGAGCAGCAAGCACCTTTTGACCCCTGAGCCATCTTGCCAGCCCATGAGTTGTCTATATCTTGAATATGCGGTAAAGACACCTTATATGTTCCATGGAAGTGTGTCTTTGATTAGCTTTCCAGCTTTGTCCATAAGAACAGCAGATTTCAACTTTCTACTACTTCTAAAGCTGATTTTGTTCATTTATGTGTTTGAAAAAAAATCCTGCATTTCACCCATTTTCTAATTAATAGAAAGCTGCTATTTTATCAAACTTAATCGGCCTGCATGTGTATGTCCTCTTTCACCCAACACCATTAGTGTAGAGCCCGTCTTTGTCCCTGGCCAAACTGAAGAAGGTTTTATTGATCAACTCTACTTGCTATGTTGACCTTACTTCTTCTGTTAATGTCTTTAATCTTGACTAAAGCTCTCCTCTCACTTTCTGTAGGTTTGATTTTTTTTTTGGTTCTCCCAAGTATCTCGAATATTATGTTTGGTCCATTTGGTTTCAATTTCCCTCATTTTCTAATGAATGCATCTAAGTCCATAAATTTTCCTCTGATAACTGCTTTGGCCACATCTCACAGGTTTTAATATTTAATGCTCTATTGCTTATTTCTAAATAGTGTATAATTTTCATTTTTATTTCCTTATTAGCACAAGGCTTTTTATAAGTGTTTCTGTGTTTATGATTGTAGGTATTGATTTAATCTCTCTTTTACTTATTTTCTCATTTGTTTAGGGGATGAAACTTAGACGATTCTATTTTTTTGTTGTCGAGATTTCCTTTGCTGTCGAATGCATTATCGGTTTATGGGAGTCCATTGTGTGTTTGAAGGGAATGGCTACTGCAAGTTTGTTCTATGGAGTTGTTGGTTGTGAAATTCTGTATGCCACACTGGAAAGATGGCTCCGTGGCAAAAAAGGGCGCTGGCTGCTCTTGCAAAGGACCTGGTGGTAATTTCAAAGAAACGCCCCCATAAGTCTCTGGCACTTAAATTCATGATCCCCAGTTGCTGGCTGCCTCAGAAGGATTAGGGACTGAGACCTTGCTGGAGGAAGACTTAAACTGGAGGCATCAGGCATAGAGGTTCCAAAAGACCCCTGGAATCCCCAGTAACCTCTCTGGGCTTTCTGAGAAGTCACTACTCAGGCTGCACCATCATGGACTCTAACCCTGTGGAGCCCTATGCCCCCAATTAACCCTTCATTCTATAAACTACCTCAGTCATGGTAATACAAATAGAACAATAAACAGTGATAGAAAAGTAAATAATACACAAACTTGTTTCCCAGCACTCACATGGTGGCTCACAGTGAGAGCATCTGACACCCTCCTTTAGCCTCCTTGGGCACAAGGCACATGCATGGTACACAGACATATATGCAAACGAGCTAACAAAATCATATACATGAAATGAAAATAAAAAGATTTAAATTCTTTTGCCATTATTTTTGCTTAATATACTTCCTAAAGAAGTATGAAATTTGCCCTACTATTTTTTTTAATCTTTATATATCTGTGTTAGCTAGATCTCTCTAGGGTAATAGAGCCAGTGGGATGAGTGTGTGTGTGTGTGTGTGTGTGTGTGTGTGTGTGTGTGTGTGTGTGTACATATTCATAATAAATAGTATATATTATGATTTCATGTGTACTAAATATATTTAAAGTATATTAAGTCTGCTACATTGAAATAAGAACTGAATTCATACTTTAGACTGAGAACCAGCTTAGTCCTTGGGGCTGGTTGGAGTCCCACAAGAGCTGACTCTTTCAGGAGAGTCTGAGAACCCCGTTGCTCAGTCCACAGGGCTGGGTGCTTTTAACGGGCCCACCCCAGCACCAAAAACCTGGAAGATTCCTGGAGAGCCACTGGTCCTAGAATGTAGAAGCCTGGAAATGCTGTTCTAATATACAGAGTAGGAACCAGCAGGCAGTGAGGTAAATGAACTCTGGGACAAATGAAAAGCCAAGTCAGCAAAAAGCCAGTAACCATCCTCCTGTCCCTTTAAATCTGCATGGCTACCAGAGGGTGTCACCCACACTCCTGTGGGTCCTCCCACATCACCTAAGCCATCAGGACAATTCTCCAGCTGAGGCCCCCTACTCAGGTGATCCTAATTTGTAGCAAGTCGACATGAAAACTAACCATAATAACATCTATTCATTTTATTTTATATTCTCCATTATTAAGGGCATGAAGGGATACAATTATCATATCTTCCTGGCTGATTGTTCTTTCAAACAATATAAACTCTTCTCTTATGTCCTCGTGGCGATGCATCCCCTCTGGCTTCAGATGGTATCTGGACCACCTTACACATTTTAATACACTTACACTTATTTCTCAAGCCTGATTTTTTTTCCATTGATTAAGTGGTTTTTAGATACCACACGTCTGCCCGTTGTGTTTTTGTAAACAGATTTTACCAATAAATTATTCATCTTTAGATAATAACGTTTCTTCTGCCTTAACTTTAGATTTAAGACTACTAAAGTTCTCCATAGGACGTGTGGTGGTTTGAATCAGAATGGCTCCTGTGCCCGATAGCTTTATGTCAACTTGACACAAGCTGGAGTCATCAGAGAAAAGGAAGCCTTAATTGAGAAAATGCCTCCATAAGATCAGATTGTAGCCATGCCTGGAGGGCATTTTCTTAATTCATGATTGACGGAGGAGAGTCCAGCCCAGTGCAGGTAGTTCTTCATTCCTGGATGTTGTCCTGGGTTCTATAAAAAGGCAGGCTGAGCAAGCCAGTAAGCAGCACCCCTCCATGACTTCTGCATCAGCTCCAGGTTCCTACCCTACTTAAGTTCCTGCCCTGACTTCCTTTGATGACGAACAGCGATGTAGGTGTGTCAGCTTAGAATAAGAATTCTCCTTCCCAATTTGTTTTTGGTCATGGTGTCTCATCCCAGTAATAAAAGCACAAACTAGGTCAGCCCCCAAAGTTAGTGGAAATATTTGGAAGGGATGGTAAAGGCGGTGTGGCCACCCCCTGGTACTAGGAGAGGCTTTCTAGGTCACATTAAATGGGTTGGGACCACCCACCTTAACTGCAAACAGCAAGGAGAAAGTGAGTTGAGCATCAATAGTCACCTCTCTCTGCTTCCTGACTGGATACAATGTGAATAGTGCCTCAAAGATCCTGCCTCCATGGCTTCCCTATGGTGACGGACTGTAACACCCTTCAACTGTGAACCAAAATAAAACCTTCTTAAGATGCTTTTTATTTTGCTACAGCAACAAGAAAAGGAACTAATATAGTAAGATTGCCATCTATATTCCTACCACAATAATTTTCTGTTCCTCAAAGAATTTATATGGATTACCTCTGGGAAAACCCTTCTTTTAATGTGTTCTTTCTTAAGATTTATATATTTGTATTTTATGGATATGAGTACTTCCCGTACATATACACATGTACCACATTTATACAGTGCTTAGAAAGGGGGGCACTGTATCCCCTGGAACCGGAGTGACAGGTGTTTGTGAGCCACCATGTGGGTGCTGGGACTCAATCGTGGTTTCGCTGGAAGAGCAGCCCATGCTCTTAACCAATGAGCAGGTTGCTCTAGCCCCATGGTTCTTTCTTCCTTCTTTTGCTTTCACTGTTGCACACTTAATCATTTCAATCCCCTAAAGCATCCATTTCAATGGTACATTCTGTGCTACTGTCTACCTCTGTCTCCTTTTGCTTTTCAGAATCCATGGCTAGTTCTCCTTTTGTTTCTAATATCACTACATATTTTCCCATTGCAAGTTGGATGTTTTCAGCTATGTGTACTTTATTTGAACAGTCAGATATCTGCTTTCTAATTTACTAAGTTATATCTTATCATCCATGATACCATCCTGTGTTTGTTTAGTCACATATGTGGTTGTTTGAATGAAGATGGCCCCATAGACTCACAAGAAGGGACACTACTAGGATATGTAGTCTTGTTGGAGGAAGGGGGTGGATTTTGAGGTTCAGATGCTCAAACCCAATTCCCCCTCCCCACCACCACCCCTGCCTTCAGATCCTCTCTCTCATCTGCCTCTCCAGCATTGTATCTGCCTGCGAGTCACCATGCTTCCTGCCATGATGACAATGGATTAAACCTCTGAACTGTAAGTCAACCCCAATTAAATGTTTTCCTTTATAAGAGTTGTTACAGTCACAGCGTCTCTTCACAGCAATGAAAACCCTAACTAAAACACTATCTTTTTCATTTGATGTGAATTAAAAGTTGAGTTTGTGTGCTGATGTTTAGGGCTATGTGGTTTCCTCGGAGAACAGCTTTGACCAATGGTGCAGCCTAAGTATTGATATGTGGCGTTCTTGTTCTTACTGCTTTCTTAAGAGTCTCCCAATAAAGGAGACTTTTGTTCTTGTTTATCTAGGTTTAGTATTGTCTTTCAGCTCTGAGGAATGGACACTGAGCCTTGTGTGTGCTAATTATATACTCCACCACTGGACTATATCCCAGCTCCCAGCCCCCTCACTAAGTCCTCCAGGCTGCTCTTTAACTTACTCCTAGCCCAGGCTAGCCTCAAATTTACAACCCCCTGCTTCAGACTCTCAAGCTGGAATTGCAGGCTTACAACACCAGGCCCAGAGTAATGTTCTGTTCCTTTAAAAATTTACATGGATTGCCTCTGAAAGGATCTATTTTAACATGATTTTTTTCTCTCAAGATTTATTGATTTATATATTGATTTATCTTGCGTGTATGAGTATGTATACCAATACATGCAGTACTAGTGGGTTCCAGAAGAGGGCGTCGGATCCACTGACTTTTCTATCTTGCTTCGTTGTGTTTTCTTCTCATTCTTTAGATCTTTGAAACTGATTGGGGGGTGGGGCTCTCTTCAACATACAGAGATCCCGTCGATAATTAAAATAGTACATAATTTTAAGTGTGTCCAATTTACTTTTTAATCCCTAACTCTAAACTTATTTTGCTGATTTTTAGGTCACAAGGCAACTAATTACTTTCTGCTCCCTGGTAACGAAGTGTTGTAACTATGTTTCTTTCCTCTTCCTCCTGAGCCCGTGCTATATTTCTTCTGCAGCTAGTCTTCAGACACTTACAAATAAGCACAGATTTTTCCGTAGATGTTGTTATTCATGTTTGTACAGCCGAGCTTCTCCTCCAAGCTCATTTTTAACATTTAAATCTAGCCTTTTCACATTTCAAACCTATAGAACAAAAAGGATAGGTTGGAATTTGTTCTGCCTCTGCAAAGCAAAGCTGGGCCTTTCACACCCTGCTCCAACCATGGGTGGCCCACGCAGTGTGCTGGGGACAAGCAGAATCCCCTAGGCAATTCTTTCTGTCCTGATTGAAAAGATATCTCCAGGGCTCTAAAGGCAACCCACTGAGAAAGGATATAAATGGGGAGCGGAAACTGGTGTAAAGACTGAGGGGATCTGGGAAGATGTCTGAGTTTGTTTTCTATTGCTGGGATAAAGCACCATGACCTTTAAGAGCCACTTTGGGAAGAAAGGGCTCCCTGGTCTTCCATGCCCAGATCACACAGTCCGTTGTGGAAGGAAGTCAAGCCAGGAGCTAGACCAAAAACCACAGCGAAATGTTGATGACTGGCTTGCTCGGCCTGATTTTTTTATATCTACCAGGACCAGGGACAGGACTGCCCACAGAGGATGCTCTCCCAAGTCAATCATTAATAAAAGAAACAAACAAGCAAACATACCCCCATACTTGCTTACAGGCAATCTGATGGAGACATTTCTACTGAGGTTCCTCTTTCCAAATAACTCTAGTTCAGCCTTTCTCAACCTTTGGATCCAACCCTTTTGGGGGTCAAATTATCCTTCCCCATGGGTCACCTAAGACCATCAGGAAATGCAGACATTTACATTATGATTCATAACAGTAGCACAATTACAGTTATGAAGAAGCAATGAAAATAATTTTATGGTTGGAGGGTCACCACAACATGAGGAACTGTATTAAATGATCACAGCATTGGGAAGGGTTGACAGAAAAATTATCCAGGACAGCAGGGCACCCCGTCGTTGTGTGCAAGCAACAGGCTGGAGACAGACCCTGGCACTCCCAGACGGTCAGCTGCTACAAGGAACCCATTCGTGAAAACACCATTCACACGGTCTTTCTCTATCCCCTAGCTTTACATCAGCTGTGTTTCAGTCAAGGTTTCCATTTGGGGGTTGTTCTAATACTAGCATAACAGAGAGAAGTGAGAAGCGCATCTACAATTCCAAGGTGCAAACTGAGTGTGGCGAGTACAGGATGTGCAAACACAGCGACCATGGAGTTTACCACTTTATTAAAATTGTGATTGTTCACATAAAGACTCAGCCAGGTCACATATTAATAATTATCACTGACAATCTTTAACATCAGCTGAAGCCCACTACTGAAGCAATATCACCTCTCCCGGTCTCATCTATCTTACGGCTTATAGCCCCTCTGTGGTCAGCACGCCTCGAGCTTTGCGGACATTTAATTACGGGCACATCATAAATGTAGCTGACAGGGCAGAGGCGGGGGCCGGGGGGCGTGCCTGGCAAGGGGGTCGCAGTCAAGAGTACTCAGTTGATGTACCCCCAATGAAGACAGGAGCGACCACTTCGCCAGTTTTCCCTCTGCGGCTCCCTGTTACCCACTGGCAGCCATTATGATGGTAGGACCATACCCTCTGAGCCTTGGGCAGTCAGTCTCTTAGACTTAAGTCACATCTGTGTTCTAGCTGACAGTCAGCTAAGCGTGCCTTCCCTTTCCCTCGACTGGAGCATTCTAAGTGTACATTCTACTATGATGCAAATGAAGGGAAGGAGCTTCTGTTCCAGGCTCCAGGAAGCCGGGTACCCTTCCCACCTGGCCCAAACCATAGTAGGGTAAAAGGACCGCCAGAATCAGTCATAGAGATGCACAACTATAATCACAGCTTTCAGGAAGCAAAGGCAGGAAGATTTCAGGCTCAGGGACCAGCCTGGCTGCATCACATCTTAGAAACTAGCCTGGGCTATGTGGCAAGACCTGTCTCAAACATATTAAAGAAAGAATGGAAGGAAAAGAGAGGGGGGTAGGGAACAGGAAAGAAATTGAATGGAATAAAAAAAAAAGAAAGGGAAGGGAAGGGAAGGGAAGGGAAGGACAGGACAGGACAGGACAGGACAGGAAAGGAAAGGAAAGGAAAGGAAAGGAAAGGAAAGAAAAGAAAAAAGAAAAGTAAAGAAAAAGGGCTAGGGTCTGAGATGTAGCTCGGTAGTAAGGCACTTGCCTAGAATCCCCCAGTGAGGGGCTGGGGGCGTGGCTCAGTGGTAGAGCCCCTGCCTAGAATCCCCCAGAGAGAGGCTGGGGGCGTGGCTCAGTGGTAGAGCCCCTGCCTAGAATCCCCCAGTGAGGAGCTGGGGGCGTGGCTCAGTGGTAGAGCCCCTGCCTAGAATCCTCCAGAGAGAGGCTGGGGGCGTGGCTCAGTGGTAGAGCCCCTGCCTAGAATCTCCCAGTGAGGTGTGAAGGTGTGGCTCAGTAATAGAGCACTTGCCTAGCTTCTGCGATTTCTTTCCCAGCAATATAAAGGAGTTGGGAGGAGCTGTCCTTAACAGTATCCCATCATTCAGCTGTACCCAGGTACACGGAAACTATCTTGCTGGAAAATCAGAAAAAGGTGACCTTGTATCCCGAGTGATGGAGGAGGAGGTTCTCCGCGTACTTCTAATTAGCTGTGGCTTTGATACACTAGCCAAGGTGTTGGGCACTAATAAGGCCGCCAGCCTCTCAGAGTAGGCCTGGGGCTGCCAGATCTCTGAGTGTCACGTTTCAAAGCAAGTGTCCTCTGAGGGGCTGAGGTGCAGATTCCTCTGCGCCCTGGCAGGCTCGTGTAGGGAAGACAAAGCATATAATAAGGGGTGCGCAATGAAGGAGCTTTGAAGAGAAAGCGGAAAAGTAGCTATCATGTTGGCAGATAAATTCTACACACAATTATTCATTCCTAGCCCCTTGACATGTAGATTAATGAGTTTGATAACCCAGGCTTCTAGGAAGTAGATTCCGCCCTTCGCAGGCTTTCTCCCCCTCTACCTACAAACAGCAAGCGGGTCTATGGAGAGAAAAACAAATCGATACATTTGCAGTAGCCATCGCTGCTTGCCAGTGATTGGGGCCTTATGTCAAAACTATGATGTGTCTTCTACCTCCTGGCCTGGGAAGAAGCCGTAGTCATCAGAGGGACATGAGAGGGGACAGTGAGCTTCAGATCCTGGGCTCCACCGAGCTCTGGTTTGTTGCCTGGGCTGGGTATAGCACACGTTCAACTTCAGTGTCCAGGGAAAGGGGAGTCATCTGCTGGACCCCAGGTTAGACCTCTCAGTGGCACTGCCTCTAGTTGGTGTTCAAACACTCAAACAAGGGGCAAAGGAAAGACACTGTTAAGGATTTAGTAGAGGTCCCCTAAGCCACATTGGATGTTGTAGGGGGGATGGGCAAATGGTGACGAGTTAAAATCTTCCTAAAGAGAAAATGTATCCAAAGGAAACATCAGGTGTGCACATTGTGTCTCGTGGGAGCCCTAAACAGGAAGGCATGCCATTATGGAGGTGCCCCTATACTTGGGACTTTTGTGGGCCTGGGGGGATGGCTCAATGAAGAAAGTGCTTGCCTTGTGAGCATAAAAACTGGATTTGAAACCCAGAATCCACACAAAAGCCTGGTAGGCATAGTAGCTCTGCCTGCAGTTCCCAGTGCTGGGAAAGCCTAGAGGGGATCACTGGGCCACGCTAGCTGAACCAGCTGGAACTGGTAAACTCTGGGCTTGGTTAGAGATCCTGCCTCAAAAAATACAGTGGAAAGCAATCAAGGACACCAACCTTGCCCAACATATACACACAAGTATAAGTGCATCTATATACATACACACCACACCCTTACATATACCCCTGCACGCTCACAAAGATATACACATATGCACCCACAGATGTGTAAATGCACATGCATATATGCACATGTGCATGCACACACACCCATACACACAAGAGTATATTCCTTAAAATAGACTTTTGAGAAAGTGGGTATGGAAGACAGTAGAATGGGAAACACTAAAATAGAAGGGGAGACAGTGGGATGGAAGGGTTCAGTAGGAAAAGGGCCAGGGATATGGTAAGAGGTGGGGAAAATATGTATGAAAACCCCATAAGAAAACCTGTCACTTCATAGGCTAATTTAAAACAAAATTTTAAAGACTACATTCCTAAGGGTGGATAGGACAGCCTACACCTATAATCTGCACATCCAGGAGCCTGAAGCAAGAAATTCTGGGGTTTCTGGGCAAACCTGGGCTACATAGGTAGTGAGAGTCTGTCAAAGGAAAGGAAGGAGAGAAAGAAAGAAAGGCAGACAGGAAAGTGAAAGGTAAAAACAGTAAGTTAAAAAGAAAGAGGAAAAAAGATGTGTCCTTTTGTGTCCTTACTAGCCAGACACTTCTAGATCTTGGTTCACTTTTTGTCACTCCATCCTGGTGTTTATCCTCCAAAAATAAAGCAGGGTAGGCAGGCGAACTGAATCACTGGGAAGTCTGACTACCTGGTTTGAGCTCCAGAGCCCATGTGGTGGAGAGAACAGACTCCCAGAAGTTATCCTCTGACCTCATCCACACAAGAGCCATGGCACATTCACATGTACTCAAAACAAATTAAAATGTAATATGTTTTTAAAGAATCACTAAAAATAATGAACATATGCAACAAGCACGAGCAACATGGGAAGAAAAATGGCAATAGGCAATTAAAACAATGGCCCCTGGAGGCTCATATATTTGCATACTTAGTTATCAGAGAGTGGCACTATTTGAAAAGGATTAGGAGGTGTGGCCTCAGAGGCAGTGTGTCTCTGGGGGTGGGCTCTGAGGTTTCAAAAGCTCATCCCAGACCCAGTCTCTCTCTGCCTGTCTCTCTCTCTGTCTCTCTCTGTCTGTGTGTCTCTCTCTGTCTCTCTGTCTGTCTCTGTCTCTCTGTCTCTCTCTGTGTGTCTCTCTGTCTCTCTGTCTCTCTGTCTCTGTCTCTCTGTCTCTGTCTCTCTGTCTCTCTCTGTTGTCTCTCTCTGTCTCTCTGTCTCTCTCTGTTTGTTTGTCTCTCTGTCTCTCTCTCTCTCTCTCTCCCTGTGGATCACAATGTACTTCTCAGCCACTTCTCCAGCCCTATGCCAGCCTATTGCCACCACACTCCCCACCATGATGATAATGGACTCACTTCTGAAACTATAAGCAAGCACCCAATGAAAACTTTTCTTTGATAAAAGTTGACTTGGTCATGGTGTCTCTTCACAGCAGTAGAACGGTGTCTAAGATAGGCAGTAATAACATACAAAGATAAACATCCCAACTCACACACCCAACCTTCCCATTCTTTAACTTGCACAGAAAGGGTTGGGGCTGAGGGCCTGTGATTCAGAGAAAAATTGAGAAGCCCCCTCCTGTGATACTCTGATAGGGTACCTGGTTGTCACTCTCCTCTGCCAGACAAGTCCTTTGGGAAACAGCAGACTCCAAAAGTCTCACCAGAGTCCTGCCTGGGTCCTGGGTATGTCCGCCCAGTGCCTGAGCTCTCTGTCACCCCTGGGCCACTGTCAGCATAGGCATTCTGCAGTTACATTGCTTTATCCCAGGTAAGAGCATGTACTGTTGCTGCAGAGAACCTGAGTTTGGCTCCCAGCATGCACCCCGGGCAGCTCACGGCTACCTACAACTTCAGCTCTAAGGAATCCAAAGCTCTTCTCCGGCTTCTGTGGGCCCCTGCATTCACCTATGCAGAACCATACCCACATGCACATGAACAAAAATAAATATATTTTTTTAAGAATAGTAGGCATGTATGGAGCAGCAATCTACCCTGCTCATAAAATTTCTGATTCTCTACTTAGACCAGTGTAGGTGTTTTGTGGAGGTTCAATTAAACCTCGCCTGACCTCCATCTTGATGCTAAACTGACAGTCATAAAGATGTCTCTTCCTCATGGAGCTTTATAATGTCTCCCAAAGTCTTGGGATGCTGATCACAGAAGGTTATCAGATTTCACCACTAAAAGTCCAGGATGCTCGTTAAACTCAAATTTCAGATAGACAAGTTCAATGCTTTACATATGAAATGACCATCATGGACTTAGCCAGTCCCTCCCTGATGACGCCATTTGGAAGCTGTGGAAACTCTGGGGCTTGGGCTTAGTAGACAGCAGTGAGACACTGGGGAACAAGCCTTAACGGAAATATCTATCTCTGCTCCTAGCCTCCACTCTTCGCATCCTGACCCATCGAGATGTGAGAAGTCATAACCCAAGCTCCTACTGCAACACACTCTGACGCACTCCAACTCTCGAGCCTTCCCCCCCATGAAGGACTATATCCCTAAAACAGTATTCCAAACTATGCCTCCTCTCCCCTGAGTTGTTTCCTCCAGGTATTTTGTGACTGTGACAAGAAAAGTAACAAATACAATAATGACTAGCTTTTAGTATCAATATGTCACGAATGTGCATGGAACATGTCAATACTAAAAAGAGAATTTGCTAGGTGAAGTAACAAGATAGTATACTAAGAATATTTTAGTGTTAGTATGTCCCATGCATGCTTGAGACATTTATACTAGAAATTTCTATTCGTTATCTGAAATTCAAATTTAAGGAGCCACCAAGCATCTCATTTGACAACCGCTGCATTCAGGGTGCCCTTTGGCAACTGCTCAAGGGAGATTCAAAAGAGATGTGAGCAAAACTCGTTCATATGCGAGACTACCATATGCATCTTCTACCCCTGCATCTAACCTCTCCCCAAACACCCTCCTCCCCATCCCAAATGCAAAGCCATCAGTTTTGAAGGGAAAAAAAGGACCACTGACTAGATATGAACCCTATTGTCAGATTCCAGAGCTCTTCATGAGAACTTAAACCTGAGAAAGGCATCTCAGGCAAGAGGCATGATTAGGAGAGGAACATCAAGGCCGGGCCACAAGAGTCCAGAGGCTTTGAAGTATGATGGGACACATTTGTAATCCGAGCATTCAGGAAACTCGGACAGGATGAGTGTAAGCCTCAAGGTTAGTCTAGGCTACCCAAGACCCTCACAAAGACTTCAGAGCCCATGGGATCCTTGACAAGAATCTTCCTGATCCCAGAATGCAGTGGAGCAGTTGTTGGAAGGAGGTAATACCCTGATGTGTTTGTTTGTTTGTTCCCCAAGTCATGGCCAGGCTGATTCATCTTCTCTTCTACATCTAAGGATTTCAGCCTTGGTGCTTCCTGCAGAAACCTAAGCAGAGACATTCAGAACAGCCTGAGATCTGATGCCCTTACTCTTCATAGGCAAAGCTGAGATATTGCCTAGCTTCTGCTAGGTTCTCGGACCTGTGCTGTCTGAGAGATAGAGTTGGGGGCTGTGTCATCAGGAGTGACTCAGTCAGGACCTGCAGTCCATTCCCCTGCCCAGCACCAGCAGGAACTCAGACCTGCCTGCATGGTCACTGCCACACATTGGTCTAAAAAGCCCTACTCACAACTCACCCAACAGATACATTGCCAGCCTCTGCCCCGCCCTGTCATGTGACTGAAAGGGAAGAAAACATGCCTGGCTGTGCCACTGCCAGAGCCTCACTCCCATCTGCCCTTAAATATCAGCCCCTCAGGGCTGCAGGCTCCAGAGAAGATTCTAGAAGACAAGCTCTGCACACCATCAGACTGCTCAATGGATCTCACTCACATACACCAGAGCAGTTCTAGCACCCCAGAGTGAGCAGGACCCCAGCCATGTTCCATCCATATCCTCTTACCCTGAACTCTCTGCTTGGATGGGAAAGCTCCCCATCTCATCAAGCGGATGAATCCCAAAGGTCAGAGCCACGTGCTTCAGAAAAACAGACGCAAATGGGCCAGCCAGTCAACAGCCCAAACAAAAGGCAAGTCCCCCTCATTTGTGATCAGTCAGTAGACACCTTTCTGAAGCACAGTGTCTGATTTAAACAGTGGCCATTAGACCAGGGGAGGTTGACCAGTAGTCTGGGATGACCTAGCACGATTAAGAGAAGGAAGACAAACTGAGGCTTCCCAATCAAGTATCCAATAGGCTTGGTGCAGTAGGCAAGAGAGACAAAGGGGACAAACGGGTGTCTTGTAGGCTATCCCTGCTATCTCTGGATGATCCCCAGATCACTCTATTCTGCCCTTTCAGCACCTGCCCACTAGCAAGCCTTCCTGCAGCCCACTGTCCAATTTAATTCACATACTTATTGACATACTTGAAACAACTGCCAATATTTTAAAATCAGATTTCACAAGAAAATCCAGGGGGGGAAAAATGTTATGTTTTTCTTAAAAAATCAGAAGGTTAATCCTCATTCAACTGGAGGGAGTCAGGAGGAGCTCCCCTGAGATCGGATGCAGACTAATTAGGCACATTGTCTTCTGTCCCTGCCCCTCCCTTTCATCTAACTCCTGCTCAGAGGGAAACACCCTGACTCCTGCTCAGAGGGTACCATGTGGAAACACCCTGTTGTTCTCTAAAGATGACAAGATCCAGCCCTTCCCTAGATGCCTTTCCTAGCCACCCCACCCCCGCCTACCAGAAGAGCTAAGGTTTTCTTGAACAAGTTACTCCAGTGCCCACAGGTCAGCTCTGTGTTCCTCCCCCAGATGCATGTGTTAACCACGTCCTATGCCAAGAGCAGCATGGGTTTATAGACAGATGGCTTCGGGGATTTGTGAAGCCTCTAGAAAATTAGCAGGATCTCAGAGAAAACTGTAACCAAGCCAAGTCCATGACCCAAGGTCAAAGGCAAGAATCTTGTGCCCATTTCACAGACCAATCATGGCGTAGAAGGGTCACGCCCCACTTTTCTCTGCACTTTACAGCATGAAGGCCCACCAGCAGGTTCAAGGGGAGAAATGTGTCACCATGCATAGGGGACGTGCAGACAGGGTGAATCCTGATTGGCTGATTCTGGGAACTGGCATTCTGGGCAAAGCTTTAAAAAAGATAATGTATCTTTAAGGCCAGGTGCCCTTCAGGGAGCGTAGTGAATAAATGTCTCTGGAAAGCCTGCAAATATTCCATTGCCTCTCTGTCATTACTACTATGAAATGATAATGAAGCATGAAAGAAATATAATTCCATATTCAGATGACAGCATTAGCCTCCATAAGCAAACTGAAATATTTATTAGTAAAATGTTCGGTATCTACGCCTGTAATCTAAAAAAAAAAAAGGACAAAAATGTTTTATAATAAAAAAGAGATTGAATGTGGAGGTAAAATGTGGTTGGCTGATTTTTATTGCTTATTATTAAATCCTGGCAAAACAATTATTTTTTTCTTTTCATTAGTAAGACACCCAAATTAAAACTATGCCCTCCGGCTGCAGGTTTACAGTAGTGATTAAAAACAAGGGATCGTGATACATGGGGCTTTTGACAATGGCGTAATCAAATTCATTTGTATTGTTCAATCTTTCCCTGACAAATATTTTTACAGTAAAATATACCAAACAAAGAGTCGCGTGCAACAACTATCAATACAGAGGAATTAGGAAACCTTGTCATTATTTAAAAAGCGAACGGATACGACGTTGCCATAATCTTGAATACAAACGGTAGTGTGTAGTTAATTAGGGTAATTATTGCTTAAATTGTGCTTAATTGTCTTACACTGAATAGGGCGCATGAAGGAAGGTTTTTGAGCTTCCTACAATGCCTGAGTACCACCAAAACTCCTGAGTTATAATTTAATAAGTTTTGATGGTATTTCCTATAAGTCAGAAAATACACCTGAATGCGAGCTAAAAGGCAAACAGGAATCATGCGCCCTGACCTCTCTTTCACCTTATTGAAAAAGAGGCGTAAGAGAGTCATTTAGTAGAGCAGCGTCACTTGAGCGGTCTTGTACAGGGAGCACATTCCTTAAAGGAAAAGGGAGAGAGTAGGGAGAGAAAAAAAAAAAAAAACCACAGGGTCTTTGAAGTGAATGAAAAATTAGAAATTCAAGTGACCACGATCAATTCTGAAACACTGCACAAAATTAATTACAGTTTTGCATCAGAAGCAAGGATGTAGATTTCAGACAGGCGATGTCATTTATCTCAACCTGCACAATACACAAGACGATTAAAAAGCCAACTGTGTCCCCACCTCCCGAGTCTAGGGCCTCTCTGAGGCTGTGAAGTACAAATGATTAACTCCGAATTATGCAAGGGACTGTGCGCGTGCTTCTGCTTGAATGGAGTGTGCCGCAAGTCCCGAGAGCTGGAGAGGGACAGATCTGAGGCTCTTTATCAAAATCCAGTCTGGCCACCACCCCACCCCCGACAGAATCGAGATAAATTACAGGGAGGGCTGGCCAGCGCTGCTGAGGGCTTGCTCTGCAAACTCCAGATCTCCCTTGCTTCTGTTTTTTAATTGCTTGTCTTGAATTTGAATGTTTGGAAGAGCAGGTTCAAGGATTGACTTCGTTCTACAGACAACTCTGACCAAACCCAAATGGCTTCCCGATTCACGTGGAGCCTGTCACAGGAGGTGAAATATTTGGCTTTGTGAGCCCTGAAAGGGGAAAACTCCAAGCCCAAAACACCTATCATCTGGGGTTGCCCCTCCCTCTCGACAGCCATATTCATCCTAGTGATTGGCTTAAGAATCTTTAGCTCGCAGGGAGACTTCCCCAGGTTTGGGTCCATGATTAAACCCCACAATGAATTGCACAATGAAACTTATTTGTATCCCCTTTATCTGACACCCAACTCTGATACTCCCCACCCCTTTAAAAAAAAAAAACAGACAGGATTCACATGTGTTCAAAATACATCTTAACTCTGTTGTCAAAATGAACTCAGTATTAGAAAGGCTGACAGATTTTCCCCTCTGAGAAACCACACATGGTATGTTACACCACACACACACACACACACACACACACACACACACACACACACACCAACGAGTGCCTGCTTCCTTAAACCCTGCATTCACAGCTGACTTATTAACACAAAAGATGCCAAGTTGAAAACTGTTGCTTTAAGATTTGTAAACACAGATCCTCACTTTACAAACCCTGAGGTCTCGAACTCCCTCTGGGTTTCCTTGCAAAATCTGGTCTGCCTCCCTACCCCAGACCAGACTTAACCACCTACTCTTCATCTGCCATTTGCAGACTTCTTAAACACAGACAGGGACCGCCCACTACAGCTACTGACACTGCCTTCCAGCCCAAGGCTTAACCTGAGCAAGCCTGATTCACCAATGGCCCTGTGTTGGAGGCACTAGGGAATGGTGGGGACTATAGCTCAGGTTAAATACATGATCCCCTGAGGCAGACTCCACTTTGCATTCAAATGGCCGGTGCAAAGAATAAAAGCTCACCATGTAACCAAGCACTGAATTTTCAGTGAAAATTGGATCCTTTCAGAAACCTGGATTCTTTCAGAAAATTGCTGCACTTCTTAATGTACCATTAACTTTACGAACAAATACTCTACTGGACAAATATAAACTCTTCTTTTGTTTTTTCTTTAGTGCTAAGGATGGACTCATGGATCCTGGGCATTCTAGACAAGTGTTCTGCCACCGAGCCACACCCCGAGCCCCTCACTGGGGATTCTAGGCAGGTGCTCTACCACTGAGCCACGCCCCCAGCCCCTCACTGGGGATTCTAGGCAGGGGCTCTACCACTGAGCCACGCCCCCAGCCCCTCACTGGGGGATTCTAGGCAGGGGCTCTACCACTGAGCCACGCCCCCAAGCCCCACTGGGGGATTCTAGGCAGGGGCTCTACCACTGAGCCACATCCCCAGCCCCTCACTAGGGGATTCTACGTAGGTGTACCACCACTGATCTATGTCCCCAGCATTTGGCATTTTTATTATCATGTATTAATTGTGCAAATTAATAAAATTCACTATGAAATTTTCAATTATAAACAGTTTTAAGGGCCAAAAACCAGTCCAAGATGTCCCCAATTTATCACCTCAATTCTGTACTTCACTAAAGAAAATGTTTTCATTGTTAGATTTGCAAAGGAGAGAGCTCTCTCCTGTCATGGTGGCTTACGGCAGTCAGAAGACTCTAGACCACAGTCCTGGTTTTCCCTACACATCTGCTCCCCAACAGCCTTGCCTTACACGGTCCTGTGGTGTCCTCACCTTGGAGGTTTTCCTGGTGTGGTTTGGTGAGACAGCATCTCATTCTGTAGCCCAGGCTAACCTCTAACTCTCAGTCCTCCTGCCTTAGTCTTCCCACTGTGTACATCATCACCCTGGACTCCTATCTTCGAGATCCTGTGGTTTCAGCCCAGCTCACTCCATGTTGCTTTTAATTTCTGGAGCAGCCTGGACCCATATGTTCTGCGTTTTAATCCTTGGACCCTTAAGGAAGTTATATAAATACCTAAAAGCTGTAAATCTCAGACAAATTTGCCACTGTGCTTATCCTACCCATCTGCTCTTTGCTGCCTAAGGCTAGACCTCCTTCTGAGTACCCCCCACTGTTCCTTTGCTCACTGAGCCTACAATCACCCCCTCTCTAGATTAACTTTCTCTCCTAGTGACTGGAATCAGTCCAGTAACACCTACCCATTAGAGAAATCAAGATATACTTGCTGTCGAGGACAGTTATCCCTCAGGATAACTTCATGCAGCCAGCTGAAAGAGTATAGTGGTGCAAACATGTAGTCCCAGCACATGGGAAGCAGAGGCAGGAGGATCTCTGTGAGTCTGAGGTCAGCCTAGTTCACAAAATGAGTTTTAGGTCAGATTGGGCTACAAAGAAAGACCCTGTCTAAGAAAAAAAAAAAAAACAGTGTCTTCAAGAATGAGGAGGAGGAGGAGGGGGACAAAGAAGACAAGGAGGAGGAGGAAGAGGAGGGAGAGGAGGAGGGGGATGAGGAGGATGAGGAGGAGGAAAAGGAAGAGAAGGAGGGGGAGGGGGAGGAGGAGGAGGAAGAGGAGGGAGAGGAGGGGGATGAGGAGGACGAGGAGAAGGAAGAGGAGGGAGAAGAGGAGGGGGATGAGGAGGACGAGGAGGAGGAAGAGGAGGGAGAAGAGGAGGGGGATAAGGAGCATGAGGAGGAGGACGATGAGGAGGAGGAGGAGGGAGAGGAGGGGGAGGAGGAAGCCATGCCATTCTGAGTACCCAAATAAATGCCTGCTCAAACCAGCCCAGACTCCATAGCTGGTTACTGGGCATAAAAATGGTTTCCACGACCCCACCCCGTGCTTCTCCCTGTCCTGGAACTCCTGAGAACATGATGACAGCCACCACCAAACCCCAGAGTGTTCCCCATTCAGTTCTTAAGATCCACTGGAGGAGTCACCAGGTGGGAAGTACAGAGGACGCATCAAGAGAAACATGTGGGGGGCTGAAGTGCTCTGAGTGATTCCTGGAAGCTCAGAGTTCCCTCGTGAGCACACAGAGAATGAGCTGACCACCACCTCTTCTGCAGGTACCTAAATTCCCAGGTCAAGATGTCAAGCTGCCATATAAACACCGTAATGAATTAGTGTTTCTCTATGTGTCTGTCTGTCCATCCATCTATCTTACATGACCATGATGGATCTTGCATGGTGGCAAGCGTTAGCCCCAATCTCAGAATTTTCACCCTAGGTTGGCAGTGAAATCAGTGCTATTTTGGAAAAAAAAAAGTGGGTAGAAATTCCCTGAGAGCTCAGTTCATAAGCTATAAGATGCATTTATCCAGCCTAAGAAGTTGTGGTGATTTGAATATATTTAGCCCAGGAAGTGGCACTATTAGGAGGTGTGACCTTATTGAAATAAGTGTGGCCTTGTTGGAGGAAGTATGTCACTGTGGGGTGGGCTTGAAGACCCTTCTTCTAGCCACATGAGAACCAGTCTTCTATTTGCCTTTTAAACATTATGTAGAACTCGCATCTCCTGTAGTGCCATGTCTGCCTAGATGCTGTCATGCTTCCTGCCATGATGATAATGGATGGAAACTCAGAACCAGTAAGTCAGCCCCAATTAAATGTTGTCCTTTATAAGAGTTGCTGTGGTCATAGTGTCTGTTCACAGCAGTAAAACCCTAATTAAAACAGAAGTTATCTGGTGAACAGAGTGTGCAGCCCCTTACCGCAAGGACATCTGGTCTACCAGCCATGTAGAGAGATCAGAGAGTAAGATAAAGGAGCCAGGAAGTCCATGCATCTGAACAGCTAAGTCCCCCAGGCCAAGGCTATGCATGCTGGCTGCACACACCAGGATACAAACAGATGTGTTCCATTTCAGAAGTAGGCTTTATTGTTCTCACATGTATTCATTGTCCGGGCTGCACTGTGACATGTAACATGGCTTTCACTCCCATGTCACCCATTCTTATTGCCACCACTGTCTCCTTCCTTTTCCTAAGTCACCCCCTCTTCTGGTTAATTTTTAAATCCACATACAAAAGAACACATATGTAAAATGCTCCTTGTGCGTGTGGTATGTTTCACTTAACATGATCTCCTGTCTCTCCATTTTCCTGCAAATGACATCTTTTCTTTCCTCCTTACCAGTTCAACCATGGAATTCAATGTCTGGACTGGTTCTGTACAGAACACTGCATCATAAACATGAGTGGGCAGTTATCTCTGTGGCATGCTTAATTACTTTGGGTAAGTACCCAGGAGTGCTGAACCATACCATAGTTTTGCTTTTAGCTGAACCAGACCAAAAGGACTGGGTCTCCCCATCCTGCCATCATTTGTTGTCTTGTTTTCTTGATGAGAACAATTTTGACTGAGATAAGAGCAAATGTCAATTTTTTTTCCCTTTTGTGAGACAGAGTCTCATGAAGCCCAAGCTGGCTTTGAACCTGTTCATAGCTAAAAATGACCTTAAACTTATCTCCTACCTCCCCTTGCCCAGTGCAGTGATAGAAATCAAACCCAGGGTCTCAGGCATGCGGAGTAAGCAGTCAATCAATTGAACCCATCCCCACCCCTTCAGTGTAGTTGTGATTTGCATTTTTCTGATGATTAAGGGTATTAATTTTTTTCAATTATTTACTGGCCATCTACACTTCATTTTTATAACTATCCATTTGATATTTTTTGCTTACTTATTGAGTAATTGGAAACTTTTTGATGTGTAATTTTTTCAGTTTCTTAAATTATCTAGATATTAACTCTCTGTCAGATCAACAGTTGGCAAAAATGTATAATTTACCCCTATTTTGCAGGTTATATCTTCACTCTGACATGTATAGTACATATGTCCCTTGGCTGCTCCTGAAAAAAAAAAAACAGCTGTCTTCAAAAGCAGGACAAGTGTTGCATTGGTGGTAGGCATAACTTCTGTGGTGGTTTGAATATGCTTGGCCCATGGGAAGTGGCACTATTAGGAGGTATGGCCTTGTTGGGATGGGTGTGGCCTTGTTGGAGGAAGTGTGTCATTGTGTAGGCAGGTTTTGAAGGCTCCTAGTGCCCAAAGCTCTGCCAAGTGTGGAAAACAGAGTCTCTTTCTGACTGCCTTTGGATCAAGATGTAGAACTCTCAGTTCCTTCTCCAGCACCATGCTGCCTGCATGCTGTCATGCTTCCTGCTAAGATGATAATGGACTGAACCTCTGAAACTGTAAGCCAACCCCAACTGATAGTGCCCTTTGTAAAAGTTGCCTTGGTCATGGCGTCTCTTCAGAGCGATGAAACCCTAACTAAGACATCTGCCTCCCGAGGCAGGGCAAGTGTTGCATTGGTGGTGTAGTTGTGCGTAGAGCTTCCTTCTAAGGCACTGGGCAAGCTGGAGATCCTCTTCCTGGGGGCTGCTGCCTCAAGTGGCAACCACTAGCAGAGTCCGTGTACCAGTAAGATGAGATAGCATTTGATACAAGGTCTCCTGCCCAGTTGAATGTGTCTCAGTAAAATCCTCATCAAAAGGACTCTACTCCCTAAGCTCAATATATTGAAAAGAACATGGAATTTTTTTTTTTTAAGAGAAGGCATTGTTTGGTATTTCTACGAATCAGGACACTCAAACTTAACAACCTAGGAAATCATTTTATAAAATTTCACAATTCGAGTGGATTTTTTTTTTGGTTCTTTTTTTTTCGAGTGGATTTTGATGATATTTATCAATAGCTTTTCCCATTCCATGGGTACTCATGATTTAGTCATAATAATTCGTTATGTGTCATTTTCACTAAATGTCCACCTTGCTGTGGATGACACCAAACTGCGACCATTGATGGCACTTTATCTAGATTACCACTCCTCATGAGCTGTAATCCCCCAGATGAACTGGGTAATCAAATCTTCCCAGAAGGAGAAGATAACCCTTCCCCACTCTGGGAGAGGCCTGTTCATGGTTCATACCCCTAGAGTAAATGCATAGCCTCCAATGAGAAAGCAATGGGTTTGAGAGATGACATGACTTACAGAGAGACTCGTAGCAGATTAATAACCAACCTGAAACAAGACTACTAACCCAGGGCACAGGCTATGTCCTCACAAAGCAGAGCCAGAGGTCGGGGTGGGCTCTGTTGACACCCGCCTATCTCCAGGTTCACTAAAGGGATGCTACAAACCTTGAGCGAGGTCAGTCATCTTCAAGCCTGAAGTCAGAACCTACCTTCTCTGTCATCCGGAGTGCTCCCTGAGCTCCGCTGTAGAGTTGGATGCTGTCAGAAGAGAACTGTGCCTCAGGGCCATGCCTAGCCCTCTGCTGGGCTAGAGGGGTTAATCACACTCTGTTAGTTACTTTTCTTGTTGTTGTGATCAAATACAGCAACAAAAGCAACTTGCAGAGAGGAGGGTTTATATTGGGTCACAGCCCAAGAATATATATAGTCCATCAAATGGGAGATGTCCTGGTGTCAGGGGCTTGAGGCATTGACCACGGTGCATCTGCACTCAGGAAGCAGAGGGAGATAAAGCTGGAACTTAGCTCACCTTCTCCTCTTTATGTCCTCTAGGACCCAGACCATGGGATGATCCCAGCAACATTTGGGGTGGCTCTTCCTACTTCTGGCTACCCTGATCTACATAAACTCTCCAGATCTCTCTCTCTCTCTCTCTCTCTCTCTCTCTCTCTCTCACACACACACACACACACACACACACACACACACAGAGAGAGAGAGAGAGAGAGAGAGAGAGAGTGTGTGTCAGAGTCTTTTCACATAGTTTGGGTAAACATGGATGAAACAAATCTAAAAGAACAGTATCATTTTCCAAAGCACAGCTGTTTGGATGGTGCATTCATGGCTCTCTGGATGTTTCCAAAGAGAAGCAGACCTGATTCAAATGAAGGGAGGGTCCTAGGAGATGATGTTCACAGGACATTTTTCATTAACTCTACACTCAGCAGTGCCTCTTAGGAGGCTTTGAAGATGACAACTCAAATAGGGAGGCTTCATTTCCAGCTAACTGTTAAACACTTCACAACCCAAAGCTCAGTCTTCTCAGACAATATCTCTATCCGAAAGCAGTGTGTCCTGTTGTTACTTTGACATGAGCAAATTTTTGTTAGAAAGGACAAAGACCACCATGGGCCACTTCTAAAGATCAGTCGGCATTCTAAGAAAAGTAGTCAATGGAAAGAAAATCACCCCAGAAATCCATCCTCCTCAGCCAGCACTGGGAAAATTCCTCCTTAGGTCTCAGGCTTCTTGGCCATAAAATGGGAGTAAAATAGCCCACTTGTCGTGATGCGGTTTGGAGGTTCCAAAGAGGCAATTCAGGTAAGTAGCCTAAGATATGGCAGGTGGATGTTGGCCCTGGGTACCAGGAGAGACACACACGCTGTCTCCTTTAAGATGGTTACTGGCACTGGTTTTTAAGAAGAAAACAGTGTTTCTGGTATGGCATTTCCCTCTGCATTTTTTTGTTTGTTTGTCAAAATAAGAAACTATACAAATAGCCAGTTCCAATACCAACAACAGCCATTGAAGAATTTCTGAGACCTGAGATAAAGAGAGAATGAGATCAGAGGCCACCCCACTGGCTGAGGCAGCAAAAATCAGGGTCTGTGCTAACTGCCCAGTCTATCCTTGTCCCATGTGAGAGGCTGGCAGTCCCTGCAGATGAGGGTCCAGGTACCCAGCTGACTTCTGGGCAATGCCTGGACCAGTAAGACGAAAATAACTGCTGATCATCCTGCCAGCTGAATGCGGGTATCTACTCAAGTCCAGCCCAGAAGAGGATAGCCAGCTGGCTCAGACCACAGACTCGACAACCAGACACAGAACCACAGTGCCTAAGCCACTGAGCTTTCGGGAGACTTGCTTACACAACAGCAGCTGAGACATCAGACACCTCACTGCACAGATGAATGGCAAGTCCGGGACATCTCTCCTTGTCTCTACCTCTAAATTGCCACTCCCTCTCTGAGGCTCCATATTCACATTACTAAATGCAAAAGAGAACCACACCATCCTCCTAAAACCATCCACTCTCCTTAGGGTCAGGGTCAGAAGGAACTGCCCCATGCTTTCTCACTGAACAACCCTATTCTTTTCAGAGAGATTCTCAAGCAGACTCTAGGAGATGCCTTTGGTCATCCACGAAACTCCTTGGGGACAAAGTCACAAGCTTGGCACTGCTGGTGGGTAGCAAAGAACACTTGGAGGCCAAGTGACTATCCCTACCCTTAGCCCCAGCACTCCCTCTGGCCCTCGGATGTCTGTCCCCCAGATCCCTCTTTCTTGGGCACTAAGTCTTCTTTCACACATGTCAGACTATCTGGAAGGCAGATTGTCTCACTGGTCCCAGAGTGACTACCCTGAAGAGCTTGGCATGGGTTCCCAGCATCTACAGGAGCTGCTGAGTCTCTGCTGAGGCTGCTGCAGACAGATAGATAGATAGATAGATAGATAGATAGATAGATAGATAGATAGATAGATAGATAGATAGATAGACAGATTACATATCCACCATCACAGGCTTATCACCAAAGTGTGGGATGAAGAGAAAGAGTACTAGAGGCAAACCATGCCACTAAATTGCTACTTATGAGCAAGGCACAAGTGACCCAAGGCTTCAAGGTCCTGGATTACAGAAGGCTGAGAAAATAGAGCCAATGATTTCTGTGTCATTAGGAACAAAGTGATTGTGAACCAAAAAGTAATGGTGTAGCCCGAAGTGGGGGTGTAGCTTGATGGTAAGCCCCTGCCTAGAATCCCCCAGTGAGAGGCTGGGGGCGTGGCTCAGTGGTAGAGCCTCTGCCTAGAATCCCCCAGTGAGAGGCTGGGGGCGTGACTCAGTGATAGAGCCCCTGCCTAGAATCCCCCAGTGAGAGGCTGGGGGCGTGGCTCAGTGGTAGAGCACATGCCTAGAATCCCCCAGTGAGGGGCTGGGGGCGTGGCTCAGTGGTAGAGCCCCTGCCTAGAATCCCCCAGTGAGAGGCTGGGGGCGTGGCTCAGTGGTAGAGCCCCTGCCTAGAATCCCCCAGTGAGGGGCTGGGGACGTGGCTCAGTGGTAGAGCCCCTGCCTAGAATCCCCAGTGAAAGGAGGAGAGCATAGCTCAGCCATGGATTACCTGCTTGACAAGTGCCAAGCTTTAGGTTCAATATTAATACAAAAATGAAAACAAAAATTAAAAATAAGAAAAATATGAGATTTAGGCAGGGTAGCACAGGTGTGTGATCCAAGTACTTGAGAAGCAGAAGCTGGAGGACCACAAGTTTGAATTCAACTTAAGTTACATTGCTAAATTCTGTCAAAGAAGGAAAGAAGGAGGGAAGGAAGGAAGGAAGGAAGGAAGGAAGGAAGGAGGGAGGGAGGGAAGGAAGGAAGGAAGGAAGGGAGGGAGGGAGGGAGGGAGGGAGGGAAATTAAGCAATAGTGGGCCTACATACTCTACTTTTCTAGGAGCCCTCAAAGCATGCTCAGCACACCCTTTACCACATGGCAATGTCGCCAACCCACCCCTCACCCAGCACATCTCCCTCTCTGCCACTATGCAATTCCCCCATCTCACTCTGCTCTTCCTCGGCTTGGCAAAGGGAACCCCAACATCCTTGGTAGAGAAAACTCCATATCTCCCTGCTTCTTTCAGACATCTACAGGAAGCAGAGTTCAAACCACAGGTACACTGTCTCATGGGTGCCCCGGACTCTGTGTGAACCTCCACCTGTCAACAGTGCAGCAGACTCTGGGTGAAACTCCACCTAGCAGAGCCCAGAGAAGGCAGAGCTGTTTCCAAACCCAGCCCAGCCTTATGTCTCAACCATCTGCAATTGTGCTCATCAGGGACCAACACAAAAACTTAAAAGTATGAAAACAACAGCCTACCCTAGAGGCAACCCTCAGCCCTACTGGCCCAGATCTCAGCCCTGCTTTAGAAGTAAGATCAGCAGCAGTTACCCCACAGCATGCCCAGCCTATGCAGACACACTCAAGTTCAGCTTCCTGCTTGCCTCCCACCTGCATGGTGGTCCAACCAAAGGACGTGAGGAGCTGTTTATTGAAACGAAAATGCAATTGTCTGACCAGTAAAAGCACTCCAGTACGTAATGCCTGCGATAGATTTTTAAGCCTCGGCGCTGACACTCTTGTATGTTCACGGTTATTATCTGTCTACTTCCCAACCTGAAGAGGTTAGATTGTTTAAAGATTTGTTAGCTATGAGCTGCTTATAAAGAAGGCCAAGTATAAACTCCCGGCTAATTGAAAAATAGCATTTTATCAGATTCTCCCCCGATATTATATCGTAATGGTTGTACTTAGAGGACTCTCAATACTTCAATAAGTGGTGGAATTAAAAAAATCACATCTTCGGGGCTTTACAGAAAATGTGACTGTTCCCAATTTATACTGCTTTTTTAACCATTATTTTCTTATATTTCCCACAATGCCCCGGATCAGAAGCAAACAGAAACTGAGTGATTACCCCAAAGTGTGCTAGATGAACTGGAAAAAGTCTATTCAAACAAAGCTCATTAGTTCTGATACCTCCAGGGCTATGACAAATTAAGCCTCGGCTGTGTGCGCTTGCAGACAAAAGGGCGATGCTGAAAACTCGGGCTGAGCTAGGCACTGTGTCAATAAATTCCCCTGGAAAAGGTAGAAACTACAATTGGAGCTAAAATGGAATCCCTTTAAGGAGCGTGTACAAAATAGATCATCCCTTCTTTCTTAAGTACATCTATGAACCCGCCTGTGATGAATTATTGCAGCTGAGGAGGTGGCCACTCCATAGGGGCTGCCTGGCCAGGTGCACAGAGGAGGTGCTGGCTAAACCCTCCCTCTTTCCTCTGCAAAGACTTGGCCCTGCCCAGAGGAAAGGATTCCAAACCCAACAGGCAGAGCACATGCTTCCAAAGCCCAGAAATCCAGGGCTCTGACTGCCGGCTGGATCCCAAGCGACAGCCCACATTATTCCCAAAGCCAGGCTGCCAGCCACCAGCTTGGAATGGCCCCACCACCTTAAGATAACCTTGTTCTCTCAGCCAAGAGAGAGTTGGGCATCATAACCAAGGGCTGTATTCTTCCTGGTTTGCAAGTCCATTTCAAATGGAACTCCTAGATTTATAAAAAGTAGTGGTATGTGATCTGCCCACAGAGACTTTTATAAATATTGGATGGATGGATGGATGGATGGATGGATGGATGGATGGATGGATGGATGGTGGATGGGATAAGTGGATACATACATGAATAGATGCATACATGGATGGTTGGATGGATGGATGGTGGATGGGATAAATGGATACATACATGAATAGATGCATACATGGATGGATAGATGGATGGATGGTTGGATGGATGGATGATGGATACATTGACAGATGCATATATGGATGGATACATACATGGATGAATGGATGGATGGGATAAATGAATAGATATATGAATAGATGCATACATGGATGAATGGATGGATGGATGGATGGATGGATGAACGAACAAGCCATTCAGGTAAGCCTGCATGAATATAATGGTTGGCCTTGGTTTTAATTTTCACTTAAATAAGAGACACCCCCCAGACTATTAATAAAGCACATTTGAGGGCCTGTTTGTAAAGGCAGTTCCCTAGATGATTGACATGTAAAACACCAACTCAGGAAGATTCACTCTGAATGTGGAAGTCAATGTCTAATTGGCTGAGTCCAGGTTGGAGACTCAGAAAGAGGAAAGTAGTGAGTTTCTAGCTAGCTAAGTATATCTCTTTATCTCTCCCTCCCTCCCCCTCTCCTCTCCCTCTCCTCCTCCCTCCCCTTTCCCTTGTTCCTCATTCTTTCACTCTCCCTTCTTGCTCACCTTGATGCGTATATCACTCCCATCTTGCCATTTTAGCATTTCAGCGAGGAGCCAGCCATTGGCTGAAACCATGAACCAAAATAAACCATTCAGGTTGTTTTCTTAGGAATCTTGTCACAGCTGTGAAAGACCAACACAGCGAGGGAATTGGGGTATCAGGACTGTGTCTGGAATTTTGACTGTATTAGATACCCAAAAGTATCTAATATCTCTGTGGGTTCCTCACAATGCTTGCGAAGCTCAATGGCCAAATCTTCATGCCATAGAGATTCACAAGGTAGAGAATTAACAGAAAGTCCTCAATTACCAAACCCCTAGAAAACAAGGGCCACTCAGGAACCATAGAGATTTTGGCCCCTGCACTGTTTCCTTTAGGTACCTAAGTATGTTATTGACCCAGTCCTGGAGGTGTCTGGGGTCACAGGCCCAGGTGGAGTTGAACTTGGGCCTGATAGCCATGAGGAAAACAAGACGTAGAAGTGGGAGGGGCTTACAGGAGCACCATGTCCGCTCGCAGCAAGTCTAAGAACAGACCCTACTTTTTCTGCATCACAGTCAAAGATGGCACCCCAGCGCTCCAACGCCAACAGAGTGGACTCTTTTCCCCTCCGCCTTCATGCCTGTGTCATGTTCCTATTTCTCTCAGTCCCCCATCCGACCTCCTGCCATCTAGCTAGATGCAAAATATGATCATGTAATTTTTGGTTTATAGGAGCAGTTTGAGGGCAGGAGGGTGTGATAATATTTTCCCCCGCCTCCTCCTTTCTCTCCAGTGCTTGGCACTCAGTAGGCCACCGGGAAGCCCTCTATTCTCTCGATGGTTCCACAGCATTCCTCATGATTCAAGTCATCAATCCTGAGGAACATTTGTAGTAACTAAGCCCAGAATCTGACTGCCTTCCACTGATCATACAACTCTAAGGGAAGTATCCATTGCTATGGAAAAGCTAAGTTTCACTGTTGTCTTTCTAAGGTTGAGAATAGGTGGGGAGAAAATGAGGCGTCCCACGCAATCCGGGTGTTCCCATCACCCCATCAAAACAGGTCTGGAAGGTTGAGAGGGTCAGAGACATTGCATTAGGCATGTGTTCAAGGGCTTCAATTCTGGTTGTAGCCATGCCTCTCTGCTTCCTGAGCTGCCAAGACATAACAGGTCCTGCCTCTGTGAGTGGAGCCCAGCCACCATGCCAACGCCTCAGTGAAAACCCCAAGCCAACTTAAACCCTTCTCCCCCTAAGTTGCTTTGTTCCAATATTAGGCCTATGCAACAAGAAAAATAATTAAAACAAGAGTGCTGTATTGGTTACTTTTCTGCTACTGTGATTAAAAAGAAACACCATCAAGGCAATTTAATCCGGGTTCGGGTTCTAGAGCTGTAAGAGTTCCTTATCTCGAGGAAGTACGGCGGCAAGCAGCAGGAGCAGAGCTTCAAACCGAAGGAAGCGGAAGCAGAGGGCAGAAACAGGAAGTGGGGCGGGGCCATAAACATTAGCTTTCCCCCAGTGACACACCTGCATCTCACCTGGGTCTCACCCTCTACCCGGCTTCACAGTAGCCCCCAGAACTCTCACACCACCAGGGAGAGAAGGAATCTCAGAAAAGAAATTATCATTGGGGGCTGAGAGAGCCGGATCCATGTCAGCCCCACCCAGAAGCTGCAGAGCAACTGGAAACAACCACCAACCTGCAAAGTTGGCATGGTCTGATGGAAGAGCCGAGGATGAGGAGCTGCCAGGCACAGACCTACCATGGAGCAATTAAAAGCCTCTGGGCAGCAGTGTGCTTGGCTGGCCCCAATGCCTCGGTACTAGCCATTCCCATACCTTAAGAGAATTCAGCTGTGAAACCCCCAACCAACTGGGCTTCCCTAGAAGTGATTAGATTTAGTTCCTACCACTGGTCATATGAGGTTTGAATATGTTTGCATGTGATTTCCTTTATGCTTCTTTAGACCTGACTTTATGAACTGACCATTCACTCCCAGCACACAGTAGGTTGGACAGTGTCAGCTCCAGGAGATAGAACGCTCCTGCTCAGGGATGTCAGAGGAGAAAGAAGACATAGGAATCAGGTACCAGCTAGTGATCCTAGGCCTGCAAAAGGCAGTGTGGAGGTAGGAAGGTTTGCCAAGAGTATTACAGTTTGAGGCACCGAATATTTGCTTTCTGGTCGGTCTGTGGGAATGGAGGTCGCTAGCTGCACTGTTTGGAGAACCGTGTGTGTGTGTGTGTGTGTGTGTGTGTCTGTATATGTCTGTGTCTGTATATGTCTGTGTCTGTGTCTTGTGTGTGTCTGTGTGTGTGTCTGTGTGTCTGTGTCTGTGTGTGTATATATGTGTGTGTGACTGTGTGATATGTGACTGTGTGTGTGTCTGAGTGTGTGTGTCTATGTCTGTGTCTGTGTCTTGTGTGTGTGTATGTCTATGACTATGTGTATATCTGTGTGTGTGTCTGAGTGTGTGTCTGTGTGTCTGAGTGTGTGTCTGTATGTCTGTGTCTGTGTGTGTGTCTGTGTATCTGTGTGTGTCTGTGTATCTGTGTCTGTGTGTGTATGTGTGTGTGTGACTGTGTGATATGTGACTATGTGTGATATGTGACTAAGTGTGTATGTGACTGTGTGTGTATGTGACTGTGTGTCTGTGTATCTATATGTGTGTCTGTGTGTGTGACTGTGTGTCTGTGTGTCTGTGTCTGTGGGTGTCTATATGTCTGTGTCTGTGTGTGTCTGTGTATCCGTGTCTGTGTGTATGTATGTGTGTGTGACTGTGTGATATGTGACTATGTGTGATATGTGACTATGTGTGTATGTGACTGTGTGTGTATGTGACTGTGTGTCTGTGTATCTATATGTGTGTCTGTGTGTGTCTCTGTGTGTGTGTCTGTGTCTATATGTGTGTGTATGTGACTGTGTGTGTGTCTGTGTGTGTGTGTGATTGTCTCTGTGTCTATATGTGTGTCTGTGTGTGTGTGACTGTGTGATATGTGACTGTGTGTATGTGACTGTGCGTGTATGTGACTGTGTGTGTCTCTGTGTCTATATGTGTGTGTGTGTGTGTGTGTGTGCGCGCGCGCGCGCGTGCACACGCGCACATGCTGGTAGAGGAGCTGGCCTGCCAAGTGCATCATTACAATGCACAACCCCAAACCAAATGGAGTCCCAGGCTAAACCATCTCCCAGGCAGATGTTTGCAGCAGCTGTAGCCAGCGGATAGCAATACCCTAGAAGTGCTGTGGTGACCAGCTCAGCTAGTGTCTGAGATAGGCAAGGGCCTTCTCCAGCCCAGCCCTCCTGAGTCAGGGGTGAGGGAATGGCTTTGATGGATGCAGAACACCCTCTCCATCCTGAAATCTGGTGTCCAAGTACACCCAAGGCAAAGACATCTGGCAGTAAGTTTCCCATACGTTACATCATGCCTGGTTATGGGGCAATGGCACACCCACTCCGTTTCTTCAGAATGTCCTTCAACTCTCTGACTTTTCTTGAACCCCTCAAAGCAAAATTTGACTTGGAAATCACAGATTTTACTGTGATGATCAGTTTTGTAGTTTTTAAAACTTCCTCAGGCCAGGTGTGCCGGCCTCTCCTTTAATCCCAGCACTCTGGAGACAGAAGCAGGCAGATTTCTGGTTTCTCAGCCAACCTGGTCTACATGGTGAGTTCCAGATCAGCCAGAACTACATAGAGAGAGGTCCCCATCAAAGAAAAAAAATTCTCCAAGCAGAATAAATTCCCCTGAATCCAGTGTGCTGTTACATTCTGGAATGCCCGGTCCCCGTCAGACTTGTGTTTTGATAACTTGGTGTCTGGTTTGAGCGACTATTTTGAAGGTTGTGAATCTTGTAAGGGGTGGTAGCCTGATGAATGAAAGCAGGTCACCAGAGAGGGCCCTTGAAGATACACCAGCCCCTGATTCTGAAGCAGGCTAGCACAGGAGAGTATTTAGCCTGGGACCCTGTTTGGTTTAGGATTACACATAACGCCCACTTGGCAGCCCAGCTCCTACGCCTGCATGTGCATATACATCTTCCTCAAAACAATGTACCTGGCAACCTCAAAACCCACCCCCACAACCTACATCAGGCTACACAAACTCCCATCTCTGTATAATACTACAATTTATCCACTGGTCCTGATAACAACTAAATTTAGAGTTCCTATTCAAGTCTAGTCCCAATGTACCCACCTATGAAGAAAAGAAAGAAGGGACAAACCTGCCCGGTTGTGCAGTAAGATATACCTGTGTCCTATGGTAACCTTTAAGAGAGATTCTCCTATTTAGCATTTTATGCCTATTCACAACTGGGCATGCATATGACTAAGATCAGAAGCATTATGGGAAGGGACATGCACAGTAGGAAAAAATGAATATATACGTATTATATATTAGTCAAAATGAAGATCACCAAACTATACCTCTTCGTTGCCAGCTCGTCCTTCTTTCAAACCCCACAAAAGGAAACCACGAACGGTAATCAAGGCCTTCGAGTACTCCCACTGCTACAGCACACCACCAATCCTGACTATAACCCGTCTACAATCTGTACCGCGGTTTGGCACTGAGCAAAGTTACCTTGTCTCTTGCGAATCCCTGTGAGGCCTTATTTTCAATTCTTTGTGTAAGAGGCTAAGACCCTGGAAACTCCAGCCCAGACTCCGACCACTAATAGCACTTCCAAACACGATCCCTGCTTCCTGATCCATGTAAACAAACCTGTGCCCCACATTTCTGCCATCCGATCGGTACTCCACCATCCCTTCCCTGACATAAGAGAGACCTCTGAAACCGTGAGCCGAAGTAAACTCCCCCTCCGGTAAGTTGCTCCTGTCAGTTTTTCTTCTTTGTTACTGTGCTGAGAAAAGGAAGTCATACAAGAACTACACACCTACTAAGCACCCCACCTACTAAGCACCCCACCTACTAAGCACCCCACCTACTAAGCACCCCACCTACTAAGCACCCCACCTACTAAGCACCCCACCTACTAAGCACGAGGCACTTTGTGAGCATTCTGCATTTAAGAAATCCATAGCCTGTCCCTCCTGTAACGAGCAAAGATGTCCTCTCTCAGAGATACAGTTGAGTGGTTATAGCACCTAGATCAAGCCAAGTAGTTTGTAGATAGAAGGGAAAGGGAAGAAGGAATGGGGAAGGAACATCTTGACTCCATCAGGGCTGTCATTCAAGCGCTATGAAAACACAAGGCAGAGATCTGCTATAGGAAAGAGGTGCTAATGGTTCCTTGGGCCATTTCCAAGAGGGATGGGGCACTATTGGGGCCTGATGTCAGTCCCCAGTGGC
The DNA here is from genome assembly GCF_021556685.1 of Rattus norvegicus. Taxonomy (NCBI): domain Eukaryota; kingdom Metazoa; phylum Chordata; class Mammalia; order Rodentia; family Muridae; genus Rattus; species Rattus norvegicus. The sequence continues at coordinate 99,799,924 of NC_141534.1, read as the reverse complement.
TGCTCAGCTGCCAGGGGCCTGGGATTGCCCATGTCATTCAAGAAGCAAATGAATGGTTGCTTGAGCTAATCCTCATTTCTTAGCATCTGGTCAGCCTGTTCCTTATCAGCCTCTGATGGGTCTTTAGATACTGGGAAAGCAGATATCACCTTGGGTATACTGTGTATCACTGAGAGTGAAAAACCGATTCTGTATATGCTGTTTTCACAAGGTTTCACTTCGTTTTATTTTATGTGTGAATGTTTACCTGCGGGTATGTACGTGCACCTTGTGACTGCAGTACCTGATGAGGCCATAAGAGGGCATCAGATCACCAGGAACTGGAGTTACAGCTGGTTGTGAGCCACTATGTGGGTGCTAGGAACCAAAGCCAGGTCCTCTGCAAGAGCAGCAAGTACTCTTAACCATTGAGCCATCTCTCTGGCTCCTTTTTTTTTTTTTTTTTTTTTTTTTTTACTCGTAGAGCTTGGGGCTGAAGCTGGGTTTCCACACATGCTAAACAAGCGCTCCCTCACTGAGCTACACCTCCAGCTCTGTTCTTTTCTTTCTTGTGAGATAGAATCTTGCACACCGACTGCCTTGAATACAACCTGTAGCCCAGGCTAGTCTTGAGTTTGCTATGTAGCCTGGAAGATCTGTCTGACCCCAGAGTCCCAAGGATCTGGAATTACAGATCAGTGACACTGGGCTCATGGGGACAGGCTTCTGGAATAAAAACTTTAGAACATCTTCTAGCTAAGCCAAGTAGAGACACTCCAGACAGATGGGAAATGGCTTCATGAACTCATGGGCTCAGGGCGGCTTTGGACCTGTATAGAGGGCTGATGCAGACAGAGCCAGTGATCACACTGGGAAGGCACAAGCAAGCAAGTCACACAGGAGAACGTACTCTGAGAACATTGGTGGTACACTTTCCAGAGGCAAAACCACCACATCTTACAAGACAGGCCTGCCTTGCAGATCTGACACTCTGACAGAGAGAAGAGAACCTCCCAGGGATGGGAGCCATAGAGATATACAACCGCATGATGTCACACGTCAATAGCAGGAGTCCTGGGAGCCGTTTGACCAGAGACCCAAATGACAAAGCATATTGCAAGCAGAGAGGGTGTGCCTGAGTGGAGGAACCAGAAAAATATCAGCATTGGAGAGCTTCACGGAGATTGACGTGAGGAGGTCAGAGGCCACACAAGGAGTTCGATGGCTCACCCACCAGCCCGAGGCTGCAGAAGCAGCAAGAAGCCACGGGAACCTGCAGGAACCTCACGAGAAGGCCTTTGGCAAGTTTCTCTCTGGCGTCACCGCAGACGGAGCTCAGCAATGCGGTGTAAGGCGAACCGATACGTGCTGCTCGTTACAGTGAGGTGGAGCAAAGCAAACCAGTGCTCCAGCTCCCATTGTCTGCGGGGTCATGTTTATATTCCTTTGTCATGTGTCCTTTCCCACATCTGCTACAGCAAAAGCATCCTTTCACCCGTGTGCCCCAGAAGAACATCATCTGACGTAACTGACTTCCCAAAGAAACCAGAAGTTTCCAATTCGTGCATTGGCCTTTTGCCTGCATGTATATCTGGAACTGGAGTTGCCAAGAGGTGTGAGCTACCATGTGGTGCTGAACCTAGGGTCCTCTGGAAGAGCAGCTCATGTACTTAACCACAGAGCCATCTCTCCAGCCTCTGCTCATGGCCTTTTATCACAGCAACAGAAAAATAAGGACTATACCAGGGAATGTTGTTCTCAAAGAATGATAATGGCCTCCATAGACCCATAAGGCGTGGCTCTGTGAGGAGATGTGGCCTTGTTGGAGTGGGTGTGGTTTGTTGAAGGAAATTATATCACAGCAGGTGGGCTATGACATTTCAGAAACTCGAGCCAGCCCAATGTCTCTCTCTCTTCCTGCTGCCCATGGATCCAGATGTAGAACTCTGGACTCCTTCTCCAGCACCATGCCTGCACACTACCATGCTTCCTGCCCTGATGATAATGGACTCAACCTCTGAAACTGTAAGCCAGCCCCAGTTAAATGTTCTTTTGTATTAAGAGTTGTTGTGGTCATGGTGTTTCTTCACAGCATTAGAAACCCCAACTAAGACAGCTGCCAACCCGTGTTTCAAAAAGCAGAAGGTAAGACAAGTCGCTAAAATATTCAAATCATCCTCACTTCCAACTTCTCTCTCATGTCAGAATGAGCCCATCCCTAAACCACTGGTGAGAACCAAGCACAGGGGTGCACACCTGTAACCCCAGCACTTGGAAGGCTGAAGCAGGAGGATTGCTCATTCAAGGGTAGCCTTGGCTACAAAGTGAGTCATTATCAGAAAGAAAAGGAAAGAGAAAAGGAGGGGGAGGAAGTAAGTGGAAGGTTTGTGCCAGAGCTGAGGCGGAGGGACCCTGGGTGAAGCGATGATGTAAACAGGACCACCTGACTTTGAATACCCAGAATGCAGCTTTCAAAATCCACTTGTAACTCTTAGCACTAGGGGGCAGAAACAGATAGATCCTGTGAGCTTGCCCAACCAAGCCATGGACATACCACAACACACACACACACACACACACACACACACACACACACACACACACCTGTAGGGATAGCCACTTGGTGTAGGGTTAGAGACAAGCAATGTGGAAGGAACAAACGACAGAGCACAGCACTGCCCAACACCCCTACAGTCATGGTCATAGGAGATTTCTAGATTTTTCTAACAGATGCCAGAGGCATGGGAGGGGCATCAGTGAAATTTTTCCATCTGCTGAGCATTCATCCATCTCAGGTTTTGTTAATGTTCTGATGATGGAATCACAGAGTCCACCACCCGTGTATGAAGAGAAACCCACGATTCACCTGTCTGCCATCTTCAATGCAAAGACTGTCCTAGCTCGCAAAGAAAGCTGCACTGGCTGCAGGGGTGCCTGGCACTGACTCACAGTGACCCAGTCTTGTGGTCCTCTGTGCTGACCCAGGCTCCCCTTTCACGTGCAGCTTAAGCAGGTGAATTGTGCGCAGTCCCCCTGCCCCAGGCGCTGCTGCTGTCGGTCACTTGATTGAAAAGGGTATTTGCCCAAATTAAAGTGTGCATTGGAGTTCTGTTTCCCTGCCAAGTCAGCACCTAAGTCTGAGCTCTGATGATTGACACGCTTCTTAATGTGGGTTTCTGAACGCGAAACCATTTTGTGAGCAAACACTGCAAGAGCAAGAATTCCTTGGTCCAGTGATCCCGCGGCTTTCTCTTTTGGTGAGCCACCTGGTGATGGAATTGCCGCTGAATATTATCCTGTTCTATTATTTTTTTATCTTGGGTTCCAAATGAAGCACATGAGGAAAATAAGATATGGTGTGTCCTGAATTCTCACGAAGAGGTGTTGGGGCGCCTTTAATCGCAGGCAGAAGCTTACCGATAGCGATAGCTTGAGATGGATAATGTAAGAAGTGACTTTAATTTTAAAGCAGGGTCGGGGTGGGGCTACTTCAGATTTGGAGTGCTGGCTCTCTGTCATGGGAGGCTGGGCTAGCTGACAGGGGTGGAGAGGCCTACAAGGTGATGCTCAATACAGCCTCCCTTCTGGGCCACAGACTAGGAACAGAGCAGCACGGAGAGCCCCTTCCTCCTTGCTCTGGAAGCCCCGCTGAGAAGCCGGTGACCCCACTGTTATAATTTGAATGAGAAATGTCCTCCCAGGCTCACGTGTTTGAACACTTGTTCTCCAGCTGGTGGAATTCTCGTGAGGTCTGGGGGAGTCTACAGGACCTTTACTAAATGGGACTTTGTTGGGGGGCTGAGGGAGGTGGTTTTTGAGGGTGACAGACCCCACCTTTAGTTGAGTCCGGCAACCTGCGCTAAGCAGGAACCTCAAGCCCCTCCCACTCTGACCTTGATAAACCTTTCTTGGCTGCAGTTTCTCTGTCAGGAATTTGGTCCTGAAGGAAAAAGTAACTTAGGAAGCATCTAAGGCTGCTTCCAGTCACCTGGACACAGCTGACATGTGAGGAGTGGGGTAAGTCTTCCTCTCTGACCTTAGGATCGATCGGGTGGGCTTTATTCAGTCCGTGGCCCTTGCATCCTGTAAGCACCACATTCTATGCTGGTTTTCTCAATATGTATAGTTCTGGGGTACTTAATTTATTTTTAATTTAATTTATCATTTATTTGTGTGTGTGTGTGTGTGTGTGTGTGTGTGTGTGTGTGTGTGTGTTAGAGGTTACAAGAGAGCATTGTATCCCCAAGAGCTGGAATCACACGTGGCTATCACCTATCCAATGTGCACGAATGCTGGGAACTGAACTTGGGTCCTCGGGGAGAAAAGTGCTCTTAACACTGAACCATCTCTCCAACCTGCATTGGTTCATTTCTTGACAAGACTCATATTACCCATTTTCCCCATAGGCTCCACAAACTATCGAGGTACCCTTTCCCCCAAAAAAAGATCCACAGAGAGATTTCTACAGTGCTAGGGGCTCAACTCAGAAGCAAATTCCTCACCACCAAGATAAGTGGCAGAGAATAGAAAAGTAAGCTGCATTGAACATGGGACCACATCCACAGCTAAGTCTCTTATCTAAAGCTTTCTACATGGCTTCGGAGCCAACTGGGGCAGGAGGAGACAGGCAGAGTCCAGAGGAAGGGCGCTCTCCTTCCTGTCTCTGGCTGGGGTTTTTTCTACAGGAAGCCCCCAGGCTGGGACTGAACTGGAGGGCTTTGGAGAAACCCTTGTTGTGAGGAGGGAGAGTGGATAGGATGCCAGCAGAAGTGGGATCAGCAGTGTAGCCCTGGATTGAAGTCAAGGGATCCCTGAGACCCTTTCCCAGGCTACCCTGGGCTGTCTGAGGAGCAATTTCACTCATCCCCAGGAGTCACAGCACCTGCCACCCCTGGGGCCCCCTCAGTCTTGCATCTCCCAACACAAAGGCCAGCTGCTGGAATTTTCCCCCGCAGCCCCAGTGAGAAGCAGTCAGAGAACAAAGCTATCTGTGCCTCGTGGTGCCCAAAATACGACTGTCATTTATTTTGTTATATGAAATTAGAGCGTGCCTTGTAGCCATAATGAATCATTTCCTTCCTGCCTGGGCCACTGTGTCAGGCAGGAGCTCAGCGTCTCCCCCCCACCCCCACTCAGGCCCTTTCACTTCGTCTCTGGCTAATAATAACCCACCCAGGTGAACAAACGCCCTCCCCAGACAATGTAGGACCTGGACAGACATCTCCAGCAGAACAGTGTGTGAGAGGTGGGGCCCCGGGCAAGCATAGCTAGAAAAAGACAATGCCCATGGGAGCAAAGAGAGTGCTCCATGGCGGACCGAGTACTGTGAAACGGAATGCCAGGTGTCTTTCCCAGAGACTGTACCCACACTAGGCTGCTCTCTTCATGTACACTTTCTTCCCAGATTTAGTACGGATTTAGCCTAGATTTGGTGCAGAAGGCATCTACCTCTCCTTACCAAGTCCCCACCATCTGGGTTTCGCTCATTTAACCCTCCAAATGAAAGGTACCCTAACGCGGAGCACGCAAGATCTAGTCCACGTGGCGCCCTACCTCGGAGCGCTAGATCTAGTCTCCCGTCTCGCATCCCTGTCCTGGGCAGGCTCTGTGGGAGTGAGTGGTCAGCAAGAGGGTCAATCAATAGTAATGGAATCAGCTCCTCAGGTTCTTCCTTTGGGGGCTAGGACCAAAGAGAGCTGCCCCGCCTAGTGCAGAGGAAGCCAAGGCCAGGCTCTGCGCCAGAGTCTGCCCCAACCAGCCACAAAGAAAGCTACCCCAAGCATGAGATTGCCTGTGTCTGCCCAGCTTCTGTGTCACTGGTCCCTTCCACTAATTGTGATTCTTAAGTCCTTTTAACTGCCATATCCTCGGGGTTGGCACGCAACCAGTATTGCTCAGTGTGAGGCCAGATGAACGAATCGGTGAACGAGAGTCAAAGGCCACATTGCTAAATGATGTAGAGCCAATCCCAGAGGGACGGTGAGCAGAAAAGGGAAGTTGGCCAGCTGGCACAGGTACCCCAGTCTGCTGTCTCGGAAGTCTCTGTGGAGGGGAGTTGCAAGCCACGGTCCCACAATTTCCCGTCATTGCATGGTCTATCTGTTACCACTGGTATCCCCTGTCTACTGCACCAGACTCATCTCTCACCCTCGGCTCTCTGGGTTCACCTCCCAGCTCCACATGAAGTCTGTCCATTCCTGCTTTACAATGATTAAGCTCAACTGTCAAGCTGACTTGGTTGAGACACTCCTAGAATACCAGTAAAGCAGTGCCTGTGAGCAGAACCATCCCCTAGGCTAGGGACCCAAAAGGAATAGATAGAATAAGGAAATCCCCCCCCTTTCCAAGCTTCCTGGATGCTGTGCCATGATCTGTTCTGCTCTGCCCATGCACTTACTGACCTCTGCCATGATGGGCTAGACCCATGAGCCAAAAGTTAACCCTTCCTCCCTTCACCTGCTAATACCACTGATCTCGTCTAAGGGATGAGATCCAACTAATACAATCATCCACCAAGTGTACCCTCTGCCTGGCTCTGCCTTCTCTCTCACTTCCCAGGGATCCTTGCTACCCAGCCCTGGTGCTCTTCAGGGAGCCTCCTGACTGTCCATCCTCTTTCACCTCCATGACTCAGATGATCTCGTGGCTCCCTGTATCCAGGTGAGTTCTTGTCTCCACACACCAGGCACCAGCCTGATGCTACAGAGAAGTCCCATCTTGCCTAGACTTACGCCATGTGTCTGTTTTAGTCACTGTCTCCCCTGCAGATGCCACAGAAGGTCCCTGTGAGATGCATTCTCGTTAACAAATGAATCAAAGCAATCACACAGAACTTACGGGGTCTCAGGTTCCATGTCTATTTGCCATCTTGTACATTGCCGCAAAAACTGAACACACACACACACACACACACACACACACACACACACACACACACTCCGTAAAGAAATAAGTGGCTGCCAAGATAGAAAGAATCAGTCTTCTGTGGGACAAGAGCCTTGATAGGTTATCCAATGCTAAGTGGTCAGCCCTACACACACACACGCACACACACACGCACACACACACACACACACACACACACATAACTGTTAATGAATCCAGCAGGTTGAATACATATATGTGTACTATTTGAGTGTGTATGCACACACACCTGTGTGTATAACAATAATTAAAAAAGAAGAGGTTATAAACTTTACAGCGAGCAGAAATGATACTAGGGAAGTTGCAGAGGGAAGAAGTAAGGGGAGTGGAAATTATGTAAGCACTGTATTCATGTAAGAACTCCTCAAACAAATATATATATATGTATATATGTGTGTGTATACATATATATATATACATATATATACATACATATATATATATGTGAGGTTCAGCAGTTAAGATCACTAACTGCTTTCCCAGAGGACCAAGGTTCACTTCCCAGCACCCACATGGCCGCTCCCAACCCTCTATAACTTTAATACTCCCTTCTGGACACTGCTTGCACATGGCACACAGACATACATGCGGGCAAAGCATCCATAAGCATAAAATAAAAACTGAAATATGTATATATAATAAAAATGTAAATAGCCACCATTATAATTTTTGTATATCCCCTTCCGGTTTTCTCTACAATTTTTTACGTAATTGAGAAATTATGTGAGATGGAATTTTCTGTCCTGGTTTTGAATTTCCCGACGAGTCCATAAACATCATGACATTTAATCATGAGCTAACACTTGGTCGTCCATGACTCCCTTATATTAAATATGCGAGTTGCTTGCAGTCTTCTCTGTACGGTAAACAGCGCTGCAGTGCATATCTTCCTGTGGAAGGCACTTTCTCTACCTGCTGGGCTGAGGCCCACACTAGGACTCAGCTTCCGTAATGCAGGTGCTAGCGACTCTACCCTGGGCTACCCTGGGCTACATCCGCAGCTCTTTCCAAATCTTTGCTTCATGACATTTGTGGAAGCACCTTTCCTAGGTCAGAGCTGACCTAGGAAAGTCAAAACTATTTTTTAAGTCATTAACTACACATTCAGAAGGAGAAAACATAGCCACAAATGGCTAGAAACTATCCCTCTCTTAATAGAATATGTGTTTCAGATCTGACGTGGGAGCCTTGAGATACTTTATATGATTGTAAAACAAAATTTGCTTAACCCCCTTTAAGAAGATAAAATTTAAATGACGTCCCCCAATTCCTCGTCGTAGGCATAACTAAAATACTTTAACATAATGTATAAGGCAGGCACAAAGTTTTTCATAAGGACAGAGAATAATGGCACGCTGACTGGGGGCATCTTCCTGTCCTAGTTGGGGTCACCATTGCTGCAACAAAACACCCTGGCCAAAAGCAACTTGGGGAGGAATGGGTTTATTGGACTCACACTTCCACATCACAGTCCATCACCGAAGGAAGTCAGGGCAGGAGCTCAAACAGCACAAGAGCCTGGAGGCTGGAGCTGAGGCAGAGGCCATGGAGGGGCGCTGCTTACTGGCTCGCCCTCATGGCTTGTTCCCATAGCAGCCAAGACCACCGGCCCAGGGATGGCACTACCCACAATGGGCTGGGCCCTCCACATCACTAATTAAGAAAATGCCCTGCAGGCTTGCCTGTGGCCTGATCTTATGGAGGCATTTTCTCAATTGAGGTTCCTTTGTCTCAGATAACCCTATGTTTTTGAGTCAGTAAAATAAAAACTATGTGGTACACAGGACTACAGGATAGCTCAGTGGTGAGTTCTTGGGTTTCCTTATTTATTTATTTATTTATTTATTTATTTATTTATTCATTCATTCATTTACTCATTCTTTCTTTTTTGTTTTGTTTTGTTTTATCACAGTGCACCAGTTTTATATCACCAAAACTCCATTATTACATCACAAACTCCTTTGTTACATCTCAGTGCTTCATTATTACATCACAATGTCCCATTGGGTCATCACAATGCACCATTGTTACATCACAAAGGCTCCATTGTTGCATCACAATATTCAATTGTTACGTCACAATGCACCATTGTTACATCACAAAGGCTCCATTGTTGCATCACAATGTTCAATTGTTACGTCACAATGCACCATTGTTACATCACAAAAGCTCCATTGTTGCATCACAATATTCAATTGTTACATCACAGAGCTATGCTTTTTAACTCACAAAGCTATGTTGCTTTGTCACAGGGCTTCATTGTAACATCCCAAGGCACCACTGAATCATCACAGTGAACATTTAGACATCACAATTCTTCATTGTGCCAACACAATATGGCAATTGTTTTATGACATAATACAATTGTGATGTTACAATTCTCCGTGTTGACACTATAATATTTCAGTGTTACACCATAATCCCTATTATGTGCTCACAATTCCTCACTGAGAGAGCAGAATGCTCGATTCTTCCGTCTCTTTTTCCATTGTGATAGGATCGTTCTCTGTTGTGACATCCCAGTGCCAATTATGAGATGACAGTGATGCATTCTGTCTTAAAATATCAATGGTTGTCTTAGGGCTACTATCGCTGTAATGAAACACCAGGACCAAGAGAAGTATGGGGAACATTCATTTGGTTCATGCTTCCACACCACAGTCCATCACCAAAGGGAGGCAGGCCAGGAACTCAGACTGGGAAGGAGTCTGGGAGCAAGAGCTGACAGAGAAGCCATGGAGGAGTGCTGCTTACTGGCTTGAATACCCTGGTTTTCTCAGCCTACTTTCCTATATCTCCCCAAACCCCATTCCTGTAGTGGCTCCATCCACAAAGGATTGTCCCAACAGTCACTAATTAAGAAAATGCCCTACAGCTAGATTTTTTTTAAATTTTTTATTAGATATATTTCTTTACTTACATTTCATACCTTATTCCCCTTCCTGGTTTCCTGTCCATAAGCCTCCATCCCCTCCCTTCCCCCTCCCCCATACGGGTACTCCCCCTGTACATCCCACTTATTGCCCCCCCATGTTCCCCTGCACATTGGGGATCCAACATTGGCAGGACCAAGGGCTCCCCCTTCCACTGGTGCCCCAACAAGGCTATTCACTGCTACATATGCAGGTGGAGCCCTGAGTCAGCCCATGTATAGTCTTTCGGTAGTGGTTTAGTCCCTGGAAGCTCTGGTTGGTTGGCATTGTTGTTTTTATGGGGTTTCAACCTCCTTCAACTCTTTCAATCCTTCCTCTAATTCCCTCCCAAGGGGGTCCTATTCTCAGTTCAGTGATTTGCTGCTAGCATTGACCTCTGTATTGGACATGCTCTGGATGTGTCTCTCAGGAGAGATCTATATCTGGTCCCTTTCAGCATGCACTTCTTAGCTTCATCAATCTTATCTAGTTTTGGTGGCTGTATATATATGGGCTACATGTGGGGCAGGCTCTGAATGGCCATTCCTTGAGTTGCTGCTCTAAATTTTGCTTCCATATCCCCTTCTATGAATATTTTTCCCTTTTAAGAAGGAGTGGGGGCATCCAAATTTTGGTCATCCTTCTTCTTGAGCTTCCTGTGGTCTGTGGACGGCATCTTGGGTAATTCGAGCTTTTTGGCTAATATCCACTTATCAATGAGTGCATACCATGTGTGTTTTCCTGTAATTGAGTTACCTAACTCAGGATGATATTTTCTAGTTCATTCCATTTGCCTGTGAATTTCATGAAGTCATTGTTTTTGATAGCTGAGTAGTACTCCATTGTGTAGATGTACCACAGTTTCTGTATCCAGTCCTCTGTTGAAGGGCATCTGGGTTCTTTCTAGCTTCTGGCTATTATTTATTTATTCTTATATAACAACCTTAGAACTGAAGAAGACACAAATCTGGAGAATATAGTGGTCACAGGCCATAGAAAGCCCCTGTAAAGGCCTCTCATCTCTAGGCAAAGCAGAAGGGAAAAGGGAAGCCTAGCTAAGACAGAACTGGTAAGAGAGCAATCACTAGACTCTGAACAGTCACCGTAGGTCCCCCCCACCACACACACCAGCAGAAGCCAGCCGGTAAATACACAAGAGTATCTCCTCCTCTTGACTTGTCTACTCGTGTTTCCTAGACCACTGAAGCAAGAATTATACTATTCTTTGTGTGATCCTAAAGACATGTAAAGAAAATAGTGAAGACAACCAACATTGAACGGGGGAAAATAAATGTCCTCAAATGGATATATTATTTCTACTCTTCATTCAAATTGTAAAGGGGCCAGAAACCGGATAAATTATGTATGAATAATAATGTAATACACAGTATAACCACTAAAAATCATAGGGAGTATGAAGGCTATGTTTCATGTCAACTTGACACAAAGCTAAGGTCACCTGAGAATCGGGACCCACAACTGAGAAAATGCCTTCGTTAGATCCAGCTGAGTGCAAGCCTGTCAGGCATTTTCTTAATCAGTGTTCAGTGGGGGGGGGGGGGGGAACTGCAGTCCATTGTGGGCAGGGGCATCCCTAACATGGTGGTCCTGGGTTCTATACAAAATCCGGCTGATCAAGTCAAGGGGAGCAAGCCAGTAAGCAGCACCCCTACACGGCCTCTGCATCAGCCCCAGCCTCCAGGTTCCTGCCCTGTGTGAGTTCCTGCCCTGACTTCCTTCAGTGATGGACTGTCATGTAGAGGACTAACTAAAATAAGCCCTTTCCTCCCCAAGTTGCTTTTGGTCTTGATGCTTGACCACAGCAATAGAAACCCTGACCAGAGGTACTCTCAGAATAGTATAAACGAATTACAAATAGAGTTCTACAAGATATCCAAGTAACCCACCAGAAGATAGGGATAGGGAACCAGAGAGCAAACCACCCAGAAGAAGCAAATGGAAAAGAATGGTAAAATTAATCCCAAACATGGCAATTAAATGGAAATATGTCAACTATATCTATGAAAGAAATGGTCAGTTCTGAACAAGACATTCACGTAATTCCCTCTAAGACTGCAGAAGAGAGAATAGAAGTAATGTATGGAGAAGGGCAGCAAAATGTCATCTCCTGGGCAAAGCTCTCAACCATTGCATTCATGAGCTGCAGCAGCTCAGCTGCCAATGCTGGTCTGTACAAGAACAAGCCAGTCAACAGACAGACACAGATCCAGAACGGGTTCAGCAGGCCCTAACACTTACCAGTGGGCTATGTGTAACCGATGTATTCCTGAAAAGCAAGTCCTTCTATTGGACACCCATTGATGATGCCAATGGATGGTTCCAAGCCAGTGGTCATTCAAATACATATGACCCTAGGTAAACTAATAAATCACAAAACTAAACTCATGGATCTGATAAAGGACAGACAGTGACTGGGATGAGGTTGACTGGGATGAGAGGAAGAGGAAGGAGGGCTAATCTAAACACACTGTGTGCAAGTGTGAATTTCTCAGACAACAAAATTAATCAATAAAATGGGATTCAACTATCATGCAATCTAAAAGAAACTCAGTTCCAATATAAGAATGCAATCAGGTTGGAAACAAAAGAATAAGAAAGATATGTCACACAAGCGTTAACCAAAGGGAGGCAGCAGACTTATATTAACACGTAATAAAACAGAGAGCAGAGAACACCAACCAGAGAAACAGAAATAAAATACATAATGATAAAAAGGGTCAACCACAAAAAAAAAAAAAAGCCAGCCAAAGCAGGTATAACACAAATGAGAAAACAGTCAGACTCCCTGTCTCAGCACACAAAAAGTCACCTAGAGCACGGAAAGACTCAACTCCCGACCAAATCGACCAGCAGTCATGAATCCGCCCACTTGACAGCAGAAAATTCCACGTGTCTTGCCAATTGCCCATGGAAGATTAGCAAGAACAGACTGTTTCAGGTCCATGAAGACACATGACAGGAAGCCAACCACACTGGACACGTTGTCCTAATACACTGAAATCACAGAAAAAGTAGGAACAGTGAGAATTTTACTCAGTGGATGAGTATCTGTTAACGGCTGATACCCAACACTGTGTGAATGTGAAAGCTGACGTCTTCCCTCTGTGAGTGAATCAGAAAGTTACCCACACTCAGGACTCTAACTCAACGTTACTGGAAGCTCTGGCTAGTCTAAAACACCAAAAGCAAATGGTAAATAAACGCTACAGTTATGGATCAAGAGAAGGAAAATAAGGTTACTTCTGTCTGCAGATAGCACGATCTCCTGTGTAAATGCGCTCACGGAAGCTCCACAAATCTAGAACACCCGTGAGTCCAGCCAAGTCGCAGAATAGAATTTGAACATTCAAAAGGAAGGGTTTCCCTGACATGCGGTGAGCGTGTGAACTTTAAAAATTAAACACGTGTGTGGGAGCGATGACTCCGTGATGGAGAACATTTGATGTTCTTGAAAGGGACTCAGATTTGGTTTCCGGCACCAACATGGTGTCTCTCTTTTTTTTTTTTTTTTAACTCTTTTTTTTTTTTTTTTTTCCGGAGCTGGGGACCGAACCCAGGGCCTTGTGCTTGCTAGGCAAGCGCTTTACCACTGAGCTAAATCCCCAACCCCTCCAACATGGTGTCTTTTTTTTTTTTTCTTTTTTCTTTTTTTCGGAGCTGGGGACCGAACCCAGGGCCTTGCGCTCGCTAGGCAAGCGCTTTACCGCTGAGCTAAATCCCCAACCCCCAACATGGTGTCTTAACCGTCTGAAACTCCAGTTCCAGGATATCTGACGCCATATTCTGGCTTCCAAGGGCACTGCATGCTTGTGATGTGAGTGCCCATACTCCAGGCAAATACTCATAAGATAAAAATAAACTTTGAAAAAAAATTAAGTGTGTGATACATATATAAACATTCAACGAATGATAATAAGATGCAAAAATAAAGCATTCTAAGAGTTGGATGGCCAACTACAAGATAGATGCTGGAAACTCAAAGTTGATCCAACGGATGAAGAGAGAGACTGTTTACCAGCTAAGAAACAAAAGTAACAAAGGACTCCTTCCTCCTCACAGTCTCCTGCCGGTTCAACACAATTCTTAGCCAGGGCCCAGAAAGTGTTTTTAATGTGTAAAGATACATGCAATATTATTTTTTTTCTTCTTTTTTTCGGAGCTGGGGACCGAACCCAGGGCCTTGCGCTTGCTAGGCAAGCGCTCTACCATTGAGCTAAATCCCCAACCCCATACAATATTATTTTTAAATTTATTTAAAAAAAAACAAATATCTAGGATAGCTAAAATTATTTTGGAATAAAGAAGAATGGCGTACAGGTGATAATTATATTCATTAGCAAGATTCGCTCAGTAACTATAGTAAGACAATGCTGTGAGACGCTAGCAGGAAGGTCCCAGATCTATAGATCAAGGGAGTAACAGGCAATGCAAAAAGAGAGCCACCAATGGCCTCAAATGACTTTTGCTAAGAGCATCATCAAATTTAATGAAAGAAAGATATGACATTCCCAGCCTATGGTGCTGGGAAAAGTATATACCCATAATTAAGGGAGAAAAAAAACATGAATTTTGGGAAGTGGAGAAATGCCTCGGTGGTTAAGAGCACTGGTTGTTCTTCGAGAGGACCTGAGTTCAATTCCCAGCATCCACATGTCAGCTGACAACTGTCTGTAACTCCAGTTCCAGGAGATCTGACACCTATCTTCTTACAGCACATATATGCAGGAAAAAAACCACCAAAGTATATAAAATAAAAATAAATAAATTATTTTTTTAAAAAAAACATGAACTTTGATCTAAATTTACAGTTTGTCAGAGAGAGAGAGAGAGAGAGGGAGGGAGGGAGGGAGACCATCCAAGTGCTCATGGGCTTAACTGTAAAGTGGGAAGCTCTAGATATAGATATAGATATAGATATAGATATAGATATATAGATATAGATATATTCCTCAATCAGAAAATTGATGGTGGAATTCACCAAATTAAATTTTTTGTTTTGTGAGAAACCAAGGTTAAAAAGAGGAAAAATAATCTACAAACTTACGAAAACATTTGCAAAAAATGTGTCTGGCAAAGAAAGCCATTGAAACTGTAGAAAGAAATTTCAAACTCAAAGAGAAAAGAAGAGGAAGGGGAAGGAGGGAGAGGAGGAGGAGGGGGGAGGGAGGGGGAAGAGGAGGAGGAGGAGGAGCAGCAGCAGCAGCCCTAGGCATGTTAACACAGTCCTATAGTCCTGATACACAGAAAGGCAGAGGCAGGAGGATTCCATTTGAGGTGGATCTGGCCTCTATTGTAGGACCTTGTCTCGAAAAGAAATTTAGAAACAACAATACAGTTATGAAATAGGCAAAAATGTAAGGAGGCCTCTTATAAAAGAGACCTGTGATTGCCAAATGTAGACGACATTCACCATTAGTAGTCATGAGGGAGATGCAATTAAAACCGCCACCCACGGGGAGCAGCGAGGCGCCTGAACTGGAGAAGGCAAAGGAGAACTGCGGTCCGTCTTTACCGTGGAGCACTAGGCAGCGAAGACAAGCAGCAACCTGGATAAACGGAGAAATACACTGAGTAAAAAAGTCTATCACCAAAGGTTGCGTATTGTACGGTCCCCGTTTAGGTGACATTCTGGCGCTAGGGGAGCAGCCCAGTGGGAGATCCTTAGCACCATGTAAAGGCAGGCACTATGCGTGCATCTGTAACTCCAGCGCAGGAAGGCAGAGGCGTCTGGGTCCTGGGAACTGGCTGTCCCGTCAATCTAGCCAACCAATGAGCTTCTCGTTCAGTGAGAAACCCTGACTAAATAAACAAACAAACAAACAAACAAACATGGAGAAAGAAATAGAGAGAGACACACAAAGACAACCTCTGTTTTCCACAGGCATATCTGTGGGTGGGCGGGGGCAGGCAAGCATGCACGGGTGCACATGCTCATGTGTACACACACACACATACACACATACACACCACATACACACATACATGCAAAAGTAACAGGAAAACAAATTTGTGATGATAAAGTACAATTTTGCTCACTGATGAAACGCTAACGGTGGGTTTACATTGTGACTTTGAATTTTTCAGTGCCAGGCAGAGAACCAGGCTTAATAAGTATTCTATCACCAAGCTGCATGTCTGGAGTTCAATAATTTTAATCTTTCAGTAAGTAATTAAAATGTATGTGCTAAATGTGTAGCTGGCAGTAAAAGGTTAACAATCTTTAATAAGCATCGCTATTTTTTAAGTGGGAATTGTTGGCGAACTTTTCTAATTATTTTATTGGATTCTTATACCTCTACCCTCCTTCCAAACCTTATTCCATCCAGATCCTTCCCAACCCCCCATCGCTAGGTAGGAGTAAGGAAAGGTTAGCGGTTAGAAAGGAGTGAAGGAAGGAGAAAGAAGGTGACGGGGAAAGGGTATAACAAAATAGGCTTCCAGCCAACAAAATAGGCTGCTTTCTGCTGGCTGGAGGCTTGGGTTCCTTGGAGCAAGTCCTGTCTTCGTCCTCAGGATATCCCCAACTTCTCGTCCCTTTGCTCACAAGCACTTGACAAACCACAACACAGCAACCAAGAGCAGCAGGGGGAAGGAGCAGGGGGAACAGCAGAGGAAGCAGCAGCCATCTTTGCAGAGCGACACCCTCTATCCCCGCCACCCCTCTCAGGGTTGCTGGCATTTATATCCTCTCCAGAGTCCACAGAATTCAACTATCTGCAGTGGGCAAAGATCATCCCTCTCCTACAGCATACGGCAACCGTAGTCAGCTGCTGCGGACGGGCTGGAGCAGCCCCATTCCCCACACCTGGGATGAAGACAAAACCGTATTCCCATAACACAACTGGGCTTTTTTTTTTTTCCTTTTTGTTTCTTCATTTTTTTTTTCCCGGAGCTGGGGACCGAACCCAGGGCCTTGCGCTTGCTAGGCAAGTGCTCTACCACTGAGCTAAATCCCCAACCCCACAACTGGGCTTTTTTAAGGAGCCAAAATTCTCACTGCAGGGGATGTTATGCTTGAATGTGACGACGTACGGAAATATCTGTGATTCCCACACAGGTATCTTGAGCACATGAGGTGGCACAGACAAAAGAGCAGAGGCCAACAGTACAATAATGGGGACCCACTCGGATAGTTTCCCGTAGAACCAAATAAACCTCAAATCAAAAGAAAAAAAGTGAGAGTGGAGACCCCGAAGATTAAAGTCTCGGGCACATCAGCTGCTGGCAGTGGGTAGAACCGGTCTGACTCAGGCCCAGAAAGAAGGCAAAGGTTATGAGGGCGGGCAAGACAAATCGAATATTGACTAGATATTTAACAATATTAGGGAGACTTTGCTCACCTCAAAGGGAGCCAAAGCCGTGGCACGAGTGCTTTTTCTCTCTCGGAGATGTGCTTTTGGTTGTTAATGAGTAAAACAGTAGCTGAGGATGGCTTCGGGTAGACAGATGGGACGCAGCTCCTGTGGCTGGGCAGCGTGTACAGAAACAGCAATATTCCTGTGAGTACTTTTGCGCACTCTTATAGTGTCTAGAATAAAAAGACAAAAAACAATACAGCTCTGAGAGGGGGTCTGGATTTTCACCTGGGGTCATTTCCTAAAGACAATCCCTCAAAGTGGGACTGTCTGTTAAAGGATGCACACACGTTACGCCCTTTGGGGGTTGTGCACACGTGCATGTGGGCGAACGTGTGCGTGCATGCCTCGGTGCGGAGCTCTGAAGTGAACACTGATCTTTTCCCCACCTGCTTTCCATCTTGTTTGTTTCTTTGTTTGGGTTTTCTGTTTGTCTGTTTTGGAGACAAGGTCTCTCACTGAACCTGAGGTCCTAAATTCTGCCAGGCTGGCTGACCAATGCGCTTCAGGGGCCTGCCTGACCCCGCCTCCCGCCACTGTTGGGGCAAATGCTGCTGGTGCTCAGCTGCCTGGCGTTTTACGTAGGCTCCGGGGATTCGAACTCTGGTTGTCTTGCTTAATATTAGCAGACTCCTAAGACCTTTTGAAACACACTAGGAGAGACAGAACACCCGTGGAATGAAGGAGGAAACAGAGTGGCCACTGACGACCTGCCCCCAGCAGGGGCAGGAGCTCCCCTCCCCCACCCACCTCTCCTAAGCTCTCCTCCCTCCGAGGAAGAAACCTCAGTTTAGCTCCTACTCAATCCCTGCTCAGTCCCCACTCCCACGTGCTGAGTGTAAAACCTTGGACTTGTGTCACATCCCTGCCTGAGCATCTTCACTGTCTCTTTCTTTGGGGAGGCAGGGAGCATGGTGCAGGAGGCGCAGTGTGTAAAAGTGTGCACGTGGGTGTACGGACACACGTGTGCACACCTACACTGATCACTTTGTCCCTGTCATCTGCCACCAGGTCCTGAACATAACATCCTAGAAGAGGTTCTCTAGGTCAATGGGAATATCTCTGTCCCCCTGAAAACTGTTCCCCAAACTCTAGCCAACAGCCAACACTACCAATTCCCTCTGGCAGACACCATCAAACCCACGGATGCTGCTACCAATAGTGGGCTGGAACCCACCTGCCTGGCTGGTCCAATCCGCATCTTTTTTTATTTGTTGCATTGTTTTAGAGATTTGTTTTGTGAGTATATGTGTGTACCTGAGTGCATGTATGCATGTGCGGCACAAGCATGCAGTTCCCTCAAAGGCCAGAATAGCATTGGAGCCCCTTGGAGTTAGAGCTACGTGTGATCGTGTGATCGTACTACCCTATGTGGGTGCTGGGAACTGAACTCAGGTCCTCTGCAAGCACACGGAGTGCTCTCAACTGCTAAGTCATCTCTCCAGCCCAATGGTTGATTTTGAGAAAGGGAGTCTTGGTAAGCAAACTTAGGTTGGCCTGATACTCATCATGTATCTCAGGCTAGCCTTAAATTCGTGGCAGTCCTCCTGCCTCAGTGCTGGGAGACGTATACCACCACAGCCACCCCTAAGCACACTATTGCCTTTAGAGTATGAGGAGCTGCAGTAGACCCTGAATGTTAATCGAACTAGACATCCAACCACATCTTAATGATAATAATAATAATAATAGGAAGAAGAAGAGGAGGAGGAAGGAGAGGAGGAGGAGGAGGAAGAGGAGGAGGAGGAGGAGGAAGAAGAAGAGGAAGAAGGAGAAGGAGGAGAAGGAGAAGGAGAAGGAGAAGGAGAAGGAGAAGAAGAAGAAGAAGAAGAAGAAGAAGAAGAAGAAGAAGAAGAAGAAGAAGAAGAAGAAGAAGAAGAAGAAGAAGAAGAAGAAGAAGAAAATCCTTTATGGATGGTGTGGTGGCACACACCTAGAGGAAGGAGGGAAGGAAGGACAGAAGGGATGGAGGAGGGAGAGAGGAAGAAAGAAAGGAAGGGAGAGAGGGAGGGAGGGAATTAGCTCATTCACTAACCAATGAATTCACAAACGAGCAAGCGAATGTGTCTTTACTGGACAAGGAGATGGGTAAATGGATGGTAAACAAAGGGAAGCCTGAGAAGCAGTGGCACCTGGAGCAAGAGCAGAAGGGGACGTCACCTACCCAAGTTGCACGATGCTTTGGAGGAAGAAGCAGAACCCACATGACTCTTCCACCTTCCCATGAGCCTCCTGAGGGTGGTCACTGGTCCTCTCCGAAGCAGGCACTCCAAACAGTACCCACCGTGGCCTCAAACCTCTCCCGAGAAGAATGGTTTGCTTTGCTTCCACACAATCATTATACAAAGTGAGGAGGAGGAGGAGGAGGAGGAAGAGGAGGAGGAGTTGTTGTTGTTGTTGTTGTTGTTGCTGTTGTTTTTCCCAAGACATGGTTTCTCTGTGTAGCCCTGGCTGTCCTGGAATTCGCTGGCCTTGAGATCTGCCTGCCTCTGCCTCCCAAGTGCTGAGATTAAAGGTGTGAGCCACCACCTCCCTGCTAAATGGTGAGTCCATTGTGACAGTCTTGCCAGTGCATCATGTCCTTGTGCTCAGCCTGGCTCTGTCTCCAGCTCCTTCCTCCCTCCTGCTGGCCCCTTCCCTCTTCCCAGTCAGTCCCCTTCACTTCCCTTATGCACACGATCTAGGTTCTGTGTATGAAAGGGGATTCAGCATTGGGTTTCTTTATGTCCAGCCCGCTCTCTCTGCCTTTGACATGGCTTTATTCTTCCTTATGGCTGAGCAAAACTCCACCATGTACGCACATGTGCGCACACACATTTTCTTTATGCTTTCTTCGTGTGTTGGTGGGCGTCAGGCTGGGTCCATGGCTCAACTTCATGCTCATGCTGTGATGAGCACGGGTGTGGGGACATCTCTGTGCCGTGTTCTCTCGGATTCCTCTGGGGACATACCCAGGAGTGATGTAACTGGGTTGTACAGCAGTTAGGTACAAAATAAGAACTATGTGTTGCTACATATTTTGGAAGAACCTTTTTAAAATGTGTTCTAAACTCAAAATAATACAACTCTTTGTGGGAAGAGGAGATGTTTCGGAATTTCAAATAAAACCCCGCAAACAATTGTCTTCTAAGCGAACAGGCAAACAAGTGCCAGAAGACTCCTAGCAGGTGTTGTGGAAAGGCAGCCTCCTGCTCACTCATGGCCTCCCTCTGCTTCCTCCCCTCCCCCTCCCTCCTTCACCTCCCCCCTTCCCCTTTTCCTTCCCCTTCCCCTTCCCCTTTTCCTTCCCCTTCCTCTTTCCCTTCCCCTTTCCCTTCCCCTTCCCCTTTCCCTTTTCCTTCCCCTTCCCCTTTCCCTTCCCCTTCCCCTTTCCCTTTTCCTTCCCCTTCCCCTTTTCCTTCCCCTTCCCCTTCCCCTTCCTCTTTTCCTTCCCCTTCCCCTTCCCCTTCCCCTTTCCCTTTTCCTTTCCCCTTCCCCTTTTCCTTTCCCCTTCCCCTTTTCCTTCCCCTTCCTCTTTTCCTTCCCCTTTCCCTTCCCCTTCCCCTTCCTCTTCCCCTTTCCCTTCCCCTTCCCCTTCCCCTTCCTCTTCTCCTTCCCCTTCCCTTCCCAGTAGCTCTCTGCCAATCTCTGCTCAGAGATCCCAGGAATGCTGAGATGTCTGAAGCCCCCAAGAACTTTGGCCCTGGACACCTACGCTGTTCAGCAGGGAAGGGGTCATCTGACCTCTAACTTCATTCCCAGTGTCTTCAGGGGCCCACACAGCCCAATGGGTGGGGGACACCCCAGAATCCCAGTCTTAGCGGAAGGACAGAATATTCCCAAGCACAGCTGCGTACAGCCCAACGACCACACACACGTGTTGGGGAGACACTGCTACAGGGAACCCATGTTCATCTTCTCCAGCACTCCATTCATTCTCTAGAGTCTTCCCCTTCTGCAAACTCAGGAATCACGAACCTCCACTACCAGGGCACAGTGTTCAGGAACACTCTTGGTTAGGTTATCTATTGGGATACAACACCCTAACCAAGCGACATCTCTCAGGCTGCACTTTGTCACCGAAGTCGGGGCAGGAACCCAGAGGCAGGAGCCAATGCAGCTGCCCTGGAGGGGCACTGCTTACTGGCTTTCTCCCCATGGCTTGCCCAGTGGAACTGCCCACAGTGGACTGAGCACCTCCATAGGAATCTTCACTCAATAAAAAGCATTTTGGACTTGCCTGCAGGCTAGTCTTCTGTCTTGAAATCCCACATCCCAGATGACTCAGTCTGATATAAAACTAACCAACACAAATGTGGATGGTCCGGAATGGTGGTCAGGTCTTTCCCAGAAACCATTTTCGCTCCCTCACTTCCAGTGCCTTCCAGAATATTCCTCTTGACTTAGCACCTGGGGGGTTCTGCATCCCAGTGGGCAGGAAACGCTGAAGACTTTGTTGATGTTGGACTACTCCATCTACCTGAACATCGCCACCTTTGTACGTAACTGTTTCAGTTCTGTGATGACCAAACAGCGCCACACGCCTGCCACCGTTCCCATTCTGGAAGGCAAGCCAGAGAGAGGCAGAGATGAGGAAGTCCTTGTGGGTGCCAAGCTGCTCAATTACTTCCCACCCCGGCCTCCAGTTTTCCCTCCTCCCGCCCTGTCCCTCTAGCTGGTCTGAACTCACCCCACTCCCTCCTCTCCTCTCCGACGTGACTTTGGATCATAAAATGAAACGATTCAGTGTTTATGCTTCTAGCTACATTTACGTTTAAGAGTAAGATGTTGAGTTTAGTTTTAATGATGGAGGGGGGGAAAAAAGCCTTTCAAAGGCTAGCTCACTGAAACTCATTATGTACTATAAAGGCCACCATTTAAAGATTCCGTAATTCTACTGATAATCTTTTTAAGGCAGATTTACGGCAGAAAATAGTTAGATTCTTTGACTTTAGTTATAATTTTCTATTCTGTAATTTAATACTCCCTTAGTTTATATTTGCGCATTAAAAAGACGGGATCTAAAAGTCCATCATTAAATACTTTTAATAAGTGCAATAAATAAGTTTTACAGTGTGCATAAATCTAAAAACAAAACCTAACATAAATTGTTAATCTTACACTTTTTCTCATTAATTGCAATACATAAACATATGTTTTATACAAAGATATTTGCTCCAAAATAAGTATAATAAATACAGTTTACCACATGTATTAACCTTAATAGTTACAAGCTGTTAATCTTATATATTAGGTAATAATTTGTAATAAATAATTGTTTATTATCTTGATGTTTGCTTGTCTTGGGTTTTAGCAATATGCAATAAAGAAATGCAATTTTGAATAATTTGATTGTAAGACTACTGGGAAAATACTGTATGTTATAATTAGCCGGGAGATGGTTCTGCTCCTGAGAACCAGGAAAAAGGGGGGTTCAATAATCTGAACATATGTTATTGAGTCCATAAATAATTTTTAAAGTTGAGTTTAGTTTCAAAGAAGAGAAAAACACTAAAACTTAAACACGAATGGATAAGCGAAGCCTTTTTGCCTCCGCTTCCAAGCCTCAACCTTGGGGTATGCAAAAGAGATAAGAAAACCGGAAGCTCCACCGGAAGTGCCCAGCCCTTAGCTGAGACAGAGGCATGGTCACGTCTCTGTGGAAGAGTGGACTACCCGTCCTCATCCACACCCACAGGAACAGCTCCTACGGGCGTGTGCATAAACACAACACCCTCCAGAGCGCCCTCAGCACCTTGTGTGTGCTGGCAGAGAGGGGCTGGAAGGAAGATGCTGGCAGGGAGGGGCTGGCAGGGAGAGAGTGGCTGGGAGGAAGGGCTGGCACCATTCCTAAGCTTAATAGAAACCACTAGTCTTATGAGTAAAGGTAATAATTTGTCATAAATAATTGTTCATTACCTAGGCATTTGTTTGTCTTGAAGTTTAGCATTGTGCAATAAGGCTGTGCAATTTTGAGTAATTCGATTATAAGACAGCCAGGGAAATACAGTGGATTACAATAGCTGAGGAAGGGTCCTGGAAACTGGAAACACCGATCGGCCAAACCACTGTCCTGGCCAAGTACAAGTGTCACTAGAGCTATGCAGGAGTCTGCAGACCTATTTCTCTTGTTTCTGCCACGGAAGCACTCACAAGACAGAAATCTGCGCTGGATGAATTCAGTCTCCTTTTCCCGAAATTCCAAGGCAGGAAACTCAGGGCACTGGGCTGACATCTGAGCCTTGTCTGATGCTCCAAGCACAGCATATCTGCTGCTGTGTGTATCCAGGAGGAGTCTCGTGGGAGGGGCACTCTCTCCAAGATGCCCAGATGCATCTCAGGTCTGCTACTACCCTATCATGTCGCACCCTTGCAGGCCCAGGGAACTGAAGGAGGCAGCCTCAGACAGAAATAATAGTGAGGACTAGCAAGAGTCTGTGTGTTTGGGCCACAAGTGAGCACAAAAACACAAAGACTCACCTCAGGTCTGAGAAAGGAAGGAGGGAGAGAAGGGACCTGTAAGAAATTAAAAAGGAAAGTGAGGAAACCGAGAGGGGAACAGTGTGGGAGGGAAGGAGAAAAGAGAAGAGGAAAAGGAAAGCGAAAATAGACGTAGGAAATATGGGCCTGGAGAGCAGGGAAAGCAGAAAACAGAATCGTGGACCCAGGGTGGTCTGCTGCAGATCTTCGCCAACTTATTTCAGTCATTCCCCAGCGCATGCGCAGTACCAGGTCCCAGCCCTGCGGTGAGCTCCAGGGGTGTTTCTGTTTTCACATCTCACCTTTCCACACTCTGGTGTTAAGGAACATGAGACTGGCCCAGCTTTCACTCTTTACACCTCACCCCAGAACAACCCAGGGGTCCCAAGTGGCATCCTCTCTGCAGAGATCATGACAGTTGGAGATGGGGGCGTGGCCTCACCAGGAACAGACCACTCAGCCCAGGAGAGAACTTCTTGCCTAGATCTGGACCTCAGGCAGAGCTGGTTCCACAGCAAGCTCTGTGAACCTGGGGCCCAGAGAAGCTGAAAATAAGAGACCTCCATGTCTCCATTGCCTTCTGTGGGAGAGCAATCCTGTCTCTCTGCCTGGGGCACTACTCTGAGACAGGCTGGAAAACAAGTAGACATATCTACTTTGTTTGCCACTCTTCCACACAAAAAAGCACACACATCGCCACCAAGCCCGGAGCTGCCCTTTTTCTAGAACCTCAGAGGGAAGGGCCCCTCCCACCCCATCCACACCTTGGAGAGCTCTCTAAGGCTCAAGAAGGTCCAGAGTCCTATGCCAGCGCCAGCGGCAGCTCATCCAAAGAAGGAATTGGGGGGGGGGGGTTTGTCAAGAGATAAAGGCTAGCTCAGACTAGTGGGACTCAGCCTGCAGCCTTGGACTACCGTGGCACCCCAAAAGATGACATGTGTGCCCCTTTTCACAGAGCTCCTTGCGAACTCGAAGGGAGGCAAGGAGTGTGGGAAAATCTGCCGGCCAGAGGCAAGTGTTGCAAGGCCCTATGAGGACCTCTGGGGATGTAAGGAGCCATCTCCACTCTCTGGGCGGCGCTGGGGCAACTGCGGGAATCATGCAGCCAGATGAAGCTCATAAATTTCCCCTATGAACAATTGTTTTCATTTCCCTCCCATGCCACTAGATATTATAAGTGGAAAGCAAAACACAAGTAAATATGTTCATTCCACTCTGTGATCGGTGATAAACGAGAGGCTGCGCCGGCTGACAAAGGTCATCAAGCCGCCAGCCCGGAGTCTGCGAGCGGACACTGCCACCCTCCGGCCATGTGCGAAACTGCATCCGCCGCCGCCACCGGGATTCCACATCTCACAGGCTGTGGGCACCTGCTGTGAGCTCCTTCCACAGAGGTTGAGAGACTGTCACACTGCTTCACACAGGACAACCGACTCAGGACACATGCAAATGACAGGAAAACTATAAAGCAAAGCAAAAGGATACTCAAATTAAAACTAGCCACCATCCCTAATAACCTCTCTCGTGAAGACAACTTACTAATATTTCAGTCTGTTTGGCTTCAGTAAGATTGAGTGTTGGACATCACACTCCATGATGAGGCAGATGTGCATAGGCAAAGAGCAAGGCTGTTTGAAGCCCTAATGTTTGACGTAATGTTAAAATGAAAGTACCTTCTGTACTGGAAAATACCTTTTTAAGGGCTGCATAATATTTTCAATTTAATTTCATTGGTATTACTATTACTGTTATTACTATTATTGTGTTGCGCGGGTGCATGCGCACCTGCGTGCGTGCACGTGTGTGTGTGTGTGTGTGTGTGTGTGTGTGTGTGTGTGTGTTCGCGCGTGTGCGCGTGCGTGCAGGTACAACCAGGGGAGGAGCATGTACGTATGGATGTCAGAAGACAACCTATGGGGGTTAGTTTTCTCCTCTACAGCGTGGGTCCCAGGGATCAAACCCAGGTTGTCAGGTTTGGCTGGCAAGCATTCTAACAGGCTAAGCCACTGGGCTGGTGAGCTATTTTAAGTTGCAACTGTATCAAGTTAATTCCCGCTCTTCAATTGTTTACACTATTTTCAAACTGCCAATCCCTACAGAGGATGCTGAGGCTAACATCTTTACTCAGAAACCATTGTTCATTTGGCTTTAAAACCTAAAGGTTGAATTACTAATTGAAATGAAATGAGGTTCTGTATTGTCGGCATGCTAATCCCCGCTCATCCATCCTTTCAGCTTTAATATCGACCCCAGGCAAAGACCCAGTTCAAGCTTTTTTTTTTTTTTTTTTTGACATTTTGCCACGTTTATTCCAAAGTCCGCCGTTGAAAATAACTGAAGACTCTCCAAGAAACATCTTTTTTGTCAAAAAATGGAGGCAAGTTATTAAGACCTATTCAGTCAGATGTTAAAATACAGGAAGCTATAGAATTGAGAAATTTGAAACCCACACGGAGGCAGCCAAACCAGGTGCTGACGGTCAAACTCAGGGGTGTGCCCTGGCTGTGGGAAAATTGATGATTGACAGGCAAAGATGTGAGCACAAGCTGCCTGGATCAGAAAACAAAACAAAAAAATCTTCCTTCCTGCCGCTCCTGCTTTGAAAACCTGTAGGAATGAAAGACTGGGATTGTGAAGCAGAACACGGAAGCTACAAATCTATGAAAGAGAAGTCCCTTCTGCAAGCAACTCAAAAGGCAGAGACTGGGAAGGAAATAGTGATATCTGGATGTAAGGGGTCCACCTACAGCAGAGTGGGGTTATACATATATAACACTCTCAAAGAATGAGCAAGAAAAATATCACTTTGAAAAAGATAGCTAGGTTTGAATTGTATAAGTGAAAAGGCCCTTCTGTCAAAAAATATATAATTTTGAGATTGAAAGGCAAACCAAAATCAAGGAGAAAAAAAGTATTTTTGACACACGTAATGGAAAGTTGAATGCCCCTAATGTACTCAGCTTTCTTACAAGTGAATAAGAGATATTTCAAAGGGAAAAAAAATGGATTGAGGACATGAATAGCAATTCACAAAAGAATAAATACAAATGATAAATATGCATAAAAGATGTTCAACCTTATTAGTAATCAAACATATGCAAATTAAAACAGCAAGGAGAGTGCGTGTCTGTCCCCGTGTTCGTAAAGACAAAAAAAAATGTGGTAGAGAAAGAAGGTGGAAGAGTGAGGGCTCACAGCGCTGGTACGGGGTGAACTAGGCAGCCATGAGGAAGGATACTTTGGGATGAACACCTGTAACCCTAGGACTTAAGAAGATGAGGCAGGAGGATTGGGAATCCCAGGTCAGCCTGGGCTACATAGTGAAATCTTGTCTCCAAGAAGAAAAGAAAGAAAGAAAGAAAGAAAGAAAGAAAGAAAGAAAGAAAGAAAGAAAGAAAGAAAGAAAGAAAGTAAGTCAGGATCCAGAGGATTTTATTTCCAAAAGAAACAATCAGTGATGTATGTGAGGGTTGGCTACACCGTGTTCTTTACTCCCAGGAGCAAGCCAACGCCCAACAGCAGAAGAGAACATGTGTTCCATATAGAATCATGGAATAGGCAAACAGGCAGTGTGACACTGGGGATAAACAATAGTGTAGAAATAGTGCTAACTCCTAAGATTTTTTTCATAACTGTTTTACAGCGGGGGGGGGGGGGGGGGGGGGGGGGGAAGGGAACCAAGTATAGGAGCTCGAGAAATAGCTCAGCGGATAAGCACAGTGGCTACAGGGGACTTGGATTCAGTTGCCAGTACCCACATGGTGGCTCACAACTTGTAACAAAGTTTCAGGTGATCTGACCCCACCCCCCCTTTCTGTCTACTACAAACACTGCACACCTGCGGTACATGTATATACCTATAGGCAAACACTTCCACGTCCAAAATAAAAATAAATTACTTTGTTTCTGGGGCCAGCCTAGTCTGCGTAGTGACTATTACAGGCCAGCCAAGGCTACATAGTGAAGGGGGTGGGCCTTTTTAAAGCAAAGCAGAACTGGTGAAACGGCGCTTCCTACAACAGTGAAAGACGCTAGGACATCCATCCAAAACCAGAGATTGCAGATGAGATTTCAAGTCCTTTGTTTTCCAGTGAGCGGCCATTTTTTTCCCCTTCCACACTTAGCAATGTCCTAAATCTACCACCTGAGGATTAGGAGGTCAGTGGTTTGGAATTTCCTAGAACCACATACTGAACGAATGATCACATGACCACGGCACCATGTGATCGTCCTCTTTTGTCTGTTTGGGCATCAGATGGTCTTAGAACACATCCCAGAGCCAGGCATGTTCTGGAATCCTGGTGATCCCCTGTTGAGGAGCTTGGAATGAGTTAATAAGGCACCTCAGCGAGTGGGACAGTGTTCTGATCCTTTCTGTGGGAGCAGACACTACGGGCAGGGGAAGAGAGCTAGTCCTAAGAGGGGGTTCAGAGAGGGCCACTCTGAAGAGACGAGGGTAAAAACCTGAGCTGCTAGGAGAGATGATGCACACCGGTAAGCCCAGCATTCCAAAGACTGAGGCAGGGGGCTGTGAGTTTTACACCAGTCTGAGCCATTTTACTAAAAAAAAAAAAAAAATTAAAAAGTGATATCAGCTGGCAAGATGATTCAACACAAACCTGATATCCTGAGTTAGACCCTTAGAAACCATGGTGAAAAGAGAAATTACTACAAACGTTGTTGTCTGACTTCCCCACACACAATCACACATACACCACCACCACCACCACCACCACCAGGACCACCACCACCACCACCATCATCATCATCATTTAAGCACTCTTTTCAAAATATTTTTACTAGTTCTTTGAGAATTTCCTTGAGAATACAATAGATTTTGATCTATTAACCCCCCCTTGCTCCTAGGTCCATCTCGACCTCCCAACCCCAACTTCCTGTCCTTTTTCATTGTATTTTTTATTTAATTAAAGGGATTTCATGTATGTCTTCAGGGCATAGATTGCACTGGTGGGTTTGAGGGTTTATTTCTCCAAGAAGTCAAGGTGAGTACTCCATGCTTACACAAGAAAGAAAACTCTGCTGTGCCTACCAACCCAGGCTAAAGGGACTCGGTCCCCGCCTCTCCTGGCTTCCTATTGTCCTGGCTCTGTACACCATGTCCCCTCTTTCTGAAGAAGTCCTGTCACCTTCCTGAGGCATCTGCCCCTTCCTAGAACCACTGAGGTCCTGGGGGCTAAGAAAATTGTGCCAGAACCTGAGTACAGAGCTGGAGTGGCTCCTATGCCTTGTGGGGACTCTGGTAGTGAGGGCCACCATCTCCAGGCAAATAAGTCAAAAGAAACTGTGATTCCTGTCATCCACACCCAAACCAAAGGTCAGCTTCTCTGAGTGAGCTCCAGAAACTGTCATAAAACCATCATCCTGACGCCAGTCTGTGTAACAGACAAAGACAAAGACTCCAGGACAACTGGGTACAGGTGTGGAGGCCCCAGCATGGTCTTTCCGTTCATTAAAGAAAGCCCATCCATCCCAAGGTTTATGATAAATGAATGGCATCCCCATCAAGCTAAAAGCCTTCTCCTCAGCAAAGGCAATAGTGACCAGAGTGAACAAGGGGAAGCCCATAGGGGACAGAGTGGGGGTGGCTGTCCTCACAGATCCCGTGTGGGAAGGATATGCAGACTACATAAAGAACTCGAGAATTAAACACCAAAATTTCAAGTCACCAACTTAATGAATGAGGGGCTGGAGAGATAACTTAGACGTTAAGAGCACTGGCTGCTCCTCCAGAGGACCTGACTTCGTTCCCGACATCCATATAGTGGCTCATGTTGTCTGTAACTCTAGTTCCAGAACTAACGCCCTCCCTGGCCTACTGGGACGCTGCACACATGTGGTGCCCTTACATTCCCTGGGCTCACAATAGTAGACATAAAATAAATTTAAGAAAACAATCTCAAACCAATGATGGGCCAACGAACAGAACACAGCGCTCAAAAGAGGCGTAAGAATCCACGAACAGTGTGCAGCCTCCTTCACCATTCAGGGAAATGCACACCGACGTCTGTACCTCTCACCTTAGTCAGAATGGCTGTCATCAAAAAAAAAAACAAAAAACAAAAAAAAACAAAAAAAAAAACCTCTCCCCCTCCCCCCCAACACCTGTAGTAGTCCGGAGAGCTGACCCCAAGGTCATGAGAGCAAGAGAGCTGGCCCTGCACCCAGCACAATAAAGCTTGCCCTGATGATGAAGGCATGGGTGAGCTGGCCCCAAGGATGTGAGTGGGAGAGCTGGCCCAGCCCCTTGCAGGCTGGGCAGCACAGTGGAGCTGGCTTTGGTGACATGGGTATGAGTGAGCAGGTCCTGAGGCCATGAAGCAGGAGACGGGCTCTGCCCCTGGCTGGCTATGGCATTGGATGAGCTACCCAGGGGAGTGCTGGAGAGTACATCCCAGTTGTATGGGTACAGGGTGAACTAACCGCCAGGCTTCCCAGCTCAGATACCACCCAGGCCCCAACCCAGGGCCACTCCAAAACCTACCTCATCTGTGATCTGCTGGTACAAGAAAGGGCCGGTCCTGCAGATCCAAAGCTGTAGAATCTCCGTGATACAGGATAAGCAGGAGAAACGCTAGTAAGAATCCAGTATTGACAGTGTAGCCGAAGCCAGAGACCTCTAACCAGACCAGTGACTCAAGGCAACGAGCATTTGCAAGTGAAGACATGTGGACAGAGGGGTACACTGTGGGACACCCTGGGACACACCGCAGCTTCCATGATGAGATGTTTTCTATGCTTTGTTTTGTTGGTTTGTTTTTATTTTTTATTTATTTTGTGGGGGAGATTACAAGGACAAAGGGCGGACACAAAGGGACAGGGAAATGGATGGGACTGGGGGGCATGAGGTGAAATTCTCAAAGAGTCAATAAAAAGTTAAGAAAAAAAGAAACTAACAACATTTAAAAGAAGGGAGGGAGGGAGGGAGGGAGGGAGGAAGGAAGGAAGGAAGGAAGGAAGGAAGGAAGGAAGGAAGGAAGGAAGGAAGTCCGTCCAATGGCAAAAATGCCAGTGAGAATGTGGAGAAAGAGGAGACATTGTTCACTGCTGGTGGAAACTGAAATCAACACATTCTCTAAGGAAATTAGAATGAAAGTTTTTTGAAAGCCACTGAGAGGGTAAAGAGTGTGGTTGAATCCAGTTATAGTACTCCTGGCTACAAACCTGAAGGAGTCAACGCTAATATACATCCGTGTCCACTGTGACACCATCCACATCAGCCACTATGGGATCAGATGACTCATCTTTTGAATGTGGTATATTATTCAGCCCTGAAAAATGAAGTCGTGTCTTTTGCGGGAAAATGAAGGAAACCAGAGATGGTCATATCAGGGAAAAGTAAGCCAGGCTCAAAAAATATGTTGCATGTCTTATGAGCAGAATCTATACTTGTTAAAGACATAAAAGTAGAAGGGGATGGTTAGTTATAGGCTCTCAGACCTCCTGCCTCTGGGACACATTTTGCTGCCTCGCAGCATCTGACCAAACACTGAATAGCAGTGGATATAGAGGCTCAGGGCAGTTCAAGGCACTCAGAAGTGGTGGTTGAGTGCTCAGCCCTAAACAGAACATTTATCACACACACACACACACAGAGTCACATACACACAGTCACATACACACATTCACACATACACTCACACACACACACACACACACAGAGTCACACAATCACACAGTCACATACACACATTCACACATACACTCAGACACACACACACAATCACACAGTCACATACACACATTCACACATACACTCAGACACACACACACAACTCAGGTAACATTGAGGCAGAGAACAGAACTTGAGGCTCAGAAGACCAGGAGAAGGACTTGGAAATGCTGACTTTGGGACGTAGCACAACCTTCATGACCTTACCGCACCTGTGGATGTCAGTACCGTGTAGTCTGGCCCTGTGGGCAGCTCTTCACAGATCAGGGAGGGGTCCCAGAGCTGATTCTCAGCCATGCCCTGCCCACAGGATTAGCAGGACTATGGTTGAAAGGGAGCTGAGCCACCCTGAGTCCCTTCTTTCCCACTAGCTCTACACCCTAGAAACTGTCCAGACCATCCACTCCATCTCTAGGATAACCCCTTACCATACGTAAAGGAAGAAACACAGAGGGGTTGGGGATTTAGCTCAGTGGTAGAGCATTTGCCTAGCAAGCGTAAGGCCCTGGATTCGGTCCCCAGCTCCGAAAAAAAGAAAAAAGAAAAGAAGAAGAAAAAAAGGAAGAAACACAGAGGAGGGACCAGTTCCCACACAAGCCCTGCTTGTATTGAAGATAGAGACCCACATGGTCAAAGCTGCTTCTTGCATTCATTCCATGGGCATCATGGGAGAGGGGACTAACCCTCCCCTGCTGAGGGGTGCCTGTCCATCATCTTCATCACCTTCAGATTCCCCAAAGATGGAGAGACATTTTAATCTAGTAATGCTGTCCCTTAAACTAGTCATTTAAGGGGCCCAAGGAGATGGACAGGTGTTTTCTGGAAAACCACTCCTGTCCTCCTCAGGGCCAAGATTGCCAATGAAGGAGGAAAGGATAGCCTCTTTGCAGGGAGTCTAAGTAGCTGGGAGTAGAAAGAACTCCTTCAGAGGCCCGGTGAGCTGTGGGCACCTACACTGGTGTTCACTGGGGCAAGCAAACAATGTATCCTTAGGGATAGGACTTTGACATTCCAACGTGTAGAGTGAATTCTTCACCAAACACCACTTGAAGTTCAAAGATGGCTCTAGAGGTGAGTTCATTCAAGGGCCCACAGCCTGGAGTTGAAAAGCCAAGGGTTGGGCTTGCCCCACTTTGGGGAGAGGGAATGCCATAGAGAGCTCAGATTATGGGATTGGCTCCAAGTCCCTCCCACAGGGATGAACCAGTGGGGAAATTTTGCTAAGGCCTGGGGTGGAGGTGAGGGTTGGGGTGGGGGAGAGAAGCAGCTGAGCGGTGATTAGCTACCCTAAAAGTCAAGGAACTACCCCAGCTCTGTTCACACCTCTGCAAGGACAAAATGAACGTACTCTTCAAAGTCCAAGATGAGTAAAATCAAAACTTTAAATGAAGGCAAGATCCCCCTCTCACAGCACAGAGTCCACCATCCCCACTACACTCCCTACTCTCATCAATGTGTATCTTATCGGGGTGATGCTGGATTAATCTGTGACTCCGTGAGGGTAGAGTTCAGAGGCCTGGGTGAGCCTGCCCTCTACCCTAGAACTTGGCATGAAGGAAGATGCCCTAGGCACACAGAATGAACACCACTGAGAGAAAACCATTGAACCCCAGGAGGTCCTCAGCTTCCTCCTGAGGGGAAAGACCAAGCCTGGGCTTTGGGGATCCTTTGCTTCCATTAGTAATAAGGGGATGCAAAACAGGCAGTGAGCCTGTGATTTTTTTTCTGGGAAACCTCAACTTCTGTCCCCGTTGTCCCAAGGGCCACCACCCCTCAGCCATGATGAGTGTGTCCTCCCGTCATTGGGAAGCAGATTGGATCCATCCCAAAACTGTGGCTCTCTGTCCAGTCCTCACAGAGAACATTGCTATTTTGAGGGAGTTTAATTTGAGTCCAGTCAGAATCACAGTGGACGGGTTTGCCTCAAACAGGCTAAGATGCAGGCAGCTGCTCAATTAAAAAAAAAATTTTTTTTAAAAATCCCCAAATAGCCCTTGTTCTATTTTTTTTTTTTTGAATTTTTATAAGTTCTTTGAAAGGAAAAAGAGAAAAAGAAAGATGAAAAAACGCCGGGTTTCTCTCTCCTCCACATGACTTCCCCAGTGGTAAGAAAGATCCAGAGTACAGGAGAACCGGAACCAGAAGAGGAAAGAAACCCAGCTGGGCTTCTGCAGGGCCCTGCCCCACCCACTGCAAGCAACTGTGGTTCCCTCTGGTTCTGTTTTGCGGAGAAAAGAGGAGGCATTAGCGTCCAAAGCATTTGCTCCCTGGAATCCCGGGAAGGTAGCACACTGAGATGTCCAGATACTGTGCCATTACCTACAGGCTCAGCACTGCTGGGTCTTGGGGACCCACTGGGCCAACCGCTGGGGTACTGAGGATGGGATGAGAACAAAGAACCGACACCCTGGTTTGATCCTTTGTTTAAAACCTACCAGCCCCCACCACGCGGTCGGTCTCTCCCTTTTTCCAAGGGACATCTATTTGCCTGCGCGGTACCCTTACAAATACCCACATCTCCTCACCACACAGTTCCAACCAGGTCTCCAAATTGCCACTGCTGGGATGTTAAGCACTGGAAAATTCTGGGTGACCTCTTATTAACATTTTTCTAAACCAATATGTGTTAGTAGGATGTGTTTTGTTGCCGGACTGGGTGGGTTATTTATTTATTTATTTATTTATTTATTTATTTATTTATTTACTCTGCTACAAGTACCCCGAGGAATTATGAAAAATACTTGGTTCCTGTAGTTTATCCCATATGCTCTTAATAGGCTCACAAATATAATACCATTATAAAAAAGAAAAACTGCCAAGTCCGCTAAAAAAAATTGTCATAACACTAAATTATTATATAAATATAAAGGGAGTGTGTCTGTAAAATATTCAGTCAATGAGCATCCCCAGGTGATGGTTTTTGCCGCGTTGTTTTTATTCCTGGGAGATCCATAACGCATTTGGGCTTGCCACGTGTCACCACATGAGTCAGGCAGTTAACGCATGTGCCTTTCAGAAGGGTGTCTTCCCCATAGAACGAGCCATAAAAAAAAAAATGGAGAGATCCAGTTGCTTTGTGTGATGGGCATAATTTAATGTCCTGCTCATAACACTGCATCTTAAGGAAAAATACACAGTGTCCTGCGTAGTTATTTACAATATATTGCTAAGTCTATGCAAATGGCTTTCCCGAGCCCAGGATTATATAAGAAAGGTCAACAATGTTTGAAATATTTTGAAGCATATTCCCAGTATGCTCAGGGTACATTGCTAATGTCCGATATATGCACATATATCTTAATATATTTCCAGATGTTTCTGTTCGTCGTTCTTCCCATAGCTTCCCACGGAATGCCGTTAGAGGGGCGTTCAGCTTTCTGAAGAGAGCCAAATGTTGCTATCCATCTTGGAAAAATTTATTAAGGTGGCTAATTATGCGGTCCTTAATATTGGATTAGTAAGGAGGTTCCTTGATCCTGCTGCAGGGGGGTGGGGGGGGGAGCCATTTCCTTGGTACCGAAATGAGACACTCGACAAATGAGAAGCCAAAGGCTCACCTATGAGATCTTAGATTTTGGTCACAGATTTCCAAATTAGACAGTGTGTGTGTGTGTGTGTGTGTGTGTGTGTGTGTGTGTGTGTGTACCCACAAGTGCTTGTTATCAGGCATGCAACAGAACCAGGAGCAAACACACACACAATCCTTCCAAGTATTAAAATTTCACTGTTTTTTAAGGTTTTGTTTATTATTCTCTTTAACTCTGTGCATGCATGTGTGTAGGGTAGGAGGTATGCATGAGCTCGGGTGCCCATGGAAAGCCCTGGAGCAGGGGTCAGAGGCAGTTGTGAGCTTCCTAACATGGCTGCTGACTCAGACTCCAGTCCTCTGGAAGCCCATCAGCACAGACCTTTGATCCCCGAGCCACCTCTCCAGCCCTCCTTCTTATTTTTTATGGGAATTATTTGAGGAAAATCTGACTGTTGCATGAGGGTGGGAAAGGCTTACAAAGACCTCCTAGACCCAAGCCCAGACCAGAGAGGATATGGAGGACAGATCTGCTTGTCTCAAGGTGTCTGGACTGAGCTGCCCTCCATCCTGCTGCCCATACCATCGCCCGGTTGCGTGCAGTAAAACCACCAGGAAAGAGGCCAGTAGAAAAGATTCTCACCCCTGGAGTATGGGCCAGACTACACTGGTCATCTGCCTTCTCGTTGCTGACACCCTGTGTAGCAGTCACAAACTCTGGGCCACCACGTCAGCTTCAGGTTGTCCTGGTCTCAAAGGTCTTCAATACTCCAAGGCAAGCCAGGCACGGTGGCACACTTCTGTAATCCCAGAATGTGGGGTGGAGGCTAAGGAGGGAGGATCATGACTCCCAGAGCAGTCTGGGCTGCAGAGCACGTCCATAGCTGGCCTGGGCTATATGGTTTGTCAAGGCAAGGCTGGGCTACCCAGCAACATCAGAGTCAACTTGGGCTTCCTTAGCAAGTTCCAGGCAACCATAGGCTCCACAGTGAGTCTCAGGCTGAAAAAAAAAAATCAAAAATACGAGAACGGCAGCTTAAGGACACTGCACAGTTAAGGATGCTTGCTGCCAAGCCTGGCAGCCCAAGTTCCATCCCATGACCTCTGCTGTGGAAGGTGAGAATTGACTCCACAAGTTGTCCCCTAACCTCAACACATGTTATGGCATATGCGCATGCATGCATGCACACACACATACACACACACACACACATACACACACACACACACACACACACACACACACACCTTTTTTCTAAAGCTCTTAGCTAGACTGATTCCTTGAGCACCAGAGAGGGCTCAGGGAGTCCAGGAGCTCACTGAACTCCATCCCTGAGACCCACATGCTGGAAGGAGAGAACTGGCTTCTGCAAGCTGTCCTCAGACCTCCACACACTCTCTGCACCACATGCAAGCCCTCACGCTTGCATACACAAATATAAATAAATACATGTAATTTTTAAATCTTTAAAATACAAAATAAACTTCCAAGGTAAATCCTTCTTGTGAGTCCATTTTTTTTTTCAGACATTGACCAAACCCCCTTAACTACTTTGGGCAGTAGGAGGTCCAGTCAGATGTGGTGATGAATCAGGAGCCCGTCATCAATACGCAAGTCAAAGGCTGCTTGGCAAGTCCTTTGCAAGGGACAGGACCAGTGGGCCCAGACTTCCTCTAAATAATGTCTTGCAGCCTTGTTCCCACAAAAAAAGAGTGGTGTGGAACCTTCCAGAACAGCATTCCTGGGATAGCTAATCTTGGCTATCACCTTGACATACCTGGGGAGAAAGAGCCTCAACTGAAGAATCACCTGGATCAGACTAGTCTGTGGCAAGTCTGTGAGGCATTTTCTTAATTAATGTTCGATGTGGGAGGGGCCAGCCTACTATGGGCAGTGCCATCCCTGGGCAGCCCAGCCATGAGGAGGAAGCCAATTCAGTTCCCACCTCCAGGTTCCTGCCCCAACCTCCTGATGGACTGTAAGCTGTAAGCCGAAATAAACCTTTCCCTCCCCAAATTGCTTTTGGTCATGTTGTTTATCACAGCAACAAAAAGCAAATGGATACCCACCCCCAAGCCCCCTGCCCCAGAAGTAGAATACAGATCTCCCCATAAGAGGCCAGCTTACTTCTTACTCCAGAAGAAGGTTCCATGGTCACACATTGCTCCCCACATGCCTTCCCTGCCTTCTCTAGCTTGGGCTTCCCTGAGGCCCCAAATGGTGATCCTTCTTGTGGGGGAAGATGGGGAGATATAAAAATATACTCTGAAAACAGCCCCTGTTTCTTCCCAGACCTCAAAATGCTTTGTGGAACCTTCCAGAAGGTTTGGAGAGAGGGATTTCAAGGGAGCCCAGAGAGCTATGAGCATCTCTATTCTCCCACTGGAAACTCAACGGTATATAAAAGAGAGCAAATGTTAAATCATTTAAAGAGAGCTATTTTTCATAGTTCTCAGTACATAAATGTGTTTCGGTACATGTTATTGTAAAATAGTGTTCCTACTTACATTCTTATACATCTGTTGTTGTGTTTACTCATCTCTAGTTCTGACTTTTAGAAATAGCAATAAATCTATTTTTTAATCCGCTCTCCTGATGACTGATTATTCATCGCTAAAAGCGATGGAAGGGAGTCCATGTGAGGAGAGATCCACCCTCCCCAGCAAACTCCAATTTCACAAGATAAACAGGGTCCAGGGAGATTCCTCTCCTGTCCTGGGTAGTTTATGCAAACTAAATAAGGAGTTGGTGGCAGCTCAAATAAATATAAATTACCCTCCAGTGGAGACCTCAACCACTTGTTACAGTCTATTTCAACAAGAAAGAGTCAATGGTGACATGTACGCAAACAACACAATTCATTTTCACACTGCAACCCTAATACAAAGACCACAATGGCCTCACAGAGACTCAGTCATCACAGGGCAAAGCCGAGTGGGTGGGAAGCTGGGAAGGCGGGAAGAGGAAGGCATAGGCTCACCATTTCTAAACCCTGGGGAAGAGGGGAGGAGCCACCAATCTAAGCACCTAGAGGCGCACGTAGGCGCAGGTAGATGAGGTTTCTGCCGCTGTACCAAACCACCCCACGGCCACAGCAAATGTTCGTTTCTTACTCTCAAGAAGCCTGCCGGATCTATGAAGCTCACAAGGGTAGGTTTCCATCCTATACCTCTGTGCCCTGCGCCCTGGGTGAGGCGACAGCCTGAGAAGAAGGGGGAGAGAGCCGGCCGCGTTCCGCCACCCACTGGCTCTTCTGTGCTTGTGCCTTCGAGCAGCCCCTTGACCAGAAATGGCCACCATCGCCATCCAACCTGCATGGGAGCTGGGAAATTGAGGGGAACAGAAAGACTTCCTTTGTGAACAATTCTACCTCCGACACGAGTGACAGTTCGTTTTTCAGTCCTAATCACGTGGCCTGACTGGAAAGGAAGGCTGTCTCCGTAGCCTATGCACACTAGGCAAGCATGGCGTCACTGATCCACCTACACCCAGACCTTGGTGGTGGTGGTGGCGGCGGCGGCAGCGGCGGCGGCGGCGGTTGTTGTTGTTGTTGTCATCGGTGTTGTTGTTGCTTCCTTAAGACAAGTCTTACTATGTAGCCTAAGCCTCAACCTCTTGGTCCTTCTCCACCACTTGAGCACAGGTGTGAGCCACCGTGCTTCTGTGAGGGAGGTGAGAGGGAGGTGACCAATCCAGTCTAGCCGATGAAAGTAAAGATGAAGACTACAGGTTTATACGTACACGTGATTAGTGCACACCGGCGGGTTGGTCGAAATGACAGTATCCGACCAACCTTTCAGCAAGCTGTGATGGGATGGGCATGGGACAAAGATCAGGGCTGTGCCATACAGAGCAATCATCAGCTGTAACACCCATCCGTCCCCATCTGGTATCTAACTGGTTGCCTTAAAAGCACTTCCGCTTTTAGTGCCTTTCAGGATCACGTTTGTTTTAATACATCTGCCGTTTATAGGTGCTTCCTCGTTTTGTAGGCAGTTGCTGCTGGGTAGCATTTTTAAAAAGTAAATTCCCTCCATGCTTATCACCCTGTACAAAGCTTAAGTCCAAGTGGATCAAGGACCTCCACATCAAACCAGACACACTCAAACTAATAGAAGAAAAACTAGGGAAGCATCTGGAACACATGGGCACTGGAAAAAATTTCCTGAACAAAACACCAATGGCTTACGCTCTAAGATCAAGAATCGACAAATGGGATCTCATAAAACTGCAAAGCTTCTGTAAGGCAAAGGACACTGTGGTTAGGACAAAATGGCAACCAACAGATTGGGAAAAGATCTTTACCAATCCTACAACAGATAGAGGCCTTATATCCAAAATATACAAAGAACTCAAGAAGTTAGACCACAGGGAAACAAATAACCCTATTAAAAATGGGGTTCAGAGCTAAACAAAGAATTCACAGCTGAGGAATGCCGAATGGCTGAGAAACACCTAAAGAAATGTTCAACATCTTTAGTCATAAGGGAAATGCAAATCAAAACAACCCTGAGATTTCACCTCACACCAGTGAGAATGGCTAAGATCAAAAACTCAGGTGACAGCAGATGCTGGCGAGGATGTGGAGAAAGAGGAACACTCCTCCATTGTTGGTGGGATTGCAGACTGGTAAAACCATTCTGGAAATCAGTCTGGAGGTTCCTCAGAAAATTGGACATTGAACTGCCTGAGGATCCAGCTATACCTCTCTTGGGCATATACCCAAAAGATGCCTCAACATATAAAAGAGACACGTGCTCCACTATGTTCATCGCAACCTTATTTATAATAGCCAGAAACTGGAAAGAACCCAGATGCCCTTCAACAGAGGAATGGATACAGAAAATGTGGTACATCTACACAATGGAATATTACTCAGCTATCAAAAACAACGAGTTTATGAAATTCGTAGGCAAATGGTTGGAACTGGAAGACATCATCCTGAGTGAGCTAACCCAATCACAGAAAGACATACATGGTATGCACTCATTGATAAGTGGCTATTAGCCCAAATGCTTGAATTACCCTAGATCCCTAGAACAAACGAAACTCAAGACGGATGATCAAAATGTGAATGCTTCACTCCTTCTTTAAAAGGGGAACAAGAATACCCTTGGCAGGAAAGGGAGAGGCAAAGATTAAAACAGAGACTGAAGGAACACCCATTCAGAGCCTGCCCCACATGTGGCCCATACATATACAGCCACCCAATTAGACAAGCTGGATGAAGCAAAGAAGTGCAGACCGACAGGAGCCGGATGTAGATCGCTCCTGAGAGACACAGCCAGAATACAGCAAATACAGAGGCGAATGCCAGCAGCAAACCACTGAACTGAGAATAGGTCCCCCGTTGAAGGAATCAGAGAAAGAACTGGAAGAGCTTGAAGGGGCTCGAGACCCCATATGTACAACAATGTCAAGCAACCAGAGCTTCCAGGGACTAAGCCACTACCTAAAGACTATACATGGACTGACCCTGGACTCTGACCCCATAGGTAGCAATGAATATCCTAGTAAGAGCACCAGTGGAAGGGGAAGCCCTGGGTCCTGCTAAGACTGAACCCCCAGTGAACTAGACTATGGGGGGGAGGGCGGCAATGGGGGGAGGGTTGGGAGGGGAACACCCATAAGGAAGGGGAGGGGGGAGGGGGATGTTTGCCCGGATACCGGGAAAGGGAATAACACTCGAAATGTAGATAAGAAATACTCAAGTTAATAAAAAAAAAAAAAAGTAAATTCCCGGGGTTGGGGATTTAGCTCAGTGGTAGCCTAGCAAGCGCAAGGCCCTGGGTTCGGTCCCCAGCTCCGAAGGAAAAAAAAAAAGTAAATTCCCACTGTATCGTAGAATACCTAGCAGTGTATAGTGGAAATCCCTCTCAAGGAAAGAAAAAATGGGAGGGGAGGGGAGGGGGGAGGAGGAAGGGGGAGGGGGGAGGGGAGGGGAAGGGAGGAGACCCACTACAATGAATCTACAAGACAGCCTCCTTTTGGTTCCAATGGAATTGTTTTTGCTTTGTTTTCAGTTTTTGAATTAATTAATTAATTAATTTCAATTTTGATTAATGGCAAGCTGATCTTTCCAAGTGCTCCTTAAAAATGTAGTATCTCGGGAATCACCTTAACAGTGGACCAGTTGGACATTGGACTGTGACAAAGGACAGTCAGAGCCTTCCTTCCTGGATCCACCTGGTGTCGGCATGGAGTGACAGAAGCTGGGGTTTGAGTTTGAGTTCTCACCTCAACTTCGCCATTAGTATTCTTGGCCTTGACCAAATAGCATGCAGCTTTGGGCGGACAAGAGGGGCCCTATAGGAAGGACTGCGTAAGATGCTGTGCCTGGGTGTCTGGAAGAGTGGCTCAGTGGTTAGGAGCAGATGTGTCTGGTGGCTGAGGTCCTGTTATTCCTGGGACACTTACTTCATCCTCAACCACGGCGCCCCACACCCAGGAAGGCTCTTTTCTTTCACCCTGCTATTATTGGCTGTTTCAATAGAATTACAAAACACAGAGATAAAATAATAAGAAATGCCCATTTTTCACTGAAAAGCCAGCTAGCAGGGCCTATACGTTGCGAGCATTTTTAATATTGTACTTTTGTGCTTTCCTAAACTAATTTAGCCTGCTAATTTTCTATAATTACCTGAGCTCTCTTAACTTCGCCCGGTCAGATGAGTTCTGCGACGCTTATATAACCAGCATTAAAAAGATGCATTTAGTCACTCCGGTTGTTCGAGTAACAAAGCCTGTGCAATCCGGGGGTTATTGTATTCTCCCAAAAGTACTTAAATAATAGCCTAAAATCTGAAGAATTACTTTAATACTTCAATAAAAATAACCCAATTCAAAACATTTTCAAAGAAACATAGTTCTTTGCTCTAGGCTACCAAGTAATGGCTGAGAGAAAGTATATAGCCTGTCACTTCTGATTAGAGGACTGTGCCTCTGTGCTTTGAATGAGGGGCATGTCTGGTAATAGGAAGTGCAGATATTAAAGTTAATAAAATAATGTGGAATGCGATCTATATGAAACTTGACCAAGTATTGCACTGGCTTGCACATGCATTACTCTGTTCACTCAACTGCTGTGGCCCAACCAGGCTTAATTCCTGCTTCCAAAGAGGGTACAGCTAAAAAGGCAATCTCCAGATTAGACAAATATTTTTTATCTGACTCCCTAACAAATGTAACCAGGGATGGCTGACGCGTCCACGCAGATGCCCGGTCGCCGTGAGAAAGAATGGCAGACGGTGGAGACCTTGCGGCTCAGAAACTCAGAGAAAGCCCATCGTCTTTGAGGTCATTATAAATAATTAGTGGTAAACCGGGCGACGGATGCTTCGTGACTGGGAAGGACAGGGGCGGATCCATTTCTCTCCCACCCTCAGAGGCTCTTGGCTCCCCTCGGCACAATCAGAGCCTCTCCACAGAACCAGGACCGAGGTCCACGCAGACTCATTATTGAACCTTTAATCTAAAACCCCAACACCAACCGTAATGGTTTTGCTTTTCGATACATTAACCTTCAACTTGTATTTTCTACTATTAAATAGCCCAGCTCTGAGAACCACCTAGGATTCTTTTTTTTTTCCCCTCTCTTCCTAGTCACCTACGCGAAACCACGAGGTAGCCATGATGTGACCCTCTTCGGGGATTTAAAAGCAATTCCACGAGCTAATCTCGGTAAACCCAGAATTAAAGTTCTTGTTTCTATATTTCACTTTCAAAATATTTAGAACTTTGACGTATGTGACATTATGTTTTCATTAAAACAGCTGATTTCAAAATGCTGTGCTGAGCAGAAACGCCATAAACACTTTATGATGAACTGCCACGCTCTTAATTAAAACAATAAATCCAGCACACAATATTTGTGCAGCCTCGGGTCTGACCTTTGCCTCCTGCTATCCACCACCAAGCCGCTGCCGCGTTCCCAACGCCAGACGTGGAAGGTTTTAAAACATGATCTACAAAGGCACTAAAGATAAAATAAGAGAAAAGCTACCATTAGTCTTCGCAGTTATGATTAATTCAGTTCATATTTTACAATCTGGTTATGGAGTAAAACTGCGGATTTTACATCAAGTATTTGCCCGTCTCTGTACCTAATGTATAAAAATGCCGGATATTTTAGAAAATGGCACCACGCTGGTGCACGGTGACGCCATGAAGGACGGGAATTGGAAATACAGGAAACAGAGAGCAAGTCACTGATCCATCTGAAGTGATGGGCAGAGCTCACCCACTGGTCAGCCTCGCACAATAAATATGTCCATTAGAACCTGGCCTTTCTGTGCTACCTGACCTGACATGTTCCAGATTCAAGGGATCACGCTGTTCCCTACATCGTCCCCCAAAACAGGCAGCAAGAGTCCTAATTAGTGAGACCATGGTGACGGTGAACTCTTTGCACTGGTGTCTCTAAGAGACCCCTGGAAACTGTTACCTCCAGGGCCAAAAGGTGTTCTGAACAGGGCTTATACACAGCCCTAAGAGAGCTCAGCAGCTATCCAGAGACCCCACGCTATAGCCCTCGCTAGATGGACGAGCAAATAACATCTGGGCTCCAAAACAAAAAATAAAAATAAGTGTCCCCATCTATGGTTGGAGCAGAGACGTCCTGGAAGGAAGGAATGGAATGGGAGACCATATCATGTCCCTATGGTAGGGTAACTCCTAAGCCCCACCACCCCCAGTCACAGATGCCCCAATAAAAATATTTTTCATTATTAATTATGTGATGTTTGTGTGTCTATGTGCACATAAGTGCAGTTGCCCATGGAGGCCAGAAGAGGGCATCAGATCCACTGAAGCTGGAGTTGCAGGCAGTTGTAACTGCTCAGAAAGGAACACGGGTCCTCCGCAAAAGCAATGGGCACTCCATTAAGCCATCTCTCTGGGTCTTTTCAAGCTTCTCTGGGGCCCCAAACTTGCTATGTCCTCATCTGATAAATACCAGCATGTGCACACATACAGAGCCTCTGAGCCCGGGTGTTAATGAAGCAGTCCACTCTTGAAGGTTACCGTCAGAGCTCTCCCAGGTTCTAGAAAGAGGTAAGAGGAGGAAGCTGTCCAGACACTCAGGTGTCCTTTGGGTGATCTTTAAAGTAAAATTCGTTTTTACGGAAAGGTTAAAGAGAAGACTCAGTGGTTGAAAATGGCTGATGCTCTTCCAGAGGACCAAGCTCCGTTTCCAGCACTCAGGCTGGGCAGCTCATGACAACATGGAACTCCAGCTCCACAGGATCCAGCACACTCTTCTAGTGCATGTGCAAGTGCGCGCACACACACACACACACACACACACACACACACACACACACGGCATACACACACCCCTATGCAAAAATAAATAGGTAAACTAGATCTCTCGGGAGTGCAGCTGGTGTATGATTTCTTTGTCAAGTCTGTGTTCTCCATTGTGGGAGCAACAGAGTCGCTCATAAGGTCCTAGACTAGAGTGGACGGAATCAATGTGCAAGCGGTTGCATGGGGGCTGAGGGAAAACCTGAGGAACTGTAGAGCTTGGCCCGTGGAAGTACAAGCCCTGAGTTACTCCAGTGGAGAGTAAGCGCACGCACACTGGACACTCAGCCAGGACATATGGCACAGAAATGCTTTTCTCTACCTTTCTTCCTGTGGTGTGAACCTTGGTGCATGCACGATCTACCTAGAAGGATAACTGGAATTGATGGTTACATGGACCCATTGGTTTGGACCTAAGGTGAAGCAGAATATCATGGTGTGGAGGGGAAGGCAGAACAGACCTTCTCATCTCATGACAGTCAGTAAACAG
Source organism: Rattus norvegicus (assembly GCF_021556685.1). Classification (NCBI taxonomy): domain Eukaryota; kingdom Metazoa; phylum Chordata; class Mammalia; order Rodentia; family Muridae; genus Rattus; species Rattus norvegicus. Next base: position 99,755,264 of record NC_141534.1, on the reverse strand, counting down.
TGGTGGGCCTGGGGGTAGAGAAGAGCTATCCTTCACAGGCACAGCCCCAGTGACCTCCCTCCTCCAACCAGGCTCCGAATTTAGCTTCTACCGCCTGCCAGTAATGCTGTGAGCTTACAATTCCATCCATGGGGTCAGAGAACTTAGAATCCAGCCAGTCTCAGTGATTGGTTCCCCCATCTGGGGGACACCTTTGACACATGAACCTCTTGTGGGTTACGGGGAGATTCTGTACCCAAACCATAATAGGGGGGATCATGGAAGAAGGTACCTTTGTCACCACACATGGTTCCAAGAAACAAAATGGCAGCAGAAGTATCAGGCAGCCTTGCCCCCACGGCACCCACCTATCTAGAAAGAACCGGGGGCGTCTGGTCAGTTCTAAATCATACCCCATGCCTTCCTTGCTACTAAATGAATGTTGCCGCTCAAAAATGTATGGGTTTCATTGTTCTATCTGCGCTTCCTTTGCGAAGGTGACTTGGTTTTACAGTTGCATAAAGGCTACAAAAGGAGCCAGCGTCTACATTAGCAAAGATCTGGAACCAAGAACGTTACTATATTCTCCGCTGAGCAACTGGGAGGATTAACCACTATCCTGCAAGAACGAGGCCGTGGGCGGCTTAGCAAGGCATGCTTGCTGCTCGTGAGGAGGACCCACGTTCAGGTTCCAGCACTCAAATCAGGAGGTTCCCAGCCACCTGTAACCCCACCTGGCCCCTTCTGATGCCCCTTCCGGCCTCCGCAAACACTGTGCTCATGTGCACACGTACGTGTGAGTGTGTGAACCCACACACATATAATTAAAAATAAATAGTTTTAATGCACAGCACAAGGCGTGGAGGGGAACAGTAAGTGTTGTTCGATTAAGAGCAGGGGGGAGTTGCCTCACTTTATCCCTTGCTTAGGCACGGCTGAACTCCCATTTCTGGGAACTGGCTGGACCTTCTCACTCAAGCCAGGATTTAGGCTGTTCAGTCCAGTAGTTAGGAGACCACGGTCCCCTGGAGCAGCAGTTGCGATGGGTTCTCACTGGCTGGAAAGGCTAATTCTCCCCCAGCTCGCACATCTCACAGCATTCTGTCCATCCTCCCGGAACAAGCGAAGAACAATTAGACGCTTAGAATCGTCCAACTCTCCCAAGGGTTATTGTGGATGACGTCTGTTGCCTCACACCCTTCTACCTGGTGAGCTGAAATCCACAGACCGGAGAGATCTCAAAGTTTTATCACTGCTATGGCCAAATGCCTAACAAAATCAACTTAAAGGGAGGAAGGATTTGTGTGGCCTTGTGGTTTCGAAAGGTTCAAAGCCCTTGGCTCCATTGATGATGGGTCCCTTGGTAAGACAGACATCATAGTAACAAAATGTTGTGGCAGCTGCTCACCTCAGCAGACGGGAAGCAGAGAAAGGAGGAAACCTGAGAACAGAAAGTTCACTTCCTGTGACATTTCCTCCAGCTAGGCTCCACATCCTGAGGTTTCCGGAACCCTCCAAAGTAGTGCCACCAGCTGGGGACCCAGCACTGGTGGCATGAACTTGGAGAGGTGTGGGTTGTGATTCAGATCTAAACCATAACATAAGCGGATGCCCCAGAGGGTGGAATCTGCATGAAACCGAGGGTCCAGAAACTACCCAACAATGACCTCAGCATGCTCAGCCAGTGGCGTGGCTGGTGTCTGCTCGGAAAGAGAAGGAAGAATTGAAACGAAGAGGAAGAAAGGCAGAAGACAGCACGCTCTCTGCAAGCTGAGGCCAGCCTGGTCAACAATGTGAGGCCTTATCTCAAAGAACCAGGAAACTAACAGATTCCTAAGGGTGTCCAAGCTCTCTGCAGTTACCCAAGACTCTCTCCCCCTCATCCCTACCTGCCAGGAGAGGTCTAATTTCAGGGAGATAGATGTAGATTGCAAACCTCTTCCCTTATTTGGAGGCGTCTTGGAAGTCTTCTGCAGTTGCCTCTGTTCTGTTTTGAATTGTATCATATACACTCCAAAGCGTATGTTGAAACCATAGCCTCCTATAGCTCATAGTGTAACTGTATTTGTAGACGAGGTCTTTAGTTTTTAAGTAATTAAGTTAAAATGGGGTTGTTAGAGGTAAAGCTCTAACCCAATAGACCTGGTGTCTTTAAGAGGAGACAGTAGGATATGAACACACGGAGCAAAGAGAACATGAAGATACAGAGAGAAGACAGCCACCAGTGGCCAAGGAGAGATGCCTCGGAAAGAAACAGCAACTCTTCAACCTTAGACACCCAGCCTCAGAGGTGTGAGAAAGTTCATTTCTGTTGTGTAAGCTGCCCAAACTGTGTCACTAAGTTATAGTTAACACTAGTAGATGAATGAATGTACTTTTGAATTCCAATATTCAAGAACTGAGTTCTGGGCTAGGGTGTAGTTCATTGGTGGACCCTCTGCCTAGAATCCCCCAATGAGGGGCTAGGGCATGGCTCAGTGGTAGAGCCCCTGCCTAGAATCCCCTTCCCCAGTGAGGGACTGGAGTTGTGGCTCAGTGGTGGATCACGTGTCTAGCTTACACAGAGCCCTCGGTTCCATCCCTAGCACTGCAAGAAAATAAAAGTAAGCAACTGGTTCGCCTTTTTTTGTGTTCTGCTCTGCCAGCTGTCTTCTATAAGTCTTCTACAGTTGGTATAAGGAGGCTGAAAAAACCATGAGCCCGACAACTTCAGTCTGTGAGCAAACTCCATTTCCCACCTTGTGCTTGGCCACTAGACCCCCAGGCAAACCACCCTCTGTCCCTCTGAGCCTGTCCCCAGTGCCAATATGTATAGGGGTGACCCGCAGAAACGCCAAGCATCCATACCAGATTGAGCACTTCCTGGCATCTTCCCACCATGGTTGTACCTACTGGGCTGGTTCCTTAGTGGGTGTGACATCAGGCGCAGTATCCAGCTCAGACTTTAGAGCCCCCAAGCGACTCGCTGTACCTCTGCCACTACCCATGTATCCCCGGGCACCTGACACTTGTCTTCTACCATAATGCTATGCCCAGCTCTCTGCAGAAGATGAGGACAGGGGGGTTTGGGAGGAGCGCAGAGGCTCCCAGGACTCGGCTTGACTTTACAAGGGGACAAATGGACCGTTTCATTTCCCAAAATAGCTTTCCAAGAACACTCCCATACGGGGCCATAAAAAAGGCTTAGACCCAAGATTTTTTAGAGGGGATTTTATATCCGTGAGTATCTATCGAGTTTTATGCTCCTTTGGGGTGTCCATGGGCTGCGAGTAGAGTGGAAAGGGCCTTTCATTAACCACAGGAAGCAAGCAATGGCTAGAAACAAGTTGGGCTCTTCGCCCTCTGATTTTAAGGTAATTCTTGGGAGTTTTAAAAGTCCTTTCCCCAGCCTAGAGTAAGCAGTGGGCTGAAGCGCAGCGCCCTCTGGTGGCTGTTAATGTTCACAGTTCTAACCCCAGGTCCAGCAGAAGGCTGGAAACCTGGGCCATCAGCCAAGACAGCCAGCAGTACAGAATGGATGGGAACCTTCGGAACCTTGAGGGGCTGCAGATTAGCTTCGGAACCTTGAGGGGCTGAGCCCAGGTCCCCCGTGCACATGTGGTCGTGCAAGGGGCATACGGATGTGGGAGCACACATAGGGGAATGCTAGTGACCAACCTCTGAGGAATAAGGTCACCCATAGAGAGTCAAGAAGCTTAAGAGTCTCTCGTCCTTGGGATATCTCTCCCCAGTGTCCAGGCCTTGGAGCCAGGACCCCCGATGTTTCCCCCTCTCTCATTATCTTCAACCATCTTCTCTACTTACTGACAATAGGCATCTTATCAATAGGCACACACACACGCGCATGCATACCCGCACATTTTTTTCTCTCAGTCAGGTGTACTGACCTGAGGAAGAGGGCAACCAGGAACCTAGCTCACATCTCCTCCTTTCCCACAATGCACAGACAGCTGCATCCCACACATGGACAGCCCACAGCTGAGGGGCTACAATATGTGCTCAGAGGTCCCCATAATGTACCTCAGCACACCCCCTTCTGCCATTTTTGTATTAAAGCCACACAGCAAATCCCAAGTCCCTGGGTGCAGAAGTACCTCCAAGCCAACGGATCCAAGTCTACCCAGCCACACCTGAGAGAGCGAGGCAGCACGTGTGTTACTGAGAACCCAGGTTTGAGAGAACCGAGTCCAGCTCCTGAGAGAGTGACTCCATGTCCTCATCGGTACAGTGGAGGCCAAGCTCAGAACATGCTAAGACCGGGCACGAGCTGCACAGAAAGCCGCACTGGTGTGTTAACATGTTTTCTACCGCTGTGACAAAAACAGAGACACCAAGGGCAACTCAAGGAGGAAAGGATTTATTTCAGCTAACTACTCTCAAGTCACCGTCCACCACTTAGGGAACTTAAGGCCAGAACCGAATCAGAGACCGTACTAAGTAATGGTTTGTCCCCCACCCCCACCCCGTGGCTTGCTCGGCCTGCTTCCCTATACAAGCTAGAACCACCTGCCTGGGGTACCACCACCTACAGTGAGCCGGGACCTCTCACATCAATCATTAATCAAGAAAATGCCCCCCAAACATGTCCCCAGAACAACCCGATGGAGGCATTTTCTCATCCGAAATCCCCTCTTCTCAGATGACTCTAGCTTGTGACAAGGTGACAAACTCAACCAGCACGCCTGGCCTGTAACTGAACACTAGCCCTGAACCTTCATTTCCCGCCCCATTATCTATACAGCTCCTTCCTCGCTAACAGTACGCATCCTACCGAGTGTGGGCAATAACCGGGTAGCCCATCAAAGGCCCAAACTTTCCTGCAGGCCCAACCATGTCCATTTCCCATCAGCCTTTGAGGACAGAGGACATCTTCCTTCACACAGGATTCCACAGGCATCAGACCTCAGGCCTGGCCAGCCCCCATCTGTCTGCAGTTCTCTCACACTCGGAGGCCCCTACTGTCAAGCTTTCCTGTCACAGAGATTATGGAGGAGGCTAAGACAGCCAGGGCAGAAGTCTAGAAACAGCTCCGAGGGGACGAGAGGAGACTAGTGTGTTTCCATCTGGAACTTCGAAACTTCTACAGAGACAGCCTTCACTCTGCACTGAAGGCAAGTCCCTGCCAGCACGACATGCCCACCACCACTGTTCCCCCCAAAACTTGCCTCCAGAGCACCCCATGAACACAGGTTGTAACTAAAAGTACGCAAATCAGGAACCGGGACGTTGCTAACTCTCACAGCGGCATTAACTCATTCGCTTGCACATATGGGGCATTTGGATCCCAGTGGGTCTGCTATATATACAGCTTATTATACAGTAGGTGCGACTTGGGAGAATTAATGTTACCATAGGAACATTTGGATCAAGGCTGGCTTCCAGGGAGGAGAGAGAAAAAATAAGTTTTCCTGCTCAGCGTACTTCTCTGTTTGGAGCTGCTGAGAGGAAGGAGCCTTGTAATGGAGTCAAGTGAGGTAAGGAGGGGCTTCCCCTGGTGGCTTGGGGAAGGTGAGAATTCCTGGAAGCAGCTCACTGCGGGAGAGAAAACAGAAAGTTGGGAACCAAAGCCAGAAGCCCCTGTAGCTCGGAGGGCTGGGAGGGAGGGGTGCGGAGACAAAGTTCTCTCTGCCTGGAAGGGAAGGGCTGGGTCACAAAGCAGGATCACTGCCTTGAGGACAAACAAAAGCCCCCCATCTCTGAAATAAGATGTCCTCACCGCCCCCATCCCATACAGCACGTCTAACTCTTCCAGGAATCCTGTTGGTCTAGAAATGCCATAAAAGCACCGGGGAGGTCAAGGATGAGACAGGCTCTGATCCTGGTTTAGGCACTTTTCAGAGACTCAAATGCTTGGCTGAAGAGCAGAAACTTGATGGGGGTTTTGCTTCATCCATGGTAAGTGCAATAGTTCTCTTGTGGAAAGTAAAGGCCCTGTGTCCATCTGAACATCGCACTCAGTCAAACTCTATCCAGTGAAAAAACAATCAGTAATCAGGTTATGTGTCAGCATAATCTCAACACATCTGGGCATGCGTTGAGTCCCCCAGGCCCTGAAACTCCTCGTGTTTACCATCTCCTTTTGAAGAACACAAGGTTCCAATGTCTCCTACCCCTTCCCTGACTTCGCACATCCACTGGGCTACTAAGCCACAGATACTGAAATAGACCCAGCATGGCCATTCTACTCAAGACAAAGGCAGTCCCACAACCTTGGAGACTTGTGCCCAGGTAGACCCGACCCCCACACAGGGAGCTGTATTATTGCCTCTCTGCATCCTTTTCACGTGGCAGTGCATCAGGCGTGCAGAGCTGGCCTAAAACAAGTTGGCTGGAGGAGTGAATGTTGAGTCCAAGGCGAGAGCAAAGAAAGAGATTGCAAAAGGGCTGGGGAGATGGCTCGGTGGGTGGGTAAGAGCACTTGTAGCTCTTCCAGGGGATACCAGCTTGGTTTCCAGCCCCAGGTATGAAGACTGTTAATGACCTATCTATCATTCCAGTCCCAGAGGATTTGATGCCCTGTAATAGTCTACATAAACAGACAGACAGACATACACACACAGAGATAGAGACACACACAGAGATATACACAGATACACACACACATACGCATACACAGATACAGACACACACATACACATGCATGCACATATACAGACACACAGATACACAAACACACAGACACATACACACACAGATATACAAACACACATACACACTTAAAATTTTAGAAAGAACTAGTACCAGTTCCCAAAGTTAACTAGTACCCACTTTGTACGCAGTGCTCTATTGCACCCAAGAAGATGAGTGGATAATACTGAGACATCACTCCGCCTTCTTACTGCTCATGGGATGCCTAGGGAAAGAGGGGACTGGCAGAACAAAGATGGCGTCTTACTCCAGTCCCTCCAGGATCCAAGCCTACACAGGCCTGGGGCAGACATCTACCAACGTCTCCAACAACTTTGGTTGAGCATCAGAGACCCACCCAGGAGAAGTGGGAAGTGTCAGGTTTGTGCACACACTGGGGGATTCTCTCTGACCCACATCCTGCATCCTGCAGTCCCTCCACCTACCCCAGCTACCTGATGACTATAATTAAAGTCCCCCCTCCCCATGAGGAACTTCTGAAGCCTTTCAAACACGACAGTGGGAATTCAGGGGACATTGCCGAAGACGGGGTGCTGAAAGAAGGTAAGACCTTGCCAGAGGATGGGAGCTGAACATGACATAGCTGTTGCACTCATGAGCCCACAGAGGCTCTGGTTACCTACGTACGATCAAACCAGAAGGATCAGTCCACACTATTTGGACTCAGTGGGTTTGCGGGGGGTGGGGGGGATTAAAAGAGAGAACGTGAAAAGTGGGAAGAAGAGGTGTACAGGGTGCTTGGGGGGAGGGGCTGAGGTAGCCATGATCCTGATACATTATATGCATGTATGAACTCATCAAAGAATAAATAATAGATTTTTTTAAAGTGAAACGGGGGGGGGGGACTGCTCCCGGTTTCTTTCGGAGCTGTGTCTGTTTTTAGAGGAGTGGACTATCTCAATGCTTGCCAGGGTACTCCAGCTTAGCACCACTTACTTTCTGAACACCCTGGGTAGGAGAGATCAAGCCCCAGAGATGGGAGAAAATTACCCAGCATCCTCAAGGATGGCTGAATTCTGTCTTCCCACGCCTCCATTAAAATAAGGGCAGATTGATGGTGTTCTCCAGCCAACAGTTTGCCAAGTTTCTCATGACAGACCAGCTAGCCAGAAGGTGCTTTTAACACACCCTCAGACACTGGGTTATCCTGGGATGAGGGCAGGATGAGATAGCCTTGGTTAGTGGCTATCTGTTTGTTTAATCATCAAAAGACCCCCAGACACCACCTCGAAGCACCCAGCATGTTGTCCCTCTGCTCCGCGTTGAAGGTTTCTTTGTTCCCACTGACTGTTGTTCAAGTGTGGTGTTTTCATCCTGTCTGTGGCATGATTTTGAAATGAAGCCATTTGTGTGCAGACAGCTGGTGTCACAACTGGCCTAGTCCCTTCACTTCCCCCCCCCCAAAAAAGGCCACTTGCAGAGCATACAGCCCTGGGGGGGGGGGGGCTTACACACTGTAAACACCCATGCTGTCCACAGGGGGAGGCAGGGGGGACAGCTCGAGGTGAAGGGAGTGGGGGATGCTCTTGAGGTACGAGGATGTCATGGGTAGCAGAGAACAGACTGATCTCTGGGGACATCCTGGAAGGAGATGTGAGTACCCGGAAACCATTATCCTCTGCTTTTAAATACACCTTTCTGGGACCCAGTCCAGATCTGGGAGGGGGGGTGTCCTTCAGTCCCTCATGCTATTGTTAAGCACCTTCTGTATACAAAGCCTACTAGCTTTAAATGTAACGGGCACAAGTCGCCTCCCCCAGATTGCCATGCCAGCTCCCCCTCAGGCCTCTGGCAATCCCTGTCACTCAGTTAGCCCATCCGATAGAGCCACTGTTGCTGTCTTTTCCCTGAGGCGCTGTGCCATCATCATTTAGACCTTTTGTTTATTATCCCTGTGGTTTGTTTTTGACATTGCTGGTCTTGTGCATGCTCGGCACGTGTTGTACCCTTGAGCTCTATATCAAGCCCTCTTTTTCTTTTCTGTTTTGCTTTTCATCATGCTTTCTCTCTCTCTCTCTCTCTCTCTCTCTCTCTCTCTCTCTCTCTCTCTCTCCCTCCCTCCCTCCCTCCCTCCCTCCCTCCCTCCCTCTCTCTCTCTCTCTCTCTCTCTCTCTCTCTCTCTCTCTCTCTCTCTCTGTGTGTGCGCGCGCGCGCTTTTAAGAGGTAATGTGTGCCATGTGCATGCAGTACTCACTGAGACCAGAAGAGGTCACTAAATTCCCCTGGAGTGGATGTTGCAGAAGGTTGTGAATTGCCACATGGGTGCTGTCTGTCCACCTTCATTTATATGAGAGGCTGATAGGAAGGGGATTTTTTTTTTTTATTGCTAAAGAGTATTCTAAGACAGGCATGGTGGTGGTACCTGCCTATAATACTAGCACTGTAATGCCAGGCTGAAGAGAGTTTGAGACCACCCTGGGCTACAAAACAACCACCCTGTCTCAAACAGGACAACCAAGAGTGATCCAGCCTTCAATCTGTAAATAAACCAACCTCTGATCTAGGTACCCAGCTTCTTATTCACATGAACGGAGAACAGAGATTACCAAATAACGACACCATAGATTCTGTACCTTTTACTTAACTGCCGGTGGAGCCTTTCTTCTTTAGCTTTGTGTGTGCACCTGAGTGTGTTTGGTATATCCACGTGCCTGTTTGTGTGTGCTTACTTGTGAACACGGGCGTACGTGTGACAGCATAGAGGTCAGAGGGCGAGCTCAGGTACGGGTCCTTGCCTTTCACCTTGTTGGAGGCCATGTATCTTGGTCGTTCAGCACAGCCTATGCCAAGCTAGCTGACCTGTGAGCTTCTGGGGATTCTCCTCTCTCCACCTCAACGCTCATCAGTTTTTATCAATTCGACACAAACCTAAATGTGATGGTTTGAATGTGCTTGGCCCAGGGAGTGGCACTATTTGGAGGTGTGGCCTTGTAGGAGTAGGTGTGTCACTGTGGGCGTGGGCTTTAAGACTCTCATCCTAGCTGCCTGGAAGCCAGTCTGCTAGCAGCCTTCAGATGAAGATGTAGAACTCTCAGCTCCTCCTGCACTGTGCCCACCTGGATGCTGCCGTGTTCCTGCCTTGATGATAATGGACTGAACCTCTGAACGTGTAAGCCAGCCCCAATTAAATGTTGTCCCTTATAAGAGTTGTCTTGGTCATGGTGTCTGTTCACAGCAGTAAAGCCCTAACTAAGACACTAAGACGTCAATACATTGATTGACCTGTGAGCACATCTCTGGAGTATTTTCTTGATTGCTAAGTAATGGCTCAGTCCACTGTGGGTGGTGTAATCCCTAGGCAGAGGGCCTATGCTATAAAAGAAAGGTATCTGAGTATGCCAGTAACCAGCATCCCTCCATGGTCCCTATTTCAATTCCTGCCTCCAGGCTCCTGCTTTGGGTTTCCTCCATGATGGAGTGTAACCTGAGAAATGAAAGAGCCCCCTTGCCTCAAGTTGGTTTTGGTCAGTATTTTATCACAGGAGAAACCAAGACAGAGACACATGCCATGTGTCCAGCCAGACCGTTGCATTCCAGGGATCTGAACTGAGGCTCTCATGTATGCTCGGCAAGTGCTTCCCCACTGAGCCCAGGCCCAGCACCCATGAGACCTTTCATAGAGTGGAACTAAGCCGGCTGCCTTTGCTCTCAGAAGGTCTAATTCCCCACCACTGCTCCCAGCCCACCGGTGGCCCCCAGGCCCAGCTGCCCAAGATCCCCATAGTACTCAACGTTCCTACACCACAGTACCAAGTTCTCCCCTCCCACCGACTGCCTTTATGTTCACTCCACGTGTTTGACTGGCACTTTTCATTGTACATAAATTATGTTCGTTGGAGGACCACCATGTGGGTAATTGTGACTGAACTTGGGTCTTGCAAGAGCAACGAGTGCTCTTAGCTGCTGAGCTGTCTCTCCGGGCCCCTGAAATTATATTTTTAGTGCCTTTCTAGGTGCACGGAGGTAAGATCTGCATGTTTTCCCCTTCTCCTAAACAAGCATGGTCTCTCTTCTCTTAAAGAAGCTCTTGGTGTTTAGGAGGTCCTTGGGAAACAGATATTTTCCTGGAGACAGAATTTCACCGTGTCGCCCAGGATGCCCTTGAATTTAGGATGCTCTTACCTCAACCTCCTCCTGAGTCATGGGACTGCAGACATTCATCACCACGTCCAGCTAGGAAATACATATTTTTAATGAGATCCTGGTTTATGTTATTAAGTCATATGAAAAAGCTGAAGTCAAGTGGGGGAAACCAATAAATAGGACCTCATCAAAGTCAGGTAAAAGTTAAAACTTATAGGATGGAAAAGAAACTAGAAAGAAGGCAAAATGACACTCTGTGTATTAAGAAGAAACAATTGCAGACCACGTAGCTGGCAAAAGGCTAGTATAGGGAATGTGGAAAGCACCAACTGCCACAGTTAAAAACGGACCCGGAATAAAAGACGCCCTGTAGCAGAAGGTGTACACATATGTTTAATAGTCGCACGGAGGGTAGGGGAGATGGCCCAGTAGGTATAGTGGTTGCCGCACAAGCCTACTGCCCTGAGTCCAGGTCCTCAGCAGTGGTGTAAAAGGTGTGTGTGGTAATGTCCCTGCAATCACAGACTTGAGAGGACCCACAGGACGATGCCTGGGGTTTTGCTATCCAGTCAGGCTAGAAAGTTTCAGATTCTAGAACAGAGAGAAGCAGTAGCAGACAGACAGACAGGCAGTTATGTAGATAGATAGATAGATAGATAGATAGATAGATAGATAGATAGATAGATAGATAGATAGATAGATAGATAGATAGATAGATAGATGGATGGATGGATGGATGGATGGGTGGGCGGGCGGGCGGGCAGACAGACAGACAGATGGAAACTGGTTGCTGAAGAGATGGTTCAGTGATAGACTATCGCTTGATCTTCCTGAGGACCCCAATTCAGTCCCCAGGTCCCCCTCATCAAGCAGTTCTCAGCTCCTACAACTCCAATCCAGAAGATCCCATGTCCTCTCTGGCATGCACAGAAATGCACACACTCATACACATAAATAAAAAAATATATTTTAAAAAGGTGGACTGTGGTAGAGGAAGACTCCAAATGTTGACCTCTGACCTCCACTTCACACACACACACACACACACACACACACACACACACACACACACATGCTTGTTCGCATACACACTCACAAGCTCATGAGAAGAAAAGTTCACATGGCGCTGGGCCTTGGAAAGTCCTCCTTTCCCTCTGTTTCTGCCTCTTCCAGTTTCTCTAGAGCAGTGGTTCTTAACCTTCCTAATGCTGTGACCCTTTGACACAGTCTCTCGTGTTGTGGTGACCCCCAACCACAAAATTATTATTGTTGCTACTTCATAACTGTAATTTTGCTATTGTTGTGAATTATGATATAAATATCTGATATGCAGAAGATCTGATTTGTGACCCCTGAGAGAGGGTTGTTCGAGCCCCAGAGAAGGTCACAACCCACAGGCTGCTCTAGAGGCACGGGAAATGTGCAATGAGACTCAGGCTGAGGAACTCCAGCTGCAGCAGTGTTCACCTATAATATTGATCGTGCTAAGTCTCCAGATACAAGGTATTGACTGAATAAATGGTGTTTCACCCAAAAGTGCCTGGAATTTAAACTCAGAGGGGCAAAGTGTTTGATTTGAGCACCAGTGTATCCTAAAAGCCTCACGATGAGTATTGGTGAATACTTTCAGATCAATCTGAACTGAACGACTGGCACCCCTGAAATCATGACATGGAGAAATGGTCACAGCTCAGAAAGTGAAAAGGAAGAAAAAGATGAGACTGCAACAGTGTGTCCACACGCCCTCAATTTGTGCTTAAAGAGGACGCCTGTTCGTTGTTGCAAATTAAAAGACAAAGCTGTTTCTAGAGACCCTCTTAGGCTTACTTGTTTCTTTCATTGCCTTTTTATTTGTGTATGTGTTCTATATATTACAAGTCTTGGATGTTTTTTAAGGTGTGTGTGTGTGTGTGTGTGTGTGTGTGTGCGTGTGTGTGTGTGTTATGCAATGCTCTTGGGTGCCAGAAGGGGGCATTGCATTCTCTGGAGCTGGAGTGCAGTTGGCTGCAAACCTCCTTACAGGGGACAGAGGAATCAGTTGCACTCTTCTGAAAGAGCAGAAAGTCCATTTAGTCCGGTGTTATCACCTCTCCAGCCCCTATTGCAATTTTATTTTATTAACTTGAGTATTTCTTATATACATTTCGAGTGTTATTCCCTTTCCCGGTATCCGGACAAACATCCCCCTCCCCCCTCCCCTTCCTTATGGGTGTTCCCCTCCCAACCCTCCCCCCATTGCCGCCCTCCCCCCACCAGTCTAGTTCACTGAGGGTTCAGTCTTAGCAGGACCCAGGGCTTCCCCTTCCACTGGTGCTCTTACTAGGATATTCACTGCTACCTATGAGGTCAGAGTCCAGGGTCAGTCCATGTATAGTCTTTGGGTAGTGGCTTAGTCCCTGGAAGCTCTGGTTGCTTGGCATTGTTGTACATATGGGGTCTCGAGCCCCTTCAAGCTCTTCCAGTTCTTTCTCTGATTCCTTCAACGGGGGTCCTATTCTCAGTTCAGTAGTTTGCTGCTGGCATTCGCCTCTGTATTTGCTGTATTCTGGCTGTGTCTCTCAGGAGCGATCTACATCCGGCTCCTGTCGGTCTGCACTTCTTTGCTTTATCCATCTTGTCTAATTGGGTGGCTGTATATGTATGGGCCACATGTGGGGCAGACTCTGAATGGGTGTTCCTTCAGTCTCTGTTTTAATCTTTGCCTCTCTCTTCCCTGCCAAGGGTATTCTTGTTCCCCTTTTAAAGAAGGAGTGAAGCATTCACATTTTGATCATCCGTCTTGAGTTTCATTTGTTCTAGGCATCTAGGGTAATTCAAGCATTTGGGCTAATAGCCACTTATCAATGAGTGCATACCATGTATGTCTTTCTGTGATTGGGTTAGCTCACTCAGGATGATGTTTTCCAGTTCCAACCATTTGCCTACGAATTTCATAAAGTCATTGTTTTTGATAGCTGAGTAATATTCCATTGTGTAGATGTACCACATTTTCTGTATCCATTCCTCTGTTGAAGGGCATCTGGGTTCTTTCCAGCTTCTGGCTATTATAAATAAGGCTGCAATGAACATAGTGGAGCACGTGTCTTTTTTATATGTTGGGGCATCTTTTGGGTATATGCCCAAGAGAGGTATAGCTGGATCCTCAGGCAGTTCAATGTCCAATTTTCTGAGGATCCTCCAGACTGATTTCCAGAATGGTTGTACCAGTTTGCAATCCCACCAACAATGGAGGAGTGTTCCTCTTCCTCCACATCCTCGCCAGCATCTGTTGTCACCTGAGTTTTTGATCTTAGCCATTCTCACTGGTGTGAGGTGAAATCTCAGGGTTGTTTTGATTTGCATTTCCCTTATGACTAAAGATGTTGAACATTTCTTTAGGTGTTTCTCAGCCATTCGGCATTCCTCAGCTGTGAATTCTTTGTTTAGCTCTGAACCCCATTTTTTAATAGGGTTATTTGTTTCCCTGCGGTCTAACTTCTTGAGTTCTTTGTATATTTTGGATATAAGGCCTCTATCTGTTGTAGGATTGGTAAAGATCTTTTCCCAATCTGTTGGTTGCCATTTTGTCCTAGCCACAGTGTCCTTTGCCTTACAGAAGCTTTGCAGTTTTATGAGATCCCATTTGTCGATTCTTGATCTTAGAGCGTAAGCCATTGGTGTTTTGTTTAGGAAATTTTTTCCAGTGCCCATGTGTTCCAGATGCTTCCCTAGTTTTTCTTCTACTAGTTTGAGTGTGTCTGGTTTGATGTGGAGGTCCTTGATCCACTTGGACTTAAGCTTTGTACAGGGTGATAAGCATGGATCGATCTGCATTCTTCTACATGTTGACCTCCAGTTGAACCAGCACCATTTGCTGAAAATGCTATCTTTTTTCCATTTGATGGTTTTGGCTCCTTTGTCAAAAATCAAGTGACCATAGGTGTGTGGGTTCATTTCTGGGTCTTCAATTCTATTCCATTGGTCTATCTGTCTGTCTCTGTACCAATACCATGCAGTTTTTATCACTATTGCTCTGTAATACTGCTTGAGTTCAGGGATAGTGATTCCCCCTGAAGTCCTTTTATTGTTGAGGATAGCTTTAGCTATCCTGGGTTTTTTGTTATTCCAGATGAATTTGCAAATTGTTCTGTCTAACTCTTTGAAGAATTGGATTGGTATTTTGATGGGGATTGCATTGAATCTGTAGATTGCTTTTGGTAAAATGGCCATTTTTACTATATTAATCCTGCCAATCCATGAGCATGGGAGATCTTTCCATCTTCTGAGGTCTTCTTCAATTTCCTTCTTCAGTGTCTTGAAGTTCTTATTGTACAGATCTTTTACTTGCTTGGTTAAAGTCACACCGAGGTGCTTTATATTATTTGGGTCTATTATGAAGGGTGTCGTTTCCCTAATTTCTTTCTCGGCTTGTTTCTCTTTTGTGTAGAGGAAGGCTACTGATTTATTTGAGTTAATTTTATACCCAGCCACTTTGCTGAAGTTGTTTATCAGCTTTAGTAGTTCACTGGTGGAACTTTTGGGATCACTTAAATATACTATCATATCATCTGCAAATAGTGATATTTTGACTTCTTCTTTTCCGATCTGTATCCCCTTGACCTCCTTTTGTTGTCTGATTGCTCTGGCTAGAACTTCAAGAACTATATTGAATAAGTAGGGAGAGAGTGGGCAGCCTTGTCTAGTCCCTGATTTTAGTGGGAGTGCTTCAAGTTTCTCTCCATTTAGTTTAATGTTAGCAACTGGTTTGCTGTATATGGCTTTTACTATGTTCAGGTATGGGCCTTGAATTCCTATTCTTTCCAGGACTTTTATCATGAAGGGGTGTTGAATTTTGTCAAATGCTTTCTCAGCATCTAATGAAATGATCATGTGGTTTTGTTCTTTCAGTTTGTTTATATAATGGATCACGTTGATGGTTTTCCGTATATTAAACCATCCCTGCATGCCTGGGATGAAGCCTACTTGGTCATGGTGGATGATTGTTTTGATGTGCTCTTGGATTCGGTTTGCCAGAATTTTGTTGAGTATTTTTGCGTCGATATTCATAAGGGAAATTGGTCTGAAGTTCTCTTTCTTTGTTGTGTCTTTGTGTGGTTTAGGTATAAGAGTAATTGTGGCTTCGTAGAAGGTATTCGGTAGTGATCCATCTGTTTCAATTTTGTGGAATAGTTTGGATAATATTGGTATGAGGTCTTCTATGAAGGTTTGATAGAATTCTGCACTAAACCCGTCTGGACCTGGGCTCTTTTTGGTTGGGAGACGTTTAATGACTGCTTCTATTTCCTTAGGAGTTATGGGGTTGTTTAGCTGGTTTATCTGTTCCTGATTTAACTTCGGTACCTGGTATCTGTCTAGGAAATTGTCCATTTCCTGAAGATTTTCAAGTTTTGTTGAATATAGGTTTTTATAGTAAGATCTGATGATTTTTTGAATTTCCTCTGAATCTGTTGTTATGTCTCCCTTTTCATTTCTGATTTTGTTAATTTGGACGCACTCTCTGTGTCCTCTCGTTAGTCTGGCTAAGGGTTTATCTATCTTGTTGATTTTCTCAAAGAACCAACTTTTGGTTCTGTTGATTCTTTCTATAGTCCTTTTTGTTTCTACTTGGTTGATTTCCGCTCTGAGTTTGATTATTTCCTGCCTTCTACTCCTCCTGGGTGTATTTGCTTCTTTTTGTTCTAGAGCTTTTAGGTGTGCTGTCAAGCTGCTGACATATGCTCTTTCCTGTTTCTTTCTGCAGGCACTCAGCGCTATGAGTTTTCCTCTTAGCACAGCTTTCATTGTGTCCCATAAGTTTGGGTATGTTATACCTTCATTTTCATTAAATTCTAAAAAGTTTTTAATTTCTTTCTTTATTTCTTCCTTGACCAGGTTATCATTGAGTAGAGCACTGTTCAATTTCCAAGTATATGTGGGCATTCTTCCTTGATTGTTATTGAAGACCAGTTTTAGGCCGTGGTGGTCCGATAGCACGCATGGGATTATTTCTATCTTTCTGTACCTGTTGAGGCCCGGTTTTTGACCAATTATATGGTCAATTTTGGAGAAAGTACCATGAGGAGCTGAGAAGAAGGTATATCCTTTTGCTTTAGGATAGAATGTTCTATAAATATCCGTTAAGTCCATTTGGCTCATGACTTCTCTTAGTCTGTCTACATCTCTGTTTAATTTCTGTTTCCATGATCTGTCCATTGATGAGAGTGGGGTGTTGAAATCTCCCACTATTATTGTGTGCGGTGCAATGTGTGTTTTGAGCTTTAGTAAGGTTTCTTTTACGTATGTAGGTACCCTTGTATTTGGGGCATAGATATTTAGGATTGAGAGTTCATCTTGGTGGATTTTTCCTTTGATGAATATGAAGTGTCCTTCCTTATCTTTTTTGATGACTTTTAATTGAAAATTGATTTTATTTGATATTAGAATGGCTACTCCAGCTTGCTTCTTCTGACCATTTGCTTGGAAAATTGTTTTCCAGCCTTTCACTCTGAGGTAATGTCTGTCTTTGTCTCTGAGGTGTGTTTCCTGTAGGCAGCAGAATGCAGGGTCCTCGTTGCGTATCCAGTTTGTTAATCTATGTCTTTTTATTGGGGAGTTGAGGCCATTGATGTTGAGAGATATTAAGGAATAGTGATTATTGCTTCCCGTTATATTCATATTTGGATGTGAGGTTATGTTTGTGTGCTTTCATTCTCTTTGTTTTGTTGCCAAGACGATTAGTTTCTTGCTTCTTCTAGGGTATAGCTTGCCTCCTTATGTTGGGCTTTACCATTTATTATCCTTTGTAGTGCTGGATTTGTAGAAAGATATTGTGTAAATTTGGTTTTGTCATGGAATATCTTGGTTTCTCCATCTATGTTAATTGAGAGTTTTGCAGGATACAGTAACCTGGGCTGGCATTTGTGTTCTCTTAGGGTCTGTATGACATCAGTCCAGGATCTTCTGGCCTTCATAGTTTCTGGTGAGAAGTCTGGTGTGATTCTGATAGGTCTGCCTTTATATGTTACTTGACCTTTTTCCCTTACTGCTTTTAATATTCTTTCTTTATTTTGTGCGTTTGGTGTTTTGACTATTATGTGACGGGAGGTGTTTCTTTTCTGGTCCAATCTATTTGGAGTTCTGTAGGCTTCTTGTATGCCTATGGGTATCTCTTTTTTTAGATTAGGGAAGTTTTCTTCTATGATTTTGTTGAAGATATTTACTGGTCCTTTGAGCTGGGAGTCTTCACTCTCTTTTATACCTATTATCCTTAGGTTTGATCTTCTCATTGAGTCCTGGATTTCCTGTATGTTTTGGACCAGTAGCTTTTTCCGCTTTACATTATCTTTGACAGTTCAGTCAATGATTTCTATGGAATCTTCTGCTCCTGAGATTCTCTCTTCCATCTCTTGTATTCTGTTGGTGAAGCTTGTATCTACAGCTCCTTGTCTCTTCTTTTGGTTTTCTATATCCAGGGTTGTTTCCATGTGTTCTTTCTTGATTGCTTCTATTTCCATTTTTAATTCCTTCATCTGTTTGATTGTGTTTTCCTGGAATTCTTTCAGGGATTTTTGTGATTCCTCTCTGTAGGCTTCTACTTGTTTATTAATGTTTTCCTGTGTTTCCCTAAGGGAGTTCTTCACGTCTTTCTTGAAGTCCTCCAGCATCATGATCAAATATGATTTTGAAACTAGATCTTGCTTTTCTGGTGTGTTTGGATATTCCATGTTTGTTTTGGTGGGAGAATTGGGCTCTGATGATGCCATGTAGCCTTGGTTTCTGTTGCTTGGGTTCCTGCGCTTTCCTCTCACCATCAGATTATCTCTAGTGTTACTTTGTTCTGCTATTTCTGACAGTGGCTAGACTGTCCTATAAGCCTGTGTGTCAGGAGTGCTATAGACCTGTTTTCCTCTCTTTCAGTCAGTTATGGGGACAGAGTGTTCTGCTTTCGGGCGTGTAGTTTTTCCTCTCTACAGGTCTTCAGCTGTTCCTGTGGGCCTGTGTCTTGAGTTCACCAGGCAGCTTTCTTGCAGCAGAAAAGTTGGTCTTACCTGTGGTCCCGAGGCTCAAGTTCGCTCGTGGGGTGCTGCCCACGGGCTCTCTGCAGCGGCAGCAACCAGGAAGACCTGTGCCGCCCCTTCCGGGAGCTTCAGTGCACCAGGGTTCCAGATGGCCTTTGGTGTTTTCCTCTGGCGTCCGAGATGTGTGTGCAGAGAGCAGTCTCTTCTGTTTTCCCAGGCTTGTCTGCCTCTCTGAAGGTTTAGCTCTCCCTCCCACGGGATTTGGGTGCAGAGAACTGTTTATCCAGTCTGTTTCCTTCAGGTTCCGGCGGTGTCTCAGGCAGGGGTCCTGCCGCTCCTGGGCCCTCCCCCACGGGAGCCCAGAGGCCTTATACAGTTTCCTCTTGGGCCAGGGATGTGGGCAGGGGTGGGCAGTGTTGGTGGTCTCTTCCGCTCTGCAGCCTCAGGAGTGTCCACCTGACCAGGCGGTGAGGTCTCTTTCCCAAGGGGTCTGGGAGCAGAGAGCTGCTGCGGGCCGGGATCCTCGGGTGTGGTGCAATTTTTTTTTTTTTTGGTTCTTTTTTTCGGAGCTGGGGACCGAACCCAGGGCCTTGCGCTTCCTAGGTAAGCGCTCTACCACTGAGCTAAATCCCCAGCCCCTGCAATTTTTGAACAAAGAACATTTGTTACATTTTTCCCCTTTTTCAGTCAAAAATAAACAGTGTGGGATTGGTCGATCTCTTGTTTGACAGATTGCTTTTCTCTGGGATTTTGTTTGGAGTTTCTCAAGACACGGTCTACTGTGTAGCCCACGCTGGCCTCAGACTCAAAACCCTCCTGTCTCGTTCTATACCTTCCAAGTGCTGGAATTAGAGGCATTCCCCGCCACACATAGCTTTCAGTGGTTTTTAATTTGTTTAATTGACACATAGCAATTGTTCGTATTTCTAAGTTTAGTATGGTGTTTCAATACACGCATGCCTTCTGTGATAATCAAATCAAGGTAATTAGCATATCCATCACTCCAAGCATCCATCATGTCTTTGGGGCTTGGCGGGGGTGTCAGTTTTATTTTTAATTGGCCCACAATAATTGTACGAGCAGCGTGTTTTTAAATAGCTCTGGATCCATGCAGAGCCACACCGATTTCTGAAACAACACGGGAGTTGCAGGGATAGCCCAGGCAGCCTCTTTCCCAGGCCACTTCCAGTCACACAGCACCCTCGGATCCCTCGCACAAACCGACATCACTGTCTTATTTACTCAATATTTCTCTGAGTCTCTTTATTTAAAGAAATTTATTTAGAAGGGATCTTTCTCATGACCATAAAGGGAAATCAGTGTCACTTGTCATAAATACAATGGAATGATCCAGTAAATGCCATTTTAAGTGGCGTTATTTAGCACTAGCTGAATACTGTAGCCTGCAGAACACTCGGAATCCAACGTCTACCATCGGTTTATCGAATTCAGAGAGGTTAGCACATACAAAGAGGCGGGTGCTAAAGGAATAGTTGAACCAAGAATCCCATCTCCTGACACCATCAGGAGTCCTGGAAGCAGGTTGGGGGAGAAATTACATTGAATTCAGTGCAGTAGCCAGGTCTCTATGGTGTTTCTCAGGCCACCGGTGGGACTTAACTCACACCTCAAGTTCCCCAGGCTGAATGAAACCCAGGCGTGGGGCAGCACCAAGTCTGGTCAGGCCCCCAACGGGTAGTAGAGGCTGAGGGGCCCTGACCTCCATTGAGCCCTGGGTAATCCCCCACAATGCCCCAGGAGACTGATGGGTAATCCCCACAATGCCCCAGGGGACTGATGGGTAATCCCCACAATGCCCCAGGGGACTGATGGATAATCCCCACAATGCCCCAGGGGACTGATGGTCCTTGAGGAGCATCATCTTCTACCCCAGGGAGGAAGGAGAAGATAGGAGAGGAACAAGTTTCTTTCCTCCTGTTAGTGTAGGGAAGGTGTGAAGCAGTAACTTCTGAGGTGCTGGATAGGAAGGGAGCAGGGTAAGCCATATGCACTTGCGTTTCTTGGTTTACTGACTGGGAAAAATGATCTCTTCGTGTGTAAAGTGCTATCACGCAAACTGCACCAGCCCCGTTCGTGTTAGAAACCTCGCTATGAAGTCGCTGAAGTTGTAGCTCTGTCTGGGAAGCATTTGCTTCTGACCAAAAGTTCTATTACATAAGGATTCCGTTCTAGACGGCACTACCAATAGACCCAGGTGATTGACACTTTAAGCAACCTCCTTCCGTTATTCTGCTCTCTCATTGGGGGACAAAGGACAGATGCGTAAGGGCTTTCATGATGAGAAGTGCTTGATGCCTTGACATGAGGGCCTTTGTCCTACTCCACTCCCCTGACATGGGGTCCCATCCCTCTGCCCTGCTCCAGCGAGCAAATATGAGAACCAGCATCACAGATCGGGCACACAAAGTACAGCTCAAACACTTTTTAAGATTCGATTTTATGGGACTTAGAGAGATGGTTCAGCAGCTAAGAATATGAATTGTTCTTGCAGAGGACCAGGGTTCAATCCCCGGCACCCACACGATGTTTCACAAGCATCTTTTAGTCCAGTTCACAGGGGATCCGATAGTAACTCCTAGCCTCTGCAGGCACCAAGCACTTGTATGGTGCACATGCATGCGTGGAGCAAAACATTCGCTCATATAACTTCTTTTTTTTTCTTCTTCTTTTTTCTTTTTTTCGGAGCTGGGGACCGAACCCAGGGCCTTGCGCTCGCTAGGCAAGCGCTCTACCGCTGAGCTAAATCCCCAACCCCATATAACTTTTTTAAAAGTAAGATTTATTTTAATTTCAATTCTATATGTACGCGAGCATGTATACATGAGTGTGGTGTTCAAAGTCGCCAGAAAAGGGCATCTGACTCCCCTGGCTGGAGTTCCATGTGCTATGCTGAGAGTCCAACCTGGGTCCTCTGGAAAAGCAGTGCATGCCCTGAACTGGTGAGCCCCTAACCCCGAAACTCTTCTGAAATTAGACCTAACCAAGGATAAATGATTCAGGTAGACTGTTGAACATCACTTGGTATATAACATTCCCTTCCAGCCAGAGAAAGGAGAAAAAGATTATCTGTGGGGGTTATGGAGGTCAACCTTGTGAAGGAAAATGTGGGGTGGATACGGAAGTGCCACAGGCTCCTGCAATTCTTCAAAGAATCCTGATCTGCCGTACATGGGATTAGATCTAAGATGGCTCCCAGAACACCAATGAGATAGGTCAGGGGGCGCGGCTGCTTCCGCCATCTTCGCGGAAGTGCTAATGGGTGACAATGCTCCCGAACTCCTGAGTTACCTCATCAGATAGGACTTTCACTGGGGGACGATGACGGTGTGGCAAGATCAGATTGGCTGAGGATTTGTAGGCTTAGGATTGGCTCAAACACTGTACCTAAGCATATGCAGTATGCAATAAACCCAGATCTGTGCCCTGACGCTGGTCTCTGGAGTCTGATTCCCAGGACTCATCACATGACTCCACCACCTCTCCGCTTCCGCTCCCCATCTTAGCCCTGTCCCCACAATAATACATTCATTACATTATCAGGGTGTGATTCAAAAATGTACCCCCAGGTTCATGTTCTGAACAATCAACCCCCACTTATAACACAATTTCCAACGTAGTGGGGCTTGGCTGGAGAAGGGAGTCACTGTGAGCAGACCTTCCTCCATACTCCCCCCTTCCTGGCTGCTACCATGTGAGGGCTGTCCATATGTTTCCACTGCACTAAACCTACAGCCCCTTCCCCGCCATGACAGACCACAGTCCCCTGAAACTGCAAGTTAAAAATCAGTCACCCCTCCGTCAAGTCGCCCCTCCCGGGTATTTTAGTCTCAGCACTGGAAAACAGCTAACACAGATATCAAAGACTGATTCTTCAAAGGCTTGAAAATATGTAATTTTTCAACTAATTTTACATTTGTAGGAGAGGGATGAAGGCAGTTGTTGGGGACAGGGACATTGATCTCCTGACAGAAACAAATCTGGTGATTTGCACCCCGCTGGTGTCTTAGGGAACTGTCTCAAAGGTGTCATACATAGGACATGTGAGGCCTCTTGTGTGCTCTGCCTATGCTATGCTTTGGGGTTTATTCTTTCCAGGGGGGACAATTAGCCATGAATGTTGTAATAACAGGTTATGGTATGGACACTGTCCATACAGCAGAATCAGGGGAGACCTTCCTGGGGATGAGGAAGACGGTTCTCTCCAAATTCCTATAACCATTTCATTCAGCCAAGGTTACAACTTCGTAGGCACACTGGCTTTAAGAACCTTCAAGGTAGGGGTTGGGGATTTAGCTCAGTGGTAGAGCGCTTGCCTAGGAAGCGCAAGGCCCTGGGTTCGGTCCCCAGCTCCGAAAAAAAAAAAAAAAAAAAAAAAAAAAAAAAAAAAAACCAAAAAAAAAAAAAAAAAAAAAAAAAAGAACCTTCAAGGTAGGACTGTTAGTCAGAGTCCACCTATGGGATGAACTCACCGGAGGAGCGGGGCCGTGAAGTTACCCTAGGACAACAGCTATACAAGCAACCATTCCAGGTTAAAGGACAGTTTGAGAAAGGGCAACAAAAAGCCTGGGAGAGCTAGGGCTGAAGAGACGTACCACTCAGGAAAGCCCTTGTCATACAGGCCTGACAACCCAAGTTCAACACCCAGGACCCACATAAAAAACTGTGGCTCAGAGCCACGGTAGGAACTTGTGATGCCAACACTAGGGAGGCAGGAACAGCAAGATGGTTGGACAAGCTGTGGGATCCATGAGAGATCCTGTCTCAAAAACTAGCAAGGGACGGGAAAGGACAGCCAGCATGGACCTCTGGTTTCCATGTGCACACAGGGCGTTGACATGCAAGCATGCACACACAAGAAAAGACAACATTCTCTACAGCCACAGAAGTATGTAACTGGGGTAGACTCAGACACAACAAGGAAGTTGCAAATGGCTGCAAGTGCTGCCTGGCACTCAGGGCCTTGGCTTCCCTCTCCAGCTGCCGGGGGAATGGGTGTCAAGAAATTACCAGCAGCGAATGGGTTAGGAGGTGACCCCAGTGGCACTACACCGAAAGTCCACAAAACAAAGAGCAGACTGAGCTCAGACAGTGAAAGCTACCCCGTGCTCAGGACACCGGTGGGGGCCATGTCCTTGAAGCAGAGCCTGTGATTACCCCTGAGCCCCCACAGAATGCTCCTCCCTCCCATTGCAGTTCACGGTCTCTTTAGAAGCAAGGCTACAAATTGCATGAAGAACAAGTAATTCAATTAACTCTATAGTCTGTGATGAAAAAAATAGGCCATTTTGCTAGCTCTAGTGGCGAACTAGTTTAACCCTGGCGCTCAGGAAATTCCCAGGCCAGACAGCATATTAAACCAGATCTTCAACTTAAGAACAATTACTGTCATTTATCAGCCTGAATAGCAATAACGCACAAATCGACAGCTTTCGGGAGGCAAGAAGCTAGCTAGGTGTAATAATATGCAAAGCCACAGCAGTCTCCATTTTGAGCTGTCTCCATCCCATCAATACATCTCCAGCTACCTACCATTTATCAATACAAATGTGGTGCCCGATGAAGGCAAGACCAAGAAGATAAATATGAGCGGGGCGAGGGAAGAAAGGACTCAGAAATGTTTGAATTTTAAAATGATGAAGTACTGACCAGATTCTTAAAGCATTTTACATGCAATGACCCGATCATATCAAGTCCTCTTTGAAAAGAGCAGAGAGAATAGGATTTTTTTTTCCCCCTGTCTAACCCAAGGTTGCAGGTAGGTACAGCTCTCGTTTCGTTCCCTCCTCCTAGAGCAAGTCTTTAAAAGTGTGTGATCATGGAGGGTGCTAATAAAAGTCGTGTGGCGATGCTAATTACAGATGGGTTTGCATGCAGCCTTCCCTGCATCCATCCGCAAGAGGAACAGGAAGTATGACACCCGTTTTGAATGAGGGGGGAAACCAGGGCACGCGGTGACTCAGGTGCCCTCCGTATCTATCAGGCACTGGGAAATCCAGGGTTAGAATTCGATGCCGTGTTGTCCCTCCAGAGGTGGAGTCCACCAAGGCCCCAGAGGGAACCTGGGATACAAGCAGAATTGGGAGATAAGGAAGAGGGGTAGGGCAGAGAGAGAATTTCACATCTCCAAACCAGATGAGGATAAGTTCCAGTGGTGGTGCACAGTGAGCACCTACTGTATACATCCTGCCGGCAAGAGGGCAGAAAGGACAATTCCAACGCAGGTGGTCCTGTCCCCACCTCTTACACCCCAGCCTTCCAAGAGAAGTTCTTATGCACTCCATGGAACCAAACTGAGAGGAGCGTGTGTGATGCAGCCCACACCCACTACTGGGCATGGAGAGGCTCACCCCAGCTCCCCTCCTCCTAGCCCACCTTTTTCTCCCTCTCCCTTACCCCACCTCTCCCCCCAAAAAAATTATCATAAAATCCAGCCTTGGGTTGACCCAAAACTTTTCATTCCTCAGACCAAGAAGCTCAGAGTTGAGTCACGAACTTGAACACAGGACAGAGTCCCTTCTTGTGTTGAGTGCTCTGTGTTTCTCTACCGTGTCCACCCATGTCACCAGAATGTGACACCGGCACAAAACTGGACATCTACTGGAGATTAATTTTCTGTCCACCAAGGTCCAGAACGTCGTTCACTGACTGGTATGAACAGCACCATGTGTCTGTGCCCCATACATCCTTTAACTTTTCTCGTGACCAAGCAGATTAGGTCATTGCTGTAAGACATACAGAGATGGGGATGCCAAAAACATTTTAAGGAAACACTCAATGTCTTGGTTACTTATTAGTTAGTTATTTCTTCTTCTGTCTTCATTAAACTTCGCTTTGGGGTGTAGCTCAGTATTAGAGCCTAAAGAGTGAGACCCTGGGCTCCATCATCTGCACTAGAAATAAATAAATGAATGCATATAGACGTTCTGTGGGGAAGGGAGACACCGCAGAGACAACAAACACTGAACACTGGAGAAGCTACTGTGAGAGAGCTTTGGCAAAGCCAGGGACACTAGCTTAATAGAAAAATGGTGGGGCACACAGCAGCAGAGCCAAGAGCAGCCTTTACAGCCCTAGACGCAGATCTCTCCTCCGTTTTCTCTTTGGCTGAGTGACGAAGCCACAGCCATTCACATCACCTGCCTCTTACGTTTATCGGTTTCTCTGCAACGGCTGTCCATGGGCTCTTTCTGCGTTTTATGTCCTGCTAATTTTTTAAGCGTTAGTAAATGAGTAACCACGTCACTTCTGCAGGCTGCTATGCAAGCTTGACTGTTAGTAAATTTTTACTCTAACTTTAGTTTGGTTGGGAGAGCTAGACCGGCGGGTGACAGCAGAGACAGCATTTTCTTTCCATCTGTAGCTGGCCCTACGCTGGCTCGAGGCACTATTGTTTTAACAATGAACCACTTACTATTTCTTTTCTTAGGATATATTTAATCTTTGTTCTATAAATAGGAGTGTTTTGCCCATGTGCTGGCTTGTTTTATGTCCACCTGAAACAAGACCAACTCATTTGGGGGAAAAAGGGACCTGCAGTGCCTGTGGAGGCCAGAAGAGGGCAGCAGAATCCCATGTAACTAGAGTTACAGATGGCTGTGAGCCACCATGTGGGTGCTGGGAATCAAACTCAAGTCCTCTGGAAGAGGAGCCAGTGTTCTTAACCACTGAGCCATCTTTCCATCCTCTTTCAGGTTTACCTTAAACATTCTGGTACATGTGCGTAGACCTTTCTGTTGGGTTTCTCTGCAGGAAGGGAAATCTGAGGTCACACAGTGAGCAAAAACCAGGGCTTCCAATTTGTATTCCCAGCAACAACAGCACCCTTCTGTATAGGTCATTTATTTCTGCTCCTAAGACTCAACTAAAGGAGTAGACATGGATCATGGGAGACAGCTACCGGTTCCTTTGTGAATGGCAGGAAGATGAATGAGTATATCCAGTATGGAAATCAGCCCAGAAGCTCTTCAGAATATTAAAGGTAGAACCCACATAGGATCAAGCTAGGACACTCTAGGGTACACAAGCGAAAGAACCAAAGGCAGATGACTATAAAGGTCCCTGCAGACCCATGCATGTCAATGCCCAGCAGTGGAGGACCAGCAGACAAAGGAAAGGCTAACTACAGGCACGATGGAGTGTTTCTAAGGTATAAAGAGTGAAATCATGTGACCTGCTCAGGAATGGATGGAACCGAAGGTCATTGTGTTAAGGAAAATAAGCCGGTCTCACAAAGAGATGCACGAGTTCCTGTTTTTGTTTTTTAATTCCTGTATAGGACGTCAGGGAAGCATGAAAGTAAAACATGGACTCTTAGTGACGTGGACTAGGAAAGGGGGAGGGAGACAGTAACAAAGGACAGTGGATGTGACCAAGCACAATAAGAACACACGTGTGCACAAATGTCCAGAGAAACCCCTCACCTCGTGAAATAAATATCCACTAACGAAAGAATCCTGGCTTCACTTACTAGCTGTGAAGGTTGCTTTGGGGAATTTCATGTGACCTCAGATCCCTGACCTGTGAAAGGACCATAATCAAGTCAGATTTTATACTAAAGACAAAGTGTAGGTCTCTTCCAACTTCCCTGTAGTCACCTTGCATGAGGGCAGCATTCTCCCGGCAGTGTTAGCAGAAAGAACACCAATCCAGGGAAGCCTGGGCTACTGTGTTCAGCAAGCTGGGGAGGCCTGGGCTACTGTGTTCCTTCTGAGGTTTCTCGCAGTCTCTCTGACCCTCAGTTTTTTCAAGGTGAGAAATGGAGAGTTTTTTTTATCCCATTCAAATTACAAGGATCAAACATTTTCATACCAAATTTACCAATTCATAAAATCCAGCTTTTTTCTCTCCCAGGATTTCCGTTCCCTACCTGTTCCGGCGACTCAGATATGTAGCCTAACCAGAATGTCTGTGTTTTACCCTCTGAAGAAGGTTAGCTATTGAGAGAGAGCACATGGCGTGCTGGCGTTTGCTGTAGCCCTCATTACGGGGGCCAGAAGACATAGAGCCCACTCAGTTCATGCTACAGATGGGGAAACTGAGGTCGGTGGCTGTGTTGACACCACTAGTCAGAAGCAGAGCTGAAGCTAAGGCCAGCTCTCTTGCCAACATCCCGAGCCTGGTTCTTCAGTAGCTTTGTATAAGCCATAAACTCCACTGCCCATGGTAATGAAGAGCTAGTTTATTAAAAGCCATCCAAGTGGCAGGGGAAGAGTTAAAGTCACATTCTACCCATCTGTTAATTAATCAAATTTTGCTAAATTTTAAAACGTAGTCACGGGCAAATAAACATCAGCATTTATATTTCAAATAATATCTCATTTAAGAAATACTGGAGAATGCTAGCCTCCAGCCCTGCCAGAAAGCTGATAGGAGCCTTCCCCTCCTGCCAAAACAACCGTAAAGTCAGACAAATATATGAGGCGACGGCTTACAGTCACTGAACGGCAGGCAGTGCTGGACATGGAAGGAAAGCAGACATGTGAGATGAACCCCATTATTTCCCTGGCTTCTTCCTCGGGCAGCTTTCTCGAAATATGCCTAAGTACAGGGGACACAGGAGGTACAGTCGCTCAACTGTCTCGAGCAGGTGGACTAGGGTCCCAGGGCGGTGGAGAGGCTGTGTTTTGTGGAAAAGAATAATGAACGTTTTCTTAAAAGAGGGGCTCTAGGGGGCTGGGGATTTAGCTCAGTGGTAGAGCACTTACCTAGGAAGCTCAAGGCCCTGGGTTCGGTCCCCAGCTCCGAAAAAAAGAACCAAAAAAAAAAGGGGGGGGGCTCTAGAACTCTCTAGAAGATCTGGCTGAAACCCAGGAAGACTGGTTTTGGTTTTTTTTTTTTTTTTTTTTTTTTTTTTTTTTTTTTTTTTTGGAACTGTAAAAGCCAGCACGTAGGCTTCATAAAAAAGCACTGAGGTGTGGGCCACACTAGAGAAATTTCATGAAGTCCCAAACGTCCAGCAGAGATTTCAAAACCAACATGAGTCTGGGTGAAGAGCCATGAGCTACACTTTAGACCAAACACCACCATAGGCTCAGTTTAAAACTAAGCAGATCAGGGGCTGGAGAGATAGATTAATGGTTAGGGCCTGCACTGAGTTCCCAGCACCTACATGGCAGCTGGTAAGCATCCATAATACTAATTCCAGGAGATCCGAGACCTTCCTTTGGCCTCCAAAGGTACCCACGTGAGGTTTGCAACCATCTTTAACCCTAATAATAAGAAATCTGATGCCCTCTTCTGACATCTCCGGGCACCAAGCCCACTCTCAGGACACATAAGTTCATGCAGACAACATGTCCATGCATAAAATAAAATTAACAAAAACGTTTAAAACTAAAATCAACCTTAAAACAAATTAAACCAGCAGTTCTCGACCTTCCTAACGCTGTGACCCTTCAATGCAGTTCCTCGCGTTATGGTGACCCCCAACTACAAAATCATTTTGTCGCCACTTCCTAACTGTAATTTTGCTACTATTATAAGTTGTAATATAAATATCTAATATCCAGGATATCTGATATGTGACACCCCTGTGGGAGTTGTGACCCACAGGTTGAGAACCACTGAATTAAGCCAACCTTAACGGAGGGGATAAAACCCCAGACCACTAAAAACGCTATTGCTTGACGAACTCTTGAAAGAAAGCGGGTGTGGGAGACACACATCCGTGGTCTGAGTACTTGGGATAGAAATAGAAAGATCACGCGTTCAAGTCTATCCTTGGCTACTTAACAAGTTCAAGGCCAGGCTCAGCTAAATGAGACCCTATCTCAAAGTAAACAACAGCAACAATAATAATAACAACAACAACAAAATACCCATGAGGAAAGATGCTACAGTTGGGAATCACCACCATCCTTGGGCTTGTTTACAACATCCACTATGAAGTCAGGGTTACCAAGTCATGAAAGTTGTCCACTGACCCCCCCACACACTCGTGCCAAGGCAAGTGCGTACACACACGTGGGGTGGGGGATACCAATGAATAAACCAGAGAGAGCTTGGTTAGATTCTGAGCTAGAATCTGTGACTGGTTTTTGCTCATTACCTGAGAATCGTCACATATGTTACTTAAGGGTACCTGGGCAAGTGTTCTACACCTCATTTCCCACATCCACAACATTGGTAGAACCATCTGACCCACGGTGACTGTACAAAAGAGTGGGTGTCCCCTATAGACTCATGTCAGCACTTGGTCCCCAGCTGGTGGGATATTGGGGAGACTGCCTCAGGAAACTTGAGGACGTGGAAGCTAGCTGGAGGAAGTTGGTCACTGGGGCGGGGCCTTGGGGGTATAGCGTACCAGCTTCTGTCCTGCTTTCTGATTGCTGCCCAGGGGCACAGGCCCAGAGACCATGGGCCAAACCCTCTGAAATCATGAACCTCAATGCATCTCTATCCCCCCTTAAGTTGTTTCTGTTGTGAATTTTTGTCATATCCATCAAAAATTCATAATACTAGCCTCCAGAGATGCAGGGTTAAAATAGTGCCTAGAATATACCACGTGCTATTTTTCGAAGGTCTGTTTAATATATGAATTATCTTCATGGGCTTCAAAAGGAAGGACATTATCTAGAAGAGAGGATTTGGTTGAAGCAGTCAAAATTCAAACACAATTCGTTTAAACCCCATGAACACTGGAAACCACTCGCCCAGAGGCGGCACCTGGCTACTTTTAGCTTAGTCAACTTGAGCAGAGTTTCCAGTGAGGCGACACAAAGTAACATCACAGACAATGCTGAGAAAGGGTAAATGATGTAACTGGGTCAAGTGTGCCCCGATTGAAGGCACTGTCATGGATCTACCTCCTCTCACAGTAAGGAAGGCAGAGAGAGGAGCAGTACGTAAAAGACTGCCAGTCAAGGAGTGCTATTCGTGGCCAGAGCAGGGAGTGCCATCGGTGGCCACAGCAACAGAGACAGTAGAGTCTGGCCTGAAGTGGCAGAGGAGAGTCGGTTATCCATCACTAAATCATAATGCTTAATCAGCGTGAAGTCGTAAAGCCAGCAGTGAGACGGATCTGTTCCAGCGCCAGCCAGCTCACACACCCCTCCCAAACTCAAAGATGGGAACAGAGTGCCTGAGTAGCCCTGTGGATAAGCCACCGACAGGAAGGACTTTTTGAACATAGACTGTCTGCCCTGCCTGGTGTTAGGTATACTTTCCATCTGAAAACCCCACAGGTTCATTTGTTGAGTGCTTAGTGATCTCCAGCAGGTGGCGCTATTTTGAGAGCATATTTTAAAAAAAAAAAAAAAAATTAGAAGCCAGCCTTAGCTAGAAGTAGTGGGTCTTAGGGTCGGGGAGTTCCTTGAGGGTAGAGTATCCCTAGCTGCTTACTGGTCCACTGTGAGGTAAATAGCTCATTGCCTCCTCACATCCCCATCACCATGATTCTGCCCAAGCCCCTAGGGCCAAGCAAACGTCAGCTTAACTCTGAAACTGTGAGCCAATATAATGCCTTCCATATAAGTTATGTCTGTCAGACTTTCTATCATAGCATCAAAAGGGTAACAAGCACACTCTGACAAGGAGGCAGAGTCCAGGAGAAGGGGCATGGATACATGTATGCCAGCGTACATAATAAATAGAATTAAATGCCTACACCCCACCGTGGCTGCCCTTAGGAGCATGAAACCTAGGATGATCCCAGCCATGGCAAAGGCACCAAAAGGTAGCAATAAGCTTAAGAGGTAGGCGTATGGCATAGCGCGTTTGAAAGGTGCCCAGCATTTGGGGAAAGAGAGGAGAGGATGAGGGGAAGGAATATTTGGTGGGTATAGAGTGGGCTGCAGGGCTTAGGAGGGTGAGGTAGGGTAAGGCATGGATTCAGAGGGGAAAAAGAATGTCCCAGGATTCAAAATTTAGGGAGAATCTTGGGTTTGTGGTCATATAATAAGGTGAGAGCCTGTGGCTAAATGAATAGCTTAAGTAGAAGACCTGTAATCTATAGAACTCTTAGAAGAGAACACAGGCAATAGTTTTGTGAGGTGGATTTAAGAAACACATAAACCACAGAGGAAAATACCTTTAGAACCAAAACTCTATACTCATTAAACAGTCACTCTGCACCCCCAACTCCTTGCAGCCGTCAGTCTACACCTGTCTCCATAAACTTGACGACTTCAACAATTTCCCAGAAGTGGAAAAATACCATAGTGTTTTGCAATTGGCTGATATCATTGTATACAATGTCCTGAGGTTCATCCATGTAACATATATCAGGGGTTTTTGGCCTGTGTAATATTGCACTTCATTCCTCTGTCAATGGATACTTGGGTTCACCTATGGGCTACTGTGAGCAATGCTGCTGTGAATGTGTGACATACCAGTATGTATGTATACACACACACACATACACACACACATACACGTACACACCACACACACCACACACACACCACACACACACACACACAACAAACATACACACACAACAAACATACACACATACACCACACACATCAAACATACACACACACATACACTACACACACCACACACACCACACACACACCACACACACACACACAAAACACACAGACACCATACACACACCACACACAACAACATACACACACATATACCACACACACCGCACATACACCACACACAACAAACACACACACACACCACACACACACCACACACACAAACCACATATACACAAGACACACACCACACACACCACACACAACAAACATACACTACACACACCACACACACACCACACACACACACACACACACACAATCAATCCATCTGTTTAAAAGTTAGTTGTAAATCTCTGATGCACTGAAAGATATCATCAAGCCAGGCAGCGGTGGTGCACGCCTTTAGCCCCGGCACCCTGGAGTCAGAGGCAGGCAGATCAAGGTCAGCCTGGTCTACAGTGGTGAGTTCCAGGGCAGCCATAGCTACACAGAGAAACTTTGTTTCAGAAAAAGAAAAAAAAAAAAAGAAGGAGGAAGAGGATGAGGATACATAATAGAAGGGAATTGACAAATGATAAATCTATTAAGGGTTGAAATGCAGAACATTCAAATAACTTCAAACAACAGCTCACTTTGAAAAACAGGCAATGGAATTAACTAGTTTTTCTTCAAGTAAGACGTATAAAACGGGAACACACACGTGGAAAGGTGTTCGTTACTTCTCACTGGGGAACTGCTCATCTAAGTCACAACGATGCACTGCCTCACACCTGGGAGAATGGTCTGTGGACGAGCTGCACAATGGGAAAGCCACTGTGGGAAAACAGTATGAAGACCGATTCCTCAGAATATGGAAAATAAAATTACTGCCTGATATGGCAGTGCCTCTCGCCTCTTCTGGGTATATGTCTAAAAGGCTAGAAAGCAAGATCACTCTGTGTTTTGTGTGCGTGTGTGTGTGTGTGTGTCTGTGTGTGTGTGTGTGTGTGTCTGTGTGTCTGTGTGTCTGTGTCTGTATGTAGTGTCTATGTGTCTGTGTGTCTGTGTGATGTATGTGTGTGTAGTGTGTAGTATATGTATGTGTGTGGTGTGTGTGTGTGTGCCTGTGTAGTGTGTATGTGTCTGTGCTGTGTGGTGTGTGTCTGTGAGTCTGTGTCTGTGTGTCTGTGCTGTGTGTGTGTGTCTGTGTAGTGGGTGTGTGTCTGTGCTGTGTGTGTGTCTGTGTCTGTGTGTCTGTGTCTGTGCTGTGTGTGTAGTATGTGTGTATGTCTGTGTAGTGTGTGTGTATGTGTGCGTGTGTGTGTGTGTGTGTGTGTGTACACATACTGGTATGCCACATGTTCACAGAAACATTACTCACAATAACCCATAGGTGAACCCAAGTATCCATCGACAGAGGAATGGTTAACTACAATCTGTCCATAAAGTGCAATATTACACAGGCCAAAAAAACCCCTGATATATGTTACATGGATGAACCTCAGGACATTGTATAAAATGATATCAGCCAACTTCCGGGAAGTTGTTGAAGTCGTCAAGTTGACGGAGACAGGTGTAGCCTGACGGTTGCAAGGAGTTGGGGGTGCAGAGTGGCTGTTTAATGAGTATAGAGTTTTGGTTCCAAGATGCCATGTTCTAGAGCAGATGGTGGAAACTTGCATGCCCTTGCAGAAGACTGGAACTCAGTTCTTAGCATCCATACGGAGCAGCTCATGACTGCCTGTAACTCCAGCTCCAGAGGATGCAAATGCCCTCTTCTGCCTTCCACAGGCACCTACACGCACATGAGCATTTACACACAGATACACACTATCTTCCTTTAAAAATTATAAGGTTAACATGGTCATTTATATGTTACATGCATGGAGACAATCTTAACAAAGAGAAAGAAGTGGGTTATTTTGAGCAGCCACTGAAGGAGGTAGACTTGAAGACAGATGTGCAGAAGGCGGATGACATTGTGTGTGTGTGACCCGACCACACCCCATCCCCTGACTTTACCCTACACCAATGACAGTGCATATGACTGCAGATCACCTCAGACATGTCCCCATGAGGCTAGCTCCCTGTCTTAGGGAGAACACACTATTGAACCGAACCAAGATCCCAGAAGTCTCCAGGAGAGGGATCTGACCCCAAGAGTGCAGGGCTGGGTCTAGACTGAGACACCCACAGCCATTTGCCAATGAGAGTTTGCAAAGGAAGCTTGAGGAAACCAAGCCCCACACCATGCTCCACCGCGAGTGAGGACCCAGCACCATAAGACCCCACAGGCTGGGTAGACCGTTGATTCGTCAGCCTTGCTCATTGCTTCAACACCAATCCCCAGAGTCCGCTGATAATGAGGTCTCAGGCAAACCAGAGACTGAGCTGTAAAAGATGTCAGCGAACCACTGATCTCAAAGGAACAAAAGCCCAAAAGCAAAAGAAGGGAATGTTTAGGAGCCTCTAAAAATCTGCCCATATTCTTGTGGGGTGAGCACATCCAAAGGACAGGATGTTTGGGAAGAGGAGAAGAGGTAGCCAGGAATCACATTCCTCCTGGGTAAGTGAAGCCTTGCATGAGATGTGGTTGGATCTTCCTCGTGTGGGGTCCTGGAAAGGCTGTGGAAGCCCCCAGGCACAGCTGCTTTTGAGCCCATGGGAATTTATAGGATGGGAGGAAAATGCAACGTGAAGCAGCACCCTGAAGGACCCTCCCATAGGCAGAGGACGGAGGACCCAGGAAGTCAGGGAGAAAAAGATACCTGTGAGCCTGGGCCTTCATGTACACCCTGGACCTCGGAGGAGAGCAAATGAGGACCAACCTACTGTTCATCCTC
Organism: Rattus norvegicus; assembly: GCF_021556685.1. Lineage (NCBI taxonomy): Eukaryota > Metazoa > Chordata > Mammalia > Rodentia > Muridae > Rattus > Rattus norvegicus. The sequence continues at coordinate 99,720,281 of NC_141534.1, read as the reverse complement.
ATGCCTCTCCAGAGCCTCCCATAGGGGCCTGATGGAATGCCAGATGTTGCTAAAACTCCCTCCCTGGGGAAGACATAAACAATGTCTACCCCTTCTCCTGCAACAAACCAAGGTGCGATCCCACCAAGTTCACGTGGAGAACCAATGAATTCATTCGCCTTCCTTGCATAGCTAAAGGTAAGGAGTTACCGGCAAGATCACAGGAGACAGCCACCGTGGAGGGTCTGCGCACAGCAGGAATGATGGCTTCCCAGTGGCTGTAGGAGGGAATCCCTCTCTTTATCGTTCCCCACTTATATTCTCCAGCCCCTCCCAGAGACCCTGAGGCCACCTGCAGTTAGGGAAGAATTGCATAGAACTGGTTCTGGATACTCAGGTGGTGGTCCCATGATCCTCCTTCCAAACCAGAAAATCATCAGTCAGCAAGCCCAGCGGGGATGCCTTATAACCAGACTCAGCCGAACTCTTGAAGATGGTGACAGCCCAGCTCACAGGAAAGTCCTTTTCAATGCAGGGTCTTTCTAGCCTGCGGTGTGGTCTCGCAGGGAGGAAGTCTTTGTTCAAAGGGTCACCTGCCACTGAGACTGCTTAGTATTAATTGTCATTCTCCTCAGGTCTGTTCCCTTTAATGTCCCTCCTTCCTCTTGAGGGTCGCGCCTTCTCTAGCCATGAGGCAACCACTCCATCTGGGCTTGGTCACCAGTGATGGCTAATCCTGGTTGTCAACTTGACACACCAGGGAAGAGGGACCTCAGTGGAAGACATGGCTCTATCGGATTGGCCTATGGCCACATCTGTAGAGCATTTTCTTAATTGCTGATTGCTGGGGGGGGGGGGGGGGGGCAAGCCCACTGTGGGCGGTACCATACCTAGGCAGGTGGGGGTAAGCTGTATGAGAAAGCTGACTGTGAGCATTGGAGCAAGCCAGTAAGCAGCACTCCGCCACGGTCCCTACTTCAGTTCCTGCCTCTAAGTTCCTGCTTTGAGTTCCTTCCCAGACTTCCCTTTGTGACGGACTGTAACCTATATGCTGAAAATAAACCCAAGTTGCCTTTAGTCACTCAGCAAACTAGAAGACCACTGGAGCTCCTTAAAAGCCCGGACCCTAGTGCTGCTACAAGGAAAGTGGTAGAGGGAAGGAGCCCTTTAATTCCAGCCTTGGTGCAGGCTTGCAGATGTAGCCAGATGTCTACCATTATCGGCAATTCTACCCAGATGCCTTAATCAGCCCTGCTTCCTCTCCTTTCCCCAGGCCTTTCCCTTCAGGCTTCCCATCCTCTCCAGAGCCGCCTGGAAGCCTTCCAGTAAATTCCTAATGTGTTGGAGTTCGTTTCAGTTGCCTGTCAGCAGAAAAGCCTGATGGGTACAGATGGGCACAGCCCCAGGGTGCGCTACTAAGAAACATCAACAGTGCATGCACCAGCCAGTGTGATGGCACCGGCTGGATATCTCGGCTGCTTGCAGGACTGAAGTGGACCATGGCAAGTTCAAGATATGCCTGGGCAGCTTAGCAAAACCTTCTCGAAATAAAAAAGAGTGAAGGTGGAACTCGTTGCCAGGGCCCCTGTCTAGAATTCCCCAGTGAGGAGTTGGGGGCGTGGCTCAGCGGCAGAGCCCTACCTAGAATCTCCCAGATAGGGGTTGGAATGTGGCTCCGTAATAGAGCCCCTGTCTAGAATCCCCCAGTGAGGGGCTAGGGGCGTGGCTCCGTGATAGAGCCCCTGCCTAGGATCCCCCAGTGAGGGGCTGTGGGCGTGACTCAGTGGTAGAGCCCCTGCCTAGAATCCCCCAGTGAGGGGCTGGGGCGTGGCTCAGTGGTAAAGCCCCTGCCTAGAATCCCCCAGTGAGGGGCTGGGGGCGTGGCTCAGTGATAGAGCACCTTCCTAGTACCCCTGGTGAGGGGCTAGGAGGTGGCTCCGTAGTAAAACAATTCCCTAATATGTGAAAGGGCTTGGGCTCAATCCCAAATACTACAAAACAGGGGTTTACCTCTAGGCAAACACTCCCTTGGCCCCAAAAGGCTCCATCTCAGCAAGACTAGTATTCCAGAGGTTGAAACTAGGGCCCGCGAATTTGGTTTTCCCCAGCAAAGGACCTCATGTTCTCTCGAGGACCCCAACTGGATTCTCAGGTTGGGTCAGGTGCCCAATACAGAACTCCAAATTTGCATTTACCTGTGGAGAGGTGCACTAACAGCCCCGACCCAGTTTGATCTCTGTTGCTATGACAAAATGCTGACCAAGATGGCCTCCAGGGAAAGGAAAAGGTCACAGTCAAGAGAAGTCAGGGCAGTCACTCAAGACAGCAACCTGGAGGCAGAGGATGAAGCAAAGGCCATGGAGGAGTGGGTGCTGCTTCCTGGCTTGCTCTCCTGACTTTCACAGTCTGTTTTCTTTTACAACACAGGACTACTTGCCTGGGGGTGGCACAACCCACAGTGGGCTGGGCCCTCCCACATCAATCATTAATCAAGAAAATGCCACTCAGGCCAGTCTGAGAAGTGACTCCTTGCCCATTTTCCTGTAGGTAAACCCAACAAACTCACCTATTCGCTGAGCTAGACCTAGGTAAAGCCGCTGTTTGGGTGTGTGATTGGTTCCCTACCTAGGGTGAACAGACACTTTTCACATCTTTGCAGAAACAATTAACACAACACTTGATCATCAGGGCCTAGATTGGGCCTTTGTGCCACGGGTTCTTCCCAGACGGATACTCTGTGTTAGTTAGATCTTAGTGTCAACCTGACACAACCTAGTATCATCTGGGAAGAGGGAATTTTAATAGTTTGGATCAGATTGGCTTGTGACCATGACTGAGAATGTGTTGATCGATGTGTGTTAGGGCCCAGCCCACTGTGGGCAGCGCCATTCCTAGGCAGGTGAGCCCAGACTGTGAAAGGAATGACGCAAAGAATGAGCCATTAAACAGCATTCCTCTGTAGTTTGTTTCAGTTCTCGATTCAGCTTGTCTCAGCGATGGACTAGAATCCTTCCCCAAGTTGCTTTTTGGTCAGAGTGGTTTTTGTTTTGTTTTGTTTTTTGTCTTTTTCTGGTTTTTTTTTTTACAGCAACAGAACGTTGAACACACATCCACACTGTACATCTGTGGGGCGTCTCTTTATCTCTGCCTGGACACAGTGTGGTGAAGCCAGCCCGGCATCCCTGAGCCCTCTTGCCCTAAGCACTGCTTGCTTCTCCCGCTGCTGAGAACCTAGGCCTCCCCCTGAGTTCACTTAACTCTCGCATCCATATTCCCTGAAGAGCACGCATGTATGCTTGAAACCCTTAAACAACCCCTCGCCATATGTGTCGATTTAAATGGAAACCAAACGGGGAAGGATTCTGACGACAGTCTGTCACCGACTGAGCTCTGCTTCCTCCAGTTAATTTATGTCTTCCGTAGTCAAGTGGCTGCTTTTTAAAAGGCTCCACCTGGGAAGGCACATTTTCCCCCATACGTGCACATTCGAGGGTCCCCAGCCTGGGTGTTAATCGTCGTTTTAAGACACAGTACTGGCAGAGCGTTTATCTTCCAAGCTCTTTACCTGTATTAATTAATTAGTGCTATAAATACAACCAGCACATGACTATTCTGGAACTAATCAGTCACTGACTCCACTCAGGACCTGGAGGGGAATTAGGAAAAATCTAATCTTTCCAAAGTTGGGTCCAGACCAAGGTAACGCTGTCAGTTTTGTCTTACAGGCAGATGGGGAAGTGGCTGGCTCGGGCCCCAGCTGTGGTGGACACCTGCAGTTTCCAGGACAATCCAGCAACTCAATCTGAAGAGACACAAATCTGTCAGGAGTAACGCACAGTTACGCTTCCTTGATGGTTACACATAGCACAATGATCCAAGATCTATTCAATGTCTGCCCCTGGGATGAACACTGTGTCAGGAGATGGCACAGGCCTTTCCTACTAAATTGTTATGGCAGAGTTAAGCAGGACCCAGATACAATAGAAGTCAGACACCTTCATCCCCAATATAGTCATCGTCATCATCATCATCATCATCATCATCATCGTCATCGTCGTCATCGTCATCATCACCATCATCTTGAAACTCTGAGTGGAGAAAACATTACAGGACCACTAAATCATTCACAAAGTGTTCATTATGGGGCCTGGAGAGATAATGACTCGGGGGTTAAGAGCATTTGTTTTTGCAGAGGACCTAGGTTTGATTCCCAGAACCTCTGTGGCAGCCCACAATTGTCTAATTGTCTGTAATTCCAGTTTGAGGACATTTGATGCCCTCTTCTGGCCTCCAACAACACCGGGCATGCATATGATGCATTCGGGCAAAACACTCATACAAATCCAATAAAAAAAAAGTCTTAAAGTATTTATTAGGGCTGGAGATGTAAGCCAACGGAAGAAATATGTATAACCCCCATATATCTGCCACACAAAACTTACAGAAGATACATAAATGCATGCATGGATGGATGGATGGATGAATAGATGGACGGATAGATGGATAATGGATGAATGGATGGACGGATGGAAGGGTAGATTACATACCAGACTTTCTAGAAATAAAACAATTTGCTCTTCACTCTTGGGCTTACAACTATATATAACAACCCCAGTAAACAGGACTCCATCCACTTAAAGTCTGGGAGGCAGAGTCCAGCAAAACCCCATTCTCTGACCTTCAAGTCACTGGCACTGGGCTTGTCTAAAGAGGCCAGGGAGAGAAAGGTGGTTGACTTGACCATGATTTTCCACATTGTTATTTTCTGAACCAGAACTAACGTTTAGTGTACCCTGAGTTTATGGATGCAGTCTGATCCTAAGTTTGGCTGTGGTGGGTCCCGACAGCCTGCATTGGCCGCCAATCTGGCATTTTTTTTCCACCATCATTTCGGAGCTGGGGACCGAACCCAGGGCCTTGCGCTTCCTAGGCAAGCGCTCTACCACTGAGCTAAATCCCCAACCCTGGCTTACTTTATTTAATACCCTGTCCTCCAGATTCACCAGGATGAAGAGCAGTCTTCTTTATAAAGGCTGGCTTAAATCTTGTCTCTCTGTGTGTGCATACATGTGTGCATGTGTGCACATTTGTATAGGGGAAAGAAGGGGCAGGACAAAAAGAGAGAAGAAGGGAGGAGAGCAGGGAGCTGTCTCTCTATCATTTTAACTGTGGACAGACTCACTGATCACTTCGGATCTTGGCTGTCGCAAATGATTCTGTAGTGCATACAGGGGCGGGAGAGTGGCCATATCTCTCTGTGTGGGGTCTCCTCATTTCCTTTGGACTTATACTTACACAGAACATCACTGTTGTGGAGCAGATCGCCTACATTGACCCCCAGAAGACCCAGGCATACAGTCACAAGACTGAAATCAACAGAACGGCAAGTTTCTAAGTCAGAGGTTGCTGCTAGCCTTCCCGTTTGGAGAGTGGGAGGTAGACTCTCAAGAGCCTCAAAACCAAGCTCAGTTCCTACAGGTATCACTTGTCCTGGCCCGGATAAGCATAATTAGTAACTGAGAGTGGGCTGTAGGCATTCAGCTGCCCTTGTCCCATGCGCTTGCTTTTTATTATTGTTTGTTTGTTTGTTTGTTTGTTTGTTTTGAGACAGAACCTCACTAACTTGTCCTGGCTGGCCTGGAACTGGTTGGCATTCCCTTGCCTCTGACTCCCCAGTGCCGGGGTTAAAGGCATGAGACATCACAGCTGGCCTTACCTTCTTTGTTCGTTTTGGTGCTGTTGATTGCAAAAGGGACTTTTTAACTTTAGGGACGGGGAGGATAGTCATTTGACACTGTATGGAAATCTAATTTTTGGACATTCATATTTTCTGTCCTTCATAACGCAGTCTCAGTTCACTGTGCATATTGGTAAATTGTACATGCACTGTGAGTTATCCAGTTTTTGCACAGCACTCTCTTGTAATCCTTCATGTTTCTGTGAGATCTGTTCTAATGTCTCCTTTCGTACTGCTGATTTTAGGTCTTTCCCCCTCAATACAGCTAATGGCAATCCACTTGATTTGCTTTTCTTTTTCATTGATATTTTCTGTTGCCTTTTTTTTTTAACTAGACGTGATTTCATTTGTTTCTGCTCTGACCTTTATCCCTCCTTCTTCCTTTAGTTAATGTTTTTTTTGCTAGTTCCTTAAAATATAAAGTTGGGTTGTTTGAAATATTTTTAAATTGTGTGTGTGTGTGTGTGTTGTGTGTGTGTGTTGTGTGTATGCACATGCCTGTTGGAGGGGTACACGTGTGCATGTATAAGGAAGCCATAGAACAACTTGCAGGGGGTGTCAATTCTCTTCTCCCATCATCTGAATCCTGGGAATAAAAAATCAGGTTGTCAGGTTAAGGTGGTATTTGTGTGTGTGTGTGTGTGTGTGTGTGTGTGTGTGTGTGTGTGTGTGTGTGTGTGTGTTACATGGGATCTCCCACACATGCAGCAGAATCCTCTGGAGCTTTATTAGAGGCAGTTGTAAGCTGGCCAGCATGGGTGCCAGGAACCGAACTACAATCTTCTAGATCAATACTTCTAACCACTGTGCAACCTCCCCAGCCCTGTCTCAGGCATTTCATTTCTCCTTTGATTCTTCTTTAAAACCACTGCGTGTTGGGGCTAGAGAGATGGCTCAGAGAATAAAAGCACTGACTGCTCTTCGAGACTGTTCTTCCAGAGGTCCTGAGTTCAATTCCCAGCAACCACATGGTGGCACGCAACCAACTGTGATGAGATCCAATGCCTTCCTCTGGTGTGTCTGAAGACAGACAATGTACTCACATACATAAAATTAATAAATAAATATTTTTTAAAAAAAAAACTGTGCGTGTGTTGCTATTGTCTGAATGCTTCTGACATAACTTCCTGGAAATCCTAACCCCCAAGGTGATGTTATTAGGAGATGGGTTCTTGGCAGGTGATTACGTCATGGAGGCAACCAGGATCACTGTCCTGAGAAAGGACCACAGAACAAGCTGTCTGCTTCCTCCAGTTGAGGGCACAGTTCGAAGAATCAGGACCTCACCAAGCAACAGAAAAATCATCACTTTTTTCTTGGATTTAGAAGCCTCCAAGACAAAGAGAAATGGGTGTTAGCTACCCATTGCTGCCTGGTTTAAGCTACTTTGCCTGGGGTAGATTTAAGACAGCTGTTTAAAGCCACATTGTGTCTGTCATTCACCAAGTTGATGGTCTGAGAATGGCCCCCGTAGGCTCATGTGCCTGAATGCTTGGTCCACAGTGAAACTGTTTGAAAAGGATTAGGAGGTGTGGCCTTGCTGGAGGTGGTGTGTCAGTAGGGGTTGGCTTTGAGGTTTTAAAAGCTCACACAAGGTCCAGTGTCACTTTCTCTGCCTGCAGCCTGTGAATCAAGATGTAAAGTTCTCAGCTACTTTTCTAGCACCATGCTTGCTTGCCTCCCACCATGATGATTCTGAGCTAACCCTCTAATACTATAGGGGAGCCACTAATGCTTTCTAAGAGTTGCTTTGGTCATGGTGTCTCTTCACAGCAACAGAAGAGTAAAGCACCAAGTATTTATGATTTTCTTCCAGCTTTGAAAAAAGATATTTTAAACAGCCTCCATCTTCTTGTACTAATTAGGACTTCTTTTATGGCCCAAACGCTGTAGAGAGGACACCACGTCTGCTTCAGAGGTATACCCAGTTGCCTCAGGATGCCTAGTCCTAGCTATGCCTCTTAGGTCTAGCATGTGGCTTAGGTCCAAGAGCTTTTATTGATTTTTCTTCTGGGTGCTCCACCAATGGCTGAGATTGGCTCTGTTACTTTATTGTATTGCTGTCCATTTCTCCCATCAGCTCTGTTGGCATCTGTCTTTACATAGTTAGGCATGCAGTTGTCTGATATGATTATATATCTATCATTATCCTATACTCTTGGTGCATTGACTCCTTTATCATACCCTCAATGATTTTCTTTGCCTCTTGCAATGGTTTCAACTTATGTAGCACTGACTGTCCTAAAACTCAGTATACATCTCAGCCTGGCCTCAAATTCTTTTTTTTTTAATTTATTTATTTATTATATATAAGTACAGTGTAGCTGTCCTCAGACACACCAGAAAAGGGCACCAGATCCCATTACAGATGGTTGTGAGCCACCATGTGGTTGCTGGGATTTGAACTCAGGACCTCTGGAAGAGCAGTCAGTGCTCTTAACTACTGAGCCATCTCTCCAGCCCCCACTGGGCTCAAATTCTTGGTCCTCTTGCCTCCACTCCCAGGTGCTGGGAGGCTGAGTATACCCACAATGCCCAGCTCCACCCCTTACTTTTGGACACTGAAGCTAACTTGAGTCTCTTATGGAACGCAAAACTCATTATGATTTCATTTGGATTCATTTTTAACATCTATTCAGCCACTCCACATCTTTCGATTAGAGAATTTAATCCATTTTTATTTATGAAAATTATTTCTAGACAGGACAATTGCCACGTGGCTGATGGTTTACTTGTTTCACTGCTCCTCTGTCGCTTCTTCTGTCCCTTTTAAATAAAATCTCCATGCTTTAATCCTTCTTATAGCATGTTCTGCTTTTGATGCTGCAATTTTTCGAGACAGGGTCTTATTGTGTAGCCCTGGCTATTCTGGAGCCCACATGTAGACTAGGCTGGCCTGGAACTCACTATATAGACCAGGCTGGCTTGGAATTCATAGAGATCCACCTGCCTCTGTCTCCTGGGGACTGGGATTGAAGGCATGTGCCACCATGCCAAGCCCAATTACTTCTTTTGATATTAGGTACCCACTAACAAACTGTTGTAGCTATGGTTGTTTTAGTACGACTGTCTTTTACCTATATGCTTAAGGCAAACGCCATTATGGTATTAGAGACATTGAAATCTGAATCTATACGTAGCTTTAACATGGAGTTATCTGTCCACTACTTAGAGGTCAATTACAAAGTAAAAACTCTGTTCCGTTGGTGATGTTTCCTAGGTTGTTCACACCCCGTGACATCTCTCACTTCCTCTTTCCTCTGGAAGCAGACACCTCTGCCTCCGGGTTTTATAGCATAGCATCAGGAAACACCCTTACCAATCAGGCTAGCTCTGGATTCTGGGGCCCACTCACCTAGGTCTGGTGCAGAGGACCTCGTTCGTGTTTTATTTCCCCTACTAATGCCCATAAATTCTCATGACTGTGTGCCTTTCCCTGGTCTGACTTACTACGCATGTTGTTAGCCATTTTTCAAGTTCACACCACTGCCCAGGGACACACATACAACAGGAGAAGGGAGGTATAGCAATTGGGATATCCATAGATCTGTTCAAGGAAGGGGCTGCAGGTATAACATCCAAACAGCTCAGGAGCAGCCATCCTGAAAGAGTCCACAAAACAGCAGGCCGTGCAGTTGAGTCCAGGGTGCTTCGAGTCCCTGCCTCTCTGCCCTGAGGCAGTCACTTTCCTGCCTTGCACCTATCTCCTCGAAAGGATTCTCAGGGGGACAAAGAGCAGGTGAGTGCCATGGGTACCATCCCACCTGACTGCAGATGCTAGGGGTGGATAAAGTGTCCCAGCCCCGGAGTGCCATGTCTGGTGGTGGGCGGGGGGAGAATGTAAGCACAGTAACACCATTCTCCATTCAATGATCCCGGTGTGGCCAGAAAATCAGACACTTGGAGATGAAACAAGGTACCCTGGCATGGGTAATCGTACGTCCACCCAGGCATTTATGCAAACCAGCATAAACCGGACAACTTATGAAACATCAACACCCACTCCTCATAGTCCTGGAGGCTTCAGAGTCCAAGATCGAGACAATGAAGGGGTTTGTTGCCTGGTTGTAGTGGTTGAGGGTTTTTTTGTTTGTTTTTTTTTGTTGTTGTTGTTGTTGTCAACATAACACAAACCTAGACGCATCTGGTATGGTGGTTTCATGAGAACAGTCCCCATCGGCTCTTATACTTAAATACTTGATCTCTGCCAAGGGTGGAATTGCTCAGAGGTGTGGCGTTGACAGAGGTGGTATGTTCCTGGGGAGTGGGTGCTGGGATTGTCCTCAGTCATCTGTCTCTGCCTCCCACTTGCAGGTAAGCCTGTCACTCTCAGCTGCTGGCCAGCACCTTACCTGCTGCTGTGCTCCCAACTGTGAGAGCCGTGAGCTGACCCTCGGAAACTGGAAGCACCCAATAAACTCTTTCTTCGGCAAGCGCCCTGGACACGGTGTCTCTTCCCAGTCATGAGACATCCGAGAAGAAGAAACCCCAGCTGAGGGACTGCCTCTATTGGATGCATGAGGGCAAATCTGGAGAGGCTTTCTTGATTAATGATTGATGGGGAAGAGGCTAGCCCACTGTGGACAATGGCAGGTGGCCCTGGGTCGTATAACAGAGCAAACTGAGCAAGCCACGGAGAGGATGCCAGTAAGCAGCATCCCTCCATGGCTTTGTTGTGGCTCCTGCCTCCAAGGATCTGCCTTGAACTCATGATGGACTGTTACTGACGAGGTGTCAAATGAAAGAAACCTTATCCTTCCCAAGTTGCTTTTGGTCATGGTATTCATTGCAGCTGTAGAAAGCAAGCAAGGTCACCTCTTCAAAGTTTACATCTTCACACCGCGAGCTCACCTGAAAAGAGGGGGCTGGCTGCTCTGTAGTCTCCTGCTCATCGGCTGCCTCCCACGTTAGAACACAAGCTACTGGCAAGCAAGAACCAATCTGTCTTGTTCATTGCTGCCTCTTGACCCACCCCCCTAAACAATCCCTGGAATGCAGCAGAAGCTCATTAGATAGTTGATGGATGAACAACTAAATAAGAAACATTAGCATCGGGGTTGGGGATTTAGCTCCGTGGTAGAGCGCTTGCCTAGCAAGCGCAAGGCCCTGGGTTTGGTCCCCAGCTCCGGAAAAAAAAAAAAAAAAGAAAAGAAATATTAGCACCATGGACACTGGGTTGCAGTAAGATAATTCCCAGAAAGTGTAATGGCCACATCAGAGGGCAGGGAGCGTCTTACAATTTGACACCCACCAACATCCCCCCGCCCATGATAGAAGTGGGACTTCCATACACTCCCAGTCTACACAGTCTTCATGCATGCACACATAAACATCCACGAGGACACATACATCCATGCTCTGGGTCTTCCCCATGCAGGCACAAGGAGAGGCCTGATGCCCCAGCACTACCAGAACCAAAGCCCTCGCTCAGCCCCTGACATTCAGGGGCACCCGGTTTGAGCCAGGGGTAAGTGAGAGAGAGGCCCTTCTCACCTCAACTGATGAGGGCGATTGCTCATCATGATCGCCCTTCCCAGGGCTCTTTGCAGGAAGGACCAACCTTTGCAAATTACCTTTCAGGTCCCTGACTATCAGCAGCCTCTAGCACTGCCTGGGCTCAATAAATGTTTAATTAATTAATCAATCAAGCCAAATCAAACATGAGTGTGATTATCTAGATATTTCTATCTATACACCACGAGGTGACTCATTAATTGCTTTTTTTTTCTCTTTTAAACTTTTCTTCTGAAATGAGAATATGTTTAGGAATTAGTTAGATGCAGCCTTAGAGGTTTTTTTTAAAAAAAAAAGGAAAAGAAAAGAAAGAAAGAAAAGAAAACTGATAAGTATGAAATATTCTAAGAGTATCCACCAGAACAGATTGCTGCTAAAACAATCGTTGTTATCCTAAAGTCAATGCCTTACTGTTCATAATGCTGAGGTAATAAAATAGCACAGCTTGTGAGGAGACAAGGTGTTTTTTTTTTCTTAAATCTGCAAATATGGTTCTACGAATGTAAAGATCCAAACTCAAGAGAACCTACATCAGCACTATTTTGCCCAGGGTGAACGTCCTCAATTCCGCTAATCACAAGGACAAAGGGATGCTCTGTTGCTTGAGATTCTTAATTGTGCCTCTCCCTGTGGGATTCCGTCAGAATCCCCCCAGCGCTGCAGCTCTGTAAGAAAATATTGCATTGGGTCAAATGTAAGAAAGTAAAAAGCTGATAATCAAATATCCACGCTGGGCAGATGTGCTGTCTGGTCCCTGCGCTTAATAAACTTGCCGTGGATGCTGAAGGTTTCTGAGAAACACCCCATAGCCTCCCGAGGCTCAGCTGGGTTCTGCGTCTTCACACAGTCACTTAAGACCATAAATTATCTGCCTCGGTTTCATTTAAAGATCACAAGATGCTGGGATTTTATACTGTTTATTCTGAGCTATAAATGCTAGCCTTGGTCTTTCTGGGTATTGATGTAATGGTAATTGTGCTCCTGGTGGATTGGGGGAAGAGTGTGAATGGTCTTCCTAAGGCCCACCAGCGAGTGGGTACTTTGGGCTGACGCCCCTTCTTCTGCCCATGGTAGCTAGCGGCTCAACACACAAACCGGGTCCCTCGGGAAAGTGCACTAGATGGAGCAGAGCACCCTAGCAGATTTAGTCCGAGTGAAAATTTCTGGTAGCTTCCAGAAGGTAAAATAATAATAATTCACAAAAAAAATCTTCCCCTTACTCGCTCGAGAGTTGCCTTGTTTTTTATTTTATTTTATTTTTTTAAGATCTTCTGGGTTGACTTCGAGCGCTCGCTCGCTCGCACATTCCTCTGGGAAGCAGTGATCTGGCAGCATCCCTCAGCTCAGAGACGTGCCAGGAGGACTCCAGCAACTCATCGAGGCCTCCGATTCCTCACAGACTGAGCCCCAGCACAGAGACGCGTGATCCCTACCATAAGCGCTGCCTTCACAGGCTGTCGGGGAGTGTGAACCCGGGACAGCAGAGCTGGCTGGAAGCCCAGCAATAGCCACTTCCTCCCTCGCCTCAGCGGCGCAAACACTCAGATCAATGCTGCTGCTTTGGAGTCTGCTCTGTTCCAACATTGTCAACACACGTTTCAGCCACACGTCGTCCACAAATACACATGCCAACACACACAGCCGTCACACGTCCGTCTTCACCGTCAACTCTTTACCTTTACATGATGCAAGGCCCCGTGTCCCGGTTTGCTTCACTGTTCGTGGGATAAACATGGACCGGAAACGAAGCCTGGGAGAAAGGGGTGTGTTTGACTTCCACGTTAGCGTCAAAGAAAACCCAGGTGGGAACTCAAGGTGGGAAGCTGGTGGTGGGAACCGAGAGGCCACAAAGGGATGCTGTTTACTGGCTTGTCCCCTCCACCCCTCCCCCAGCTCTGTCATCTACCTTTATCATAGCCATAGCCCACCAGCACAGTCATTAACAAAAACAGACACACAGAGATGCCCACAGGCCAGTGTGATGGAGGCAATTCCTCCACCCAAGTTCCCTCTTCCCAGGAATACCTAGGCTTTTATCAAGTTGCCAGAAACCACGGCAGCCTTCAAAGAAATAACCCAATCAGGACCACCACTTTCTCCTGGGGCCGTAGCCAAAGGCCATCCAAGTGTTGTATCCAGTTCAGGCAATTCATCCCGGGGCTCTCTAGAGATCTGAAGTCCAATCAAGTCACCAAGGCTTTGGTGAATGTCTGGGGATCTTTCGACCCCTGAAAAATCACCTGGATCTTGAGTAACATGTCTCCGGGATCTGAACATGTACCCCAAGATATGAAAATGTACCCCAGGATCTGAGCCTGTCCTCTAGGACCTGAGTGTGCACCCCAGGATCTGGGCATGCACCCCAGGACCTGAGCATGCACCCCAGGACCTGAGACTGTTATCTGGGATCTTAGCATGCACTCCAGGACCTGAGTATGCATCCCAGGATCTGCATCTGTGGAGAAGTAGTGAAACAGCACAGGAAGAGATGACACTTGGGGTATGAGACCCCAAAGCAAGCACTTCCCCTCCCATAGGAATTGCATTTTCATGCCTGACTCCTTTCCATTGAGTGTGGTTAAACCTTGACAAGGGACAGCACTGGAAGAAACAGATCCCAAAGAATCTGTGTCAACCATGTTAAAAAGAAGAGACCATGCCAAGCAACATGGTCCCAGGTCTGGAAGGCAAGATCACAAATTCAAGGCCAGCCTGGGCTACATAGAAACAATCCATCTTTAAAAGAAAGAGGAGGAGAGGAGAGACTGGACATTTTTAAATTTCTTTGTTTACAATAGTGGCACACATTTTTAATTTCAGCACTAAGTAATCTGAAGTAGAAAGATTTTCAGTTCAAAGCTAGCTTAGATACACAGTGAGTTCAAGATCAGTTTTTTTTGGGGGGGGGGGTTGAGATCCTGTCACACACACACACACACACACACACACACACATACAAAATTATGGACAGATGGCTGATTGGTAGATCAATTGATAGGTAGATAGATTATAGAAAGATGGGCAGGCAGATAGATAATAGATCAATAGGTAGGTGAGCAAAAGTAAGAAGGGGAAATGATAATGTGTCCCCTATGCTCTAACATAAAGGCACCCAAGCACCATGGAAACTACGTGATGTTGGCAGCTGGTAGACACAGGTTAACCTCTGGCTTCTTCCATATTCTCTGAGTGACTTTGAACAACTGATTCCTAATCTGTAAAGCTGGAGTGAGAGACAACTGTCCCCACTCCTTTTGTTTGTTATGGGGATTAAAGTATAGCATTTGTGTGTGCAATACTTCCCACCCCACAGAAGCCTGACACATAGAGGAGGGGCCAGCAGTCAAGCCACTAAGCGAGAAAACTCAGTCTCCTCTTGCAGGGCCACCCTGCCCAGGATGGGTCAGCAGAGATCAGGGGCTGGGATGCAGCTCAGTGGTGGAGCCCTTGCCTTTGCATATACTGGGCCCAGGTTCAAACCAGTACCACAGCTCCCCAAAAAATAACTAAAAACATTACATTAGAAGCACACACTGGCAAAAGCCATGTGAAGGACTGCAGCTTCGGACCATGGAAAAGGGGAGTTGGGGGGCATTTGGAGTTGAGGGTGAAGCACAGTGTGGGCTAAAGGCAGAGGAAGCCTGGACTAAGGACACCGTGAAACCCTTTGCTAAGTGTGCGTCTCCTGCATGCACGGTCAGAGGAGAGGGCCAGTGGTAGGCCCACAAAGGATGCTACTGACGCACCCAGGAGCCAATGGCTAGAGCCCTCAGCTCTCATTCCTCTGATCTTTGTGCCCACATCCATGCCCATGTGATGAGCCTTCAACAGCAGATGACTCTCCCAATCCCACTCCACCCACTTTTGAAAAAAGGGAAGATTGACCCTCTCCGCAGCTCCCCCAAAATAATTACTCCCGTTTATTATCTAAGCACACTGGGCTGGGGGGGCGGGGGCAGACTTCTGGAGACTTGGCAGGATGTTGGGCCGGAACTTCCTCCATAGTATGGGAGAACTGAGAGGGCCCTGACACCCCGATGTGGGCTGTACACACCCCATCACACAGACGTTGAGGATGCTGCCTGCGTTGTTGTAGATCTGGTCTGATGGGACCTGGACACACCAAGGGGAAGCAGCCAGACAGGTTCCCAGAGCAGAGGCTGAAAGGCCCCTGGAAAGATAATGGAAGAGGAGATATATGCAGCTCAGTGGTACAGCCAGTCTTTCCCGAGCCAGCACAAGGCCCCAGGTTCAATCCCCAGCACCTCTAGAAAAGGAAGGGTGGAAGAAAGAAAGGAGTAATTTCCCTTTAGACGTCATCCTGGTAAAACAAAAGCGTCTGGCCAGGTATGGTGGCACACAGCTGTAACTCCAGCACTCAGGAAGCTGGGGTAGGATGGTAGCGAGATCTGGTCTAGCCTCGGAGACATTATTTAGCAGAAGAATATCTTTAAAAGACAACATAAAAAAGTGTGCTTAGAGGAAACCCTTTGTTAAGCTGCAGTGACGTGAGGTGACACTCTAGGATGGTGTTATACAACGGAGGTGAGAAAGCCTCTCTCTGATGAAAGGCATACTACCTGGAGGCGTCTGTCTTTCTGCTGTCTGTGTGGGTCCATAGGACCACCCGAGCCATGTGGTGTAGAAAAAAAAAGACTTTGCATCCTGATATGATAACAGGCAGTGTCACTAGAAGCTAGAACATCTGTAGAGGGTGCTACAAGTCTTTATGCTATGACTAGGAAGAAAGTCTTCTTCTATTACAATATTCCTGACCTTGTGTGTGTGGATTTTCCACAGCAAGTCATCTGTCACCAGACATCACCTGGGTGTCCGGTGGTTCAACGAGTTTCTGACATTGAGCACCGAGAGCCGTCAGGCCCCACAAGAACCCTACTTAAGAAACCGATTACACGGGGCTGGGGATTTAGCTCAGTGGTAGAGCACTTACCTAGGAAGCGCGAGGCCCTGGGTTCGGTCCCAATTACATGTAGTGGTATTACCAAAGTGAAAGGTTTGAGAATTTAATCCCGAGACCTTCTCATTTCCCTGGAGTCAGTTGGGGAGGCAGAACATTCCACCCTCTAATTATTTGGTCTTTCTGGTAACCAGTCCCTTAGAGGCCCAACCTGGGTCATCTCGTTAACACAGAGTCAGATGCCACTGACTGGTTTTAGATAATCCTACTGCTCAGAAAACTCCCAAGACTTGGGGGCTCCAAGCCAGGAACTTAGAACTAACACTAAATGTTTGGTTTTGTGTTTTTCCCTTGGGAGAGTGAGGGAGACGGGAGACCAAACCTTACTATGTAGCCCAGTCTGATCTTGAACTTGCTGCTTTGTCTAGGTTAAACTTGAACACAGGGTCCCCTGCTTTAAGCTCCCGAGTGATGATATCACAGGCATGCACCACCGTGCCCTGTACTTGAATGATTATTTTATTATGTCACAGACCCCTTTGTCATCACAGCAATCACTAGGTTATGTGGGTAAGGATTTTAGGAATGTCCGAGAGCAATGTCGAAGTTGTCGTGTAAGCCAAACACACATAGTACACACAGATCCCAGGAGGATAAAGGCAGAAATAACAGGTGCATTGCATGTAGAGTGCAGAGGAGCAGACACAGGCTTGTGTGCCGCCATAACCCTACAGCTGAGTTCTTGGGGCTCAGAAGACGTTCATTTCCAATAGAGTCTAGGCCTTTCCAACCTTAGGACTCCAGGGCTCTAACTGTATTCTGATGTTCTGCCACACAACGAAACATGAGGTGGTAGTAGCGGTGATTAGCACAGCAGCCATTTATTGCCATAAAGTGTGCTCGCTGCCATGGTACGATGAATTTTCTCGACTATCCCATGCGTGCACAGTGCATTGTTCAGATTGAACCATAAGATCACTTCAGATGCACTATTGATTTTCATTATTTTAGTTTTCTCCATCCCCGAGCTCCTTGAAGCCATTCCCCAGTTTGATTTTATCTGACAGAACAATCTCCACCCCCTCTTTCTAGTCATTAGTTCATAAAAATCTCAGGACTCAGGAGTCCAAGGAAGGAAGCTGATTTACATAGAAGTTTGTTCTTCTAGCAGGATGATGGTTTCTGGTCTCCTGTGACCCATGGGAGCTTCTCCCGCTGGGACAGCAGGTGTGTTGGGCAGCATTTCATTCCAGATAAAACAGTCTAGCTTAGAGGGAAGCTCACTAACTCTGAGAATTTTTCAAGGGTGGAGTGAAAAATTCCATCCTGTAGGGGAGCTCCTAAAGCACTGGGGAAAAAAAAAAAACAATTCAAAGGCTTCAGGAAGTCCCTGAAACTGACCAGATAGAGGAAGCACCTCCCTCCCCAAGCATGCATACGTGGAGAGACTCTCAAACCAGCTGAGGCACTTGGAAGAGGTTCAGATCAACTGCAATCTAGACCCTTCTCCAACCTACCCAGCTGCCTGCAGGCTGTACAGTGTGCTCCAAGCTCCCAGCTTTGTAAGTAACCCTAATGAAACTCATTGGGTCCTTGAGTTAGTTAGACTTTGGTGGAATTCACACTTTGGTCTGTCATTGGTTCTCTATTTGGGAGGGATAGACATTTATTCTCATCTCCCTAGGAATAGTGTCACACGACAAAGTGTCATCATGGACTCAGCAGTCAGTTGTGTATAAGACATCCTTCTTATATAAGAATGAATCATCTCCTGTGAAGAAGAAACATCCTCCCAGTTTTCAGATGCCCCCATGAGGGGTAAAGCCATAGGCTGCCCTGAGTCACCCTGGAGCATGGGGCTCTTGTGGTGCCCTTGTTTCCACTCACTTTGCCCTTCCTGTCTGCCTGCTACTGAGACACCCAGCATCAAGGCAGGAACAGTCCTCCAGAAATAAGCACGGTAATTTCCCAGCAGAGGCCTCTTGTGACTTTGCAGTAGCATCCAGGAGGCTGGGATCCCTCGGGTGCCTTTGCAGAGTCTCTCCTCTGATTCGCTGTCATGGGGAACAGATTACCTCTGCATACGAGCAGCGAGATATTAAAATTGGACAGCATTCTGCCTCTGATATTGGGGAACAATCAGAGATGGCTCTGTATAGACTGACAGAGCAGCAAGATGTACGACTCCAAAGCTGTTAAAAAAAATAAATAAATAAATGAAGTCACATACAGAACGGCTAGGAGGGCTGCGAGGCCACAGCCTTCAAAGGACCAGAGACTAAGTCTCCAGCAGGCTGTACAGGAAGTCATCACAGACAGAGGACACCAAGGCTATGTTGGGGGAGGGGCTGGTGGTGAAGCCCATCCATAGTTGTCCATCTGTCCTGGATGCTGCTGACTCCGTACCCTGCTCAGAACGGCCCATTCTGGGACTTGCAGCTAGGAAGATGGATGGTCATGCTGTAACATACCAAATCACAGGACTTTAAAACCTAAGTGTGGACCAGAGGGATGACTTAGCCGCTAAGCGCACTTTGTGCTTTCGAAGAGCACTGGGGTTTGAAGTTCCAAGCACCCACACCAGGTGGCTCACCGTCATTCTTAATTCCAGTTCCGGGTATCCAGTGCCCTCTTTTGGCCTCTCCAGACCATAGGCACACATCCACTATGTACATCCAGAACAAACGCTCATATGCATGAGACGAAAATAATAATTGTTTAATTGCAATGGTACCAGGCAGAATGTGATTCATTCCTTTAATCCCAGCACTCAGGAGGCAAAGACAGATAGACCTCTCTGAGTTCAAGGCCAATCTGGTCTACATAGAGAGTTTCAGGTTATAGTAAGATCTTGTCAAAAAAAAAAAAAAAAAAAAAGGTTGCAAACAGGTAGGAGGACAAGGACAGGACTGAATTGTTCGGAAGTGCTGGCAAAGCTGGGGCAGCCACCCCTGAAGTCTGAGTGATGGGGAGCACAGCATCTCAAACGAGGGTGAAAAGAAGAATTCAGGAATCTGTGATGGATGTCAAGGTTAATAATAAACCCCCATTGTAGGGCCTGGAGGGGTGGACTGAAGGTTGAGAGCACTGGCTGCTCTTACAGAAGATCCAGGTTCAGTTTCTAGCGCCCACATGGCAGCTCAGAACTCCAGTTGTAGAGGATCTGACGCCCTCCTCTGGCTTCCTCAGGCACTGCACACACACGGCACATATATACACACAGACAAAACACTCATCTACGCGGAGTGAAATTAAGGAAGCCAGCCCCCCTTTTAACCATTCGTAGGTATTTCTGTTTATTCTGCTGTTTTTTGGTTTCAGAAAACCGAGGAGCTAACTCACATCTCACAGGCAATATGAGAGAGTGGTTAACACTCGACTCTACAACATGGGAACTATTTTAGATTTTGTTTGCCTGTGGTTTTTTTTTTTTTTTAACCTACTTCTTCAGCAGAACAAATGCCAAGCAGAGGTTAGAAAGAAATGTTAGCATAAATGTAAACATCCACTTCATGAAGATTCAAGCAAAAGCAGGCTCTTTTTCTGCCAAAACAACCGCCCCCCACCCCAAT
This sequence comes from Rattus norvegicus, assembly GCF_021556685.1. Classification (NCBI taxonomy): domain Eukaryota; kingdom Metazoa; phylum Chordata; class Mammalia; order Rodentia; family Muridae; genus Rattus; species Rattus norvegicus. The sequence continues at coordinate 99,700,561 of NC_141534.1, read as the reverse complement.
TTCTCATCTGCAAAGGTTAAACAAAGTCTTAACCTAACTGTTGGGCTAGGGATCCAAACATCAAACTCAACCCTGTGGGTCTTGAAGCTACCAAGGGAGAAGAGAGTGTCTCTTGGTGAAGACCCCACTGTGTGCGCTGGAAGCAAGTAGGCAAACTGAGGGTGCCGGGGAGGGATAAGATTTCTCCAAGAGGCAAGAGTGTTGAGAAGGAGAAACTGCAAACAGATTAGCGAGAAGCAACTGGCTGCCTAACAGCAAATAGCACGGCTTTGCCTCCTGCAAAGGAATCACACCGGCCCGTTCCAAGTGCTTTGGGTTTGCAGTGCGCATGGCCTCTGTCTAATGAGAGGGTTTCCAGCCAGTTGGATTTCACACTGCTCCATGCCAGCTTGGCAATTTGTTTTGAATCAAACCCTTCAGCCTGTTAACCTGGTGGGTAAGACTTCTGGGTGGGCAGCCAGAATCCAACATGATATTTTGCTTCTCTTAAAGAAAAAAGGGGAGAAGGGAAATGGCGTTGGTGATAGTAGCAGAAAGAATAAGGAGAGTGAGCTCAGAGGTGGGCATAGTGGTGCACGCCCGTAACTCTGACGGCATGTCAAGAGGCTGAGGCAGGAGGATGACAACTTTAAGGCCAGCCTGGACTTACATATTAAAATGCTATTATGTAAGTTGAGGCAGGGAAGGAGGGAGGAACAGAGAGAGGGAGGAACAGAGGGAGAGATGGAGGGATGGAGAGAGGGAGGAATGAGGGGAAGGAGAAAAGAGTCCAATCAGATTGTTGTCTTGACACTTTGAGCCCAGCAATAGGGTCTTACCACGTAGTTGTGGTGAGTAGCTAAAGGCAATGGTGAGAGCCTTGGTTGTCTTGGAGACCTCTAGGGCCTCCCAGACTCTTCTATGGAGATAGCCCAAGCTCTGCATACCATCACTAATTCACATCTTCTGGGAGAAGCATGGTCCAGCCATTCATGTGCTTCTATTCGTTTGTTTAAACTATTGTCTGGAATTGCTTTACGAGCTAGGAAGCAACATATTAGTCCAGAGCAAATGAGCTGCACTGAGTAGGAATTTAGAAACAAAGTCACTTGTGACAGGTAACTGTGGTTGTCAGCTTGATGGGAGTAACAAACTCCTCACGGCGACGCTATGACGCCATTTCCAGAGACAGTTAGATCACGAGGGCTTTGACCTACACCAGCAGATTATCCAGTGGCAAGTTTATAATACTGTGAAGGTGGTATAAGGTAGGTGGTGGGGCCAAGTTTAAAGGTATAGGTCAGTGTGAGTGTTCTTATGCCTGCATCTTCCCCTCCCCCCAGTCCCTTCCTGTGTCCCTCCTGTACTTCCTCTCCACTGTTAGATGAGCCATTCTGACAAGTGTCCTCACTACCATGATGCAATGCTTAAGAAAATGGGTCCCTCAGAACTGTGAGCCAAAATAACCAGCACCCCTTCCTTAAGCTCTCCCCGTATCCTGGTCAAAGGCAGAGCGAAAGGGGCTTATACAAAACCCAGCCTCATTCGTTTCAACTGCAAATATGAAAGTCCCCTGGGGCCACCAAGATGGCTCAGTGGGGACAGGTGCCTGCTGCACAAAACTGATGACCTAAATTTGACCCCCAGAACCGACACAAAGCAAACAAACAAAGGTCACCATGGTGCTGTAATCCCAACACTCCTAAAGCCAATGGGAAATGGGAAGTGGAAACAGAATTACCTGGAGGCTCACAAACTAGGCAGCCTGGAGTAGACACTGGCAGAAACAAGGGAGACCCTAAAAAGAAAAGAAAGGGTCTTGCTAGCTTTAACATTGGAAGCATTAGATGGGGCAGGGGGTAGTAGAGAAGGCTGGAAGCCTTCACTCCAAGGAGGGCCAGGGGCAGGGATGGCTGTTTTAAACCCTTCCACAGGGTCAGAGGTAAGGCAGCCAGAGGATCGACCTCTGTAGAACTAAAACCTCTCGTCTTCCTCGGCTTCCACTCCACTGAGAACCGCACAGGGCTCATCAGTCCCCCAGGCTGCTGATGCAAGACAATGAAAGCTGTTCTCCATCAATGCATGAACCTGAAGTGACAGTTATCCCGGGATGGGATAGCAACAAATGCCTTTGACTTACAATGAAAGAGAAAGGCTTTCTTAGCTTACAGGGGTCATGAAAACGAAAGTGCCTACACTCAAAGGAGCATGTGTTTGAGGGGTTATATACTTAAACGTACATGCTGTGTGTGTGTGTGTGTGTGTGTGTGTGTGTGTGTATGTTTCAAAATTCCAGCAGCCCAACTGTCCATTGATTTTCTGACAAGCTGCATGGTCCTTTTCAACTACCAAAACCAGAAAGATGACCCCGAGCCGTTGAATACTGTCAAGAAAATTCTGGAAGTGCACAAGAGGAAGAGCTGAGCACTTGATTTGCCTTGATGTTGATGATTGATCCCAGTAGTGTCTGCTCCCGACTTGGTCAATCCTCCAGGCACAATCTCAGGGCAAGCCCAGAAGCTGCAGAGTGACTGGTTCTAGCAGGCCTGAGCAGGGCAAACAAGTCACCAACAGATTATGCCTTTTACCCTTCTCTCCCAGTCCCTCTGCCTTGCTAATCTATTAGATTACATTCCTAAAGCTCCCCACCTAGGTCCATTCCCTTATTTGGCCATTTCCTCCTGAGATTGACCACCAAGGTCCAGCTATCAAAGTTTTAAAGTCCAACAATCAAATCACCAATCAAAATTAACAATTCATCCTAACACAGGGTTTCGCCTCACACAGGATTTCACCTTTTCCTTAATAAACCACCATTTTGCCTGTGGGCCATATCTGTCTCCTCTATCCAGAGGCAGTCCTTTGTCCCTCCAGGGCAAACATCCCTTCCTCCTCTCCCTTGTTCCTTTCCACTTCTCCCTCTCCTCGGTCTCCTGTCTTTGTCTCTTATTCCCTGTTCTCTGTCCCTCTGGGGCAAATCAACCTCCTTTACTGAGAACTTGGTCTCCTCTCCACTTCAAGGTACTTTCACATGACAATGGAAACATTGGAGGATAGAGAACTAGGAATTTTCAAATGAATTTTATCATCCAATCTCTTAATGTCTGGAGCAAATACCATCAATTTTTGCAGACTATTTCCTTTATGGCCTGTATTTGTTACTTTGTATCACTGTGACCAAAACACCCAAAAAGAAACAATGAAACACGGGAAAGAGAGAGGTAGGGAAATAGGGCCAGGCTACAAACTTCCAAGCTCCCTTCCTCCTATCTCCACCAATCAGGCACTGCCTGTAATAGTACCACAGCATCCTCAGTGTTCAAAATTCCCTGTGGTAATTGGGCCTTTGGCTGGAGATATGGCTCAGAGATGAAGACCACTGGCTTCTCTTGCAGAGGATCTGAGTTCAATTCCCAGTACTAACGTCAGGTAACTTACAGCTAACTGTAATGCCAGCTCCCGGAGATCTGACTCCTCTGGCCTCTTCAGGCATGTGCACATACAGACACAGATGTACACACAGACACACACACACACACACACACACACACACACACACACACACACACAGGAGGTGGCAGGATTCAAAATGACTTTCAAAAGTTAATTTGTTGGGGTTGGAGAGGTGGCTCAGTGGTTAAGAGCACTGGATGCTCTTACAGAAGACCCAGGTTCAGTTCCCAGCACCCACGTGGTGGCTCACAATCATCTGTAACTCCAGTTCCAGGGAATCCAAATGCCCTCTTCTGACCTCCTTGGGTACCAGGCGTGCATATAATACACAGACTTATATTTAGGCAAAACACCCATACACATAAAAATAATTTTTAAAAGTAACATGAGCAGACTCTAGGTTGGATGATCTAGAGGCCTCTTCCCTGCTGCTTCTGCTTAGACACCGCTGTGTCTTTCCATTATCACTCCTGAGAATGTGTTCTGGGAACAAGAAACTGACATCTTAGGGAACCTGCTCTCCCTCCCTCCCTTCCTCCCTCCCTCCTCGCGTCTCTGTCTCTGTCTCTGTCTCTGTCTCTCTGTCTCTCTCTCTGTGTGTGTGTGTGTGTGTGTGTGTGTGTGTGTGTGTACCCTCAGCACATGAGACAGCAGCCGTCCTAGACGTCACCTCTGATATCCATACACACATCCCTTTCTTAGTGCAATTCAAAGAGTGTGTCTAGTTAGACCATTTTTACCCAGATACTTCCCAACACGGTCAATCAACTCCCTCAAACTGACACTGTCACGCAAATTAAATCAATACTTCTTTGCAAGAATGGAATAAGTATTTGATCTAATAACCGGCTCGTTTGAGATTTGCAGCGCCGGCTGCTGTGACCAAAAGGCATCTCTTAACAACTTACATTTACCCCTACATCATTTCCGTCTTTGTATCAATGGCACTCAGATAAAACGTGAGCATCTAATTGAATTCCGTTTTGGATCACCTATGACACATCTGTTTATGACAATTCCCCAGAAAGAAAAGGCCATCAATTCAAAGGGTGGTTACCAAAAACACACATCACTTTGAACGTAACGGACTCTGGGTTTGGGTCATGGTGCAGGCAACTTCTCTGTGCCTTGGTTGTGCCGTGGTAGATCGTCACTTTCAACCAGACTCGATTTAGAATCATCTGAGAGACTGGTGAGGCACGCTGGTGGGGGGAGAGGTATTCTAAAGTAGTTTGACCTTCCGGACTCCTAGAGATCCAGCATGTACATGACATGTGTAATAACATAAAGTCCACACACACACACACACACACACACACACACACCAACACAGTTTACAAACAAGTGGGTTGGGTTCAAGGAGAAAGAGCCCTGAATCCACAGAACCCCAATCATTTGATTTCCAGTGCAAATCTAGTTCAATGTCTGTCCACCACAGCAGAGCACCTCGTGTTGGAATTCTTCTTAAAAAAAAAAAAAAAACATTGGGGTTGGGGATTTAGCTCAGTGGTAGAGCGCTTGCCTAGCAAGCACAAGGCCCTGGGTTCGGTCCCCAGCTCCGAAAAAAAAAAAAAAAAAAAAAAAAAAACCATCATATTGAGCTTGGCATAATTGGTACACGTCTGTAATCTCAGCACTGGGGGGTTAGTTCAAAGCCAACCTGCTCTGCTCTGCAGAAAGATTAAAGGCGGAAACAAAATAGTTAAACCCGAAACACATTCTGAATTTACCTTTCCAACACCCCATAAGTGACGTGTCTGTCAGCATCTCTAGCTCTTAAAATTGAAGAGAAAAAAAATGGGAAAATATGGGGGTAAACATTTTAGTGTCTTGTATATTAAGTAATTATAGAGCAATACGGTAATAATCTGACAGCAATTGACAAGATAAAAGTGCACAGTAATCATGGATTGTGCCTGACGTAAGCAGTATGGTGTCACCTAACACCCTGGCTTTTGTCAAACTGCTCCACTGCTTGGAAACCCCCTAGTGATGAATATGCTATTAAGGGGGGTTTTACATGTCTATGTTTCTATTATAGGCATCTCTCAATAAATTTCTCTGACCCCTTTCATAAATACATATTTTTATTTCTCAATTTTTTTTTTAAAAACTCACCTTCTTTCCTGAGAGGATGTCGTATGTGAGCCAACCCCTCCTATCCACAACCATAAACGATAAAAGGCCAGATGATAAGAAAACACAAAGGCAGATAATAGGATGCTGAATGCAGCCGGGCAGACGGAAGGTATTATGGGTACATTAACGTCTTCGAAAGGAATATTTTACAATGCAAAAAGAAAATCTAGTTTTACTGCAGCAAGAGACAAGTCCCAGCTTTCACCCAATTTACCACTAATTTCTTCATTTTGTTGTTTTGGACGTGCTTTTAGGACATGCCGGATAACTAGTAAAAACCGTCCACAATCCAAACGACGTTTTTTAGATAAGTTTTATTGACTTAACGCTCTGATAATAAAATTATAACAATCAGTATTATTCTGATTTATTGCGATTTTTACTTTCACTTTGTAATGAACTCGGAGTGTAGCAGGATTGAATGTGGCGTTGCTGCCACCTCAAGGTCCCTCACTGCAAACGAGATGGCTCAGTTCACCCTGAGCACAGTCGCGCACGTAAGTAACCAAGGGCGTCATGGATGGAAATACTGCCCCGCACTCATGTCATGGTAAATCTAGACATTTATTTGCAGTGAAACCATGGGTTTTATACGCAATTTCCAGTGAAAACATATCCCAGTAATGCCAGTGTGCACTGTGGATGTCGGGGGAAAAAAAAGCTGTTAGACCACAGTCTAGAGAAGAAATACCAGGATAGCAAACTGAACGATAATCTTTGCCTAGTTACCACGTTGGCACAGCTTAATCCAGACGCAGTGGCTTCTTTAAAAGAAAAGAGGTGCTCCAGCGTGTTTCTCTTTTATTAACCATTCTTGGCTCCCTCTTTACCTCCAATCTCTCTCCTCCGCTGGTGACCTCCATGAATTTGACAACCCCCATCTAGACTTTCCTGAAGCACCCCTCATACCAGCAAGGGAAAATCACAGCACACCAAATTCCTCACGGAAACCCAGGCTATTTTATTTTGTTTTGTTCATTTTTATAACTTATTTATAATTGTCTGTGTGAGCATGGGCAACAAGTGCAGGTGCCCTTGGGAGTCATAAGGGGGCATCCAATCCCCACCCCCAGTCTGAAGTCAGAGGTGTTTGTGAGACGCCTGACAAGGATGCTGGGAACCAAACTCACTGATTTTGCAAAGTGGACATGAAGGGAATGCATCGATAGTTTTCCCCGAAATTTTAAAATGCATATACCTTCTGACCAGGAACCCCCGCCCCCATTCTACTAATTTACTTCTCCAGCACAAGGTACATGTGTCCCAAAGCACATCTTACAGGGTAGCTTACTACAGCAAGGGGTTGCCAACCAAGTGTTGTGTCCCTCAGCACAACACTTGTAAAGGATGGGGAAGCTGGAAGACCGGATTCTGCACAGCCCCCACAGTCAGCAAGGCAGCTCTGTATGTACCAACATGGCACCGTTTTCTCAAATCATATGGCTGAATAAGGCCAGGGAGCAATATGTAAAACAGTGCATGTGTGTTTACAGAGAGTTTCTTCGAAAAAAGAAACGCACACAATAAGTCATTAGCAGTGGTTCCTTTGTACAGGGGCTGGCAGTGAGTATAAGGGTGGCCTCATTGTTAGTATGTCCATTTCTGCCATGAATTTTCTACTATGTACGCTTATTAATGACTCCAAATGTGTAAATAAAAATAAAACCTTTGGAAAGCGGCATTGGATTGCAATTCATCATGAAAGTCAATAGCTGTGAAGAAGAGACAAAGACGGCTTGGAAGTGAGGAGAGAGGGAGGAAGAGAGAGCCATGGGGACAGGGAAGGAACGGCCGCCAGCCAGGGGTGGGGATCTTCTGAGAGCACTGTGCTGGGATCCAGCTGAAGCCGCATCCCTCCTGTCTCCTCCCTGCCTCCCATCTCTGATTTACCATCCATTTTCCTTCTACTCATCTGTTCGCATTTCAACTTGTCTGATTCCTTGTGTTCTGCCTGCCTCTAAGGAGCCTCTGTCATCTTCTCTACCAGGGGGCTCAGAGCCAGCCCTCCTGCTCCTGGTGCCAGTACTTGGCCATGCTTGCCAGGTACACGCTTCGTGCACCCTGGACGTACAAAGAGTGTGAAGAGGCGGCATGAAGATTAAGAGCCCCATCTGCCATCCGCCCTCTACTGGAACTCGAAGGAGTCTGCAAAGTTGTCTGTGCTTCGCTGCTTCTTCTTCTCTAAGATGCCGTAGCCATGAACTTATCCTACCCAAGATCAACGCCGGCCAGCATGCACCGGGAGGATGCACCGGGGAGCTTGAGAAGTGAAATGCTACAATCTTGGGAGAAGGCGATGAGACCCGCAGTGTTACGCACGGATTCTGAAAATGTCTCCCACCGTTTTAAAGTTTTCGTCCCTAGCTGGTAGTGCTATTTTGGGAGGTTCTGAAAACTTTAGGATGTGGAGCCTAGCTAGAGGAGGACAGACCCTTGGAAGGTATATTTATCCCTCTCCCTTTCCTCTCCCTCTCCCCTCCTCTTCTGCTTCTCTTTCCCTCTCCTTCCCTTCTCTTTCCCCTCCCTCTCCTTTTCCTGTCATACCTAATTCTCTGCCACAAGATCCCCCAACCACTGCCTTCCTCTCAGGTGCAAGGAACCGAGGAACCATGAGCAGAACTCTCTGAAACCATGGGCCAAAATAAATCTCTTTTTTCCTTGCTTCCGTTGGGCATCTTGGTCATGGCAATGCTAAGGGAACTAATACATACAGTCTCACAAATGGACCCAGGACCCCAGTCAACTAATGAGGTGACTGTATTGGTGGCTGCAGAAGGGCTGAGGAAGAGGAAGAGGGAGAGGGGGTAAAGGAAAGAGACTGTCTCCAGCTCCTGGCTTCACGCCTTGACTGGGTTTCCTTTGCCTTTTCTTTTTTTATTAAAGCTTGCCTTTAACTTCTCTCAATGGCACATCATTAACAGTGAAGTCAAAATTCCGTTTGGCATTATGTAATAAGTCAGAGTCCATCAAATGCCCATCCGAAGACTTCCATAAGCCGCCAGCGTGCAGCATTTCACAAGCAACGTGCGTTTCTGCTACCCAACTCCCCTGCTCACAGATTGATTCTCTTTTGTTACCAATTTTCAATGCTACAATCCGAGTTATCCCTGCACCAAGCCAGTGAGCTTTTTAGAACAGCCAGGTCATTTTCCCTACATTTGGAGCTATTTGGAAAGCTAGAAGCAGAGGCTGGAGAGATGGCTCAGTGGTTCCGAGCATGTTTTGCTCTTGCAGAGGACCGAAATTTGGTTCCTAGCACCTAGATCAGGTGACTCACAACCACCTGTAACTCCAGCTCCTGGGGATCTGATGCCCCATTCTGGACAGCAAGGGCACACACACACACACACACACACACACACACACACACACACACACACTTTTGAAGCTAAATCTTTTAAAGTTAAAAGCAAACTAGTTTGGTTCCCAGCATCTACCTCGGTCAGTTAACAATCACCTATGATCCAGCTCCAGAGGATCTGACGCCCTCTTCTGGCCTCCATGGGCACCTGTGCGCATCTGATAGATGTCTACACACGTATAGACTCAGATGAACACACAATGCACATAACATAAAACGGTTAAATAATTTATGAGAGTTACATGCAAACTATTCAAGTGTTTTCTTTGCCTTGGAGAGTTACCTGGGCAGGTTGTTCTCCCATGTGGAAAGCTGTTTGCTTCTCTTACACCCTCCAGAGGAAGTGAGCAAGCTAAACCCTGACAGGCCCTGTGTCCTAGCTAGCTTAGGGCCCCCTGAGAGTCTCACCTGAAGCATCACACAGGTCAGACTGGCCTGTCTGTGGGGGCATGTCTTGATTTTTAATTGATATTGTGGGCCCAGCCCACTGTGCCCAACATTACACCCTAAACAGGCAGTTCTGGGCTATGTAAGAATAGCCAAACAGTGGCTATACCTTTAATATCAGTCCTTAGGGGACAGAGGCGGGCAGATCTCTGTGAGTTCAGGCCAGCCTGGTCCACAGCATCCTCTGTGGTCCCCAGTGTGTTTCTTAGTGAAAGGAGTTACTTGGTGTGAGGCAATGTTTTATGGAAAAGTTGAGTTCATGTTCTGGTTTTACTGGGAGGCAGACTGTAACCCGTATGCTGAAGTAACTGTTTCTCTTCCCTACATTGTTCTTGTTCAGAGCCCCGTCATCACAGCCATAGAAAGGAAACGAGAACACTCCATCAGAGACACTTTCAGAAAGGAGAGTGGTGCAGAAACGGCCATGACGGGCCTGCTGGACCCTGGTGGAGACTCTGTGCTTGAGCAGCCCTGGACACACCACCTGACTGCTTCTGCCTCTCTCTGACAGCCACCCCTCACTCTAGGACACGAATTCTAAGATAAACAATGAGGAAGACCAAGACAGCAAACTCAGAGAGCAACAAAGAAAATTTCCAAAGATTAAGCGAAGCCTGAGCCCAGCCATAGACAGGAAACGGGCGCCCATTGGCTGACTCTTCGTCCTTCTTCATTTCCCTCCTTATTCCTTCTCTTCTTTCTCCTTCCCCTTTACTTCCCTTCTTTCTTCCTTTCTTTTCAAGACTTTTACATGCACATGAAGCAAGAAACTACTTCAAACGCATGCTTGGCCTCCACACCCAACCTGTCACCCCCAACATACAATGTGGACACTTTTCAAAATACTCGCACCTGTGCAGTGATGCAAATTTGGTTCTAAAAAAAAGTTCTAGAGTCTGAGCCTCGCTGAAGACATAAGGTATGTCAATAGAGGTGGGAAAAGGCAGGGTCAGACTCTAAAGCTGTGGTTACAACCTCAGAGAACTGAGCCCTGGGCACAGCAAGAATATGGGGTTGTAGAATGACCACCCATGGGAGAGCCGAAAGGGACACTTGAGGGGGTAAAAGGACTCCTTGGCACAGGGCCTGTGGGAGGGGAAGGAGTTCTCTAGAAGGGGAGGACTGGAGAAACTATGGTGAGAGGCTGCCCTGGTTAGCCAAGTCTCTGACATGACATCTGCTGCAATTATCATCGGCTAGTGTCAATCTGATGTGAAGTCCCCCTGTCCAGTATTCCCAGTACAATAGAAAAGTGGAGTGGACCAGCCTTCTACAGCCGTCACCGGTGTGCCAGCGTTTCAGAGTTTTTACTCCACATTTAAGAGATTTACAGGAAATCTGCAGACAGTTAAGCTGAGGAGCTCAGACTGTCTTTCTTCTGGCAGGAAGCCAGCCAGTTGGAAGGGTGGCTTTAATTCCTGGGGTATGGAGTCACATAGTCAGGAAGCTGCCCTGACCCCAGTAAGGTCAGTGCCGTGGCCAACTACCCCGGGCTCAATTTAGAGACATAACTATGGCAACGACTGTGCCCAATCGGTTATTAGAGGAGATTTATTGACGGATATGCTTGAATAGCAGAGCCATTAATTGCAATTACCAGACAAGACACTTTGCTCATCTTGGGGGACTGAATGCCAAAATGCCCTAACAACTTTAAAATCCCATTTGCTCCTGAGCTCTTTGATGGTCTCACAGAGTTTGCTCCAGATTCCCAGTCCTGAAGGTAGGGCTGATGGGGGTGGGGAGGAGAGAAAGGGGACATCACTTGACATGTCCCCAGCTGAAGAAGACAGCAAGAGCTTGGCACTGCTGAGGCAGGAGTTTAAGGATTGCGTGCAGTCCCTACAAGACCATCCTTCCAAAAGGCAAGGGAGGCAAAAGCAGAACCACCCCCACTGGACCAATAGCCACAAATAAAACACCTTCCACCTTTGACTTCTAACCCTCGATGGCCATTTTCTCCAACATACCCAGTCCAGGCTCCACTCATTGCTCATCCTGAGACTAGAAAACTCATCACTGGATTTCATCCTTCTGGTCTACCTTAAGGTAGTCTCCCCTGAATGGTCTTTCTTGTGTTTTACAAGGTCTTTCTATGTACCCCCGACTATCCTGGAAATCACTATGTACACCAAGCTTGGCCTCAACCTCACAGAGATCTGCCTCTCAAGTGCCTAAAGGTGTGGGCCACACCATCCAGCCTTCCTGTGCCTTTTACCCTTTTCCTGTACCTTTTACCCTTTTCTTAGCACTGACGTTGTACTGCACATTGGTCTGTCTATTCACTGGCCTCTTTCTCTCTCCCCCATAAGACTCTCGGCTCCATGAGAGAGAGAGAGCACTCTGCTGAACTGTGAGTGTCAGACACAGCACCTACCACTGGTCCACAATCAAGAAATATTTATTAAGGCCAATGAGATGGCTCAGTGGGTAGAAGTGTTAGTATGAAGGCCTGATGACTTGGGTTCAATCCCCAGATCCCAGAAGTGGAAGAAGTGAATCATCTTCAGAGAGTTGTTCTCTAACCTATGTACACACACACTGTGGCACATGCATGCCTACTTTCATACACACACACACACACACACACACACACACACACACACACACAAATAAGTGAGTAGTTGTTGAAAGCCAAGTATGATGGCACATACCTGTCATCTCAGTACTCGGAAGGGTCTGAGGCAGAAGGATCACGAGTTCGAGGGTATGTGCACATACATGCAAATGTCCACTCACATAAAATAAAATGAAGAAATCCTATAAAAATAAAACTATTTTAAATATTTATAAAAGGACATCTTGGGGGAGCTAAAGAGATAGTCCAATGGTTAGAACATGAATTGCTTCTTCCCAGAAACCATGGCTGGTGAATTGCCACCACCTATAACTCTGGAAACATGGGATCTGACACCCTCCTCTGGCCTCCTGAGGCACTGCTCTCATGTGGCATACACAGAGAGACACACAAATACACACCAAATGAGGATATCACTTGGTAATTTCTTCTTTACAGACAAAGCAATCTGGACTGGACTGAAGTTAGTAAAGGTAGATAATGGTTTAGAGTCTTTTAAAAGAGAGTTGAATGTGGCTTTTCCATCCAAAGCTGTGTAAGGTCAAACCCCCACTTCTTGAACTATCTGCCAAGGGTCTAGACTACAAGAATCCTCAAGTAACAAACATGAACATCTCTCGCTTGTGATACGGCAAAAGGGCTGGATCAAGTACCCCTTTATTCTTCATCTTCTTGCTCTTCATGGGCAGGAGGACCTTCGATGGACACGGTGACTCAAGAAACTGGAATTTTCCATACACACCACTGAGGCCCGTTGTCTTAGTTAGGGTTACTATTGCTGTGATAGAACACCATAACCAAAGCCTCAAGTCAGCTGTGTTTGCAAAGGAGTTGACACTGATCTAGTAAGACACACAGAAGCTACACTACACGGCCTAAGACATGAACAGTGGGTTAAGGGATTCAAGCTGGTCAGAAAGGTCAAGGAAGGCTCCCCTGAAAAACAGTTGTTCTGTTAAGACCCAAAGAGTGAGTGAAGCACACGGGGGGATGGGAGAGTGAAGCAACTGGAAAGCCAAAACAAACTTCTATGAGAACGAGCAGACATGATGGAGTGGAGGCTGGCCAGCACCAGAGATGCCAGGCTATACCTTGAAGGATGTCTTTTGGAGATTCTTAGGCCCCTCCAGAAAGGAAAAGACTATTTCTGTCATTTGAATATCCTGTCATCCAAAGGCTCACAGAGTAAAGGCCTGGTCACAGGACCTTGGTGCTGTTAGGAGACTTAGGAGCTGGGGTGGGGTGCAGTGGGAAGAAAGGGGTGACAGCATGTCCTCAAAACAGGTCTTAGACTCCCCAGCTCCCCTTCTTGTTTCTCTCCACTTCTCAAAGCAAACAGCTTTGCCTTGTCGCATGCTTCTGCCATGATGTCCTATTTGGCCACAGGCTCAAAGCAACAGGGCCAAGTGACCTTGAACCAAGCTTTGCTTGAGTTGATCCAGGTCTTTGTGACAGTAATAGAAAGCTTAAAACAGACTAACGCACATATCCTATGGGTTAGAGCAATGGCTTTCTGGATGTCAGATCCGTACGTTCTATTTGCTCTATAGACTGGGAAATAGACTAAGGAAATCACGAGGAAAGGCAATACCAAGGGCTAAAATACAAAGGATTCCATTCTGATCCTCTTAATCAGAAAAAGAGGGCTGGAGCGATGGCTCAGAAGACCACGTACAGCCCTTCCAAGGCCCTGAGTTCAGTTCCCAGCACCCACATGAGGCAGCGCACAGACACCTGTAATCCCAGCTCCAGGTGAGTATCTGACACCTTCTTCTGGCCTCCACAGGCACCTGCACTCACAGGTGCACATGACACACACACACACACACACACACACACACACACACACACACACAATTTAAAGATAAAACAAATCTAAAAAGCAAATCAGAAGAGGTGGCATCTCAGGGAACACATCCTGAGAGGGACGCATGAGGCCAGGCTTCACCACCACCACCGTGGGGCTCTGCAAACAAGGTGGGAAACGAACCACATTCACACCAAGAGTCTGTTCAGTTACCCAAGGAGCTGGACTGTATTTTTCATTGCCCCTTCAGCTAACACCCGGAAAGACAATATGGTAGCCGTATTTCGTGTGCGGATGCCAATATTACTATGCATCAGAAGAGCAGGGTGCTAATTTTAATCTGCACAAAAATCGCAAACTTTGCCTGCTGAGAGGAACCTTAAACAGCATGTGAATATTTGTGCATTTTCCAACACTCTCACAGATGCTTTCATGAATACTTTATTTCTTATTAATATGCATGCTTGGAATACTTTTTAATTTTTTTGAAATTGTACTCATTTTCCTTTGCACACGAGTGTTTTGCCTACTTGTGTACTCCATGTGTACAGTACTCGTGGAGGCCAGAAGGAGTCGGATGGCCTAGAATTAGAGTTGCAGACAGTTGTGAGCTGCCATGTGGGTGCTGGGAATTGAACCTGCATCCTCTGGAAGAGCAGCCACTGAGCCATCTCCCTAGCCTGTGTTTGGGACACTTCAAATAAACTGTATGTTTTTTCATGGATTAGACCCATGTGTGTGGCCTTTCAGGCCTCCCTTACTCATACCTAAACATTAGGATGGACATGCATACATACGTACATGCACACACACACACACACACAGACACACACACACACATACCACACACACACACACACCCCACACACACATTCACACACACCCCACACACACATTCACACACACACATATACACATGTGCACACAGTGTATCCAGAAAGTTCTCAGTGGATGCTATTAGCTCACTGACTTATTGACCAAAAAAATCGCAGGCTGATAATGAATCTGATGGTCAGTGCCACATAATAGAGAAATTAATCACACTTCCATTTAGAAGAACTTGATTCTTAAAAAGCAATAGGACAGGGCCAAAGGCATAGCTCAGTAGTAGAGTACTGAGCATGCACAAGGCCCTGGGTTCAAGACCCAGCACTGCAAACAACGATCAAAAGAGTAGAGACTATATGAACTTCCAAAGCATGTCCCACTACTCCTAGAAGAATGAACACACCCAGAGTGAAAGATCTAGAACCAGAGGCTCAGCCCGTTTCCACACAGGGAAGATGGATCCTTCCGTCTGGCAGAGTGGGCCACTTGGATCAAACAAAGGGTGCCATGCGGCTGACTGCGGGTCAAAGGGAAACGAGAAGAGCAGGCAACGTGGAGCACGTCGCCCTTGTAGAAGGGGAGTGTGGGTGTTCTTAGGGATAGCTGAGGCCACCACCGCTTTCTTTCGTTGATCTCTGAGTGTCACCCTGGCCACCGACCAAGTTCCTGCACTCTGAGCCAACATTCTGTGGGTTGTGCATGTGTTAGTGTGCTCACTTTTCCAAACAGAGAAAGACATCTCGGGTGAAACCTGGAGAAACCAACCCCTAGATGTCATTGTTGCCGCTGAAATATCAAATTTGGAGCCTTCGAACATTTAAATCTGAAGAGGGAGTGGTGTGGATCTGGGTAAGCCACTTAAATCATGTAAATTCTATTCGCTTTCAACACGTCAGAAACAAGTCCAAAGGCTTCTGGACTTCTTAACCAAAATGTATCTAAATGGCAGGGTGTTAGGGGCATTCAGTTGCCAACAAAATCCATACTTAGGAAAAATAGGCTGAGCCCCGGGTGGTCATATGTGACTTGGCTCCAAAGCTCACACTAGAACTCTAAGCCGAGGACAGAATGGCTGGGCGACCCTGCCTACTTCTCCTCTCCTGTGTGTCCTTTGATGGCTGCTCTGTGACTGCCCATCCCTGGTGTGCACCACACACTAACACTTCTTATCCAGGACACGCTGAAAGAGCCAAGGGGCTGGCCATCTCTCAACTCCACTCTCAATTAGTCACCAAAAGTTCACAGGCTCCTTCATGGTGTCCTTCCGTTTTGGGTCACCCTTCTCTGAATCTTTTACAAATATACTATTTATTGATCACTGCCTATCAATCAGTCGCATCGGTACCTCACATATAGTAAATCATTTAAACTTTTTTAGGGTGTATGGGTATTTTGCCTGCATATACAGATGGGTGCCATGTGTATACAGTTCCCAAGGAGGTCAGGACAGGGTATTGGAGGATCCCATGGAACTGTAGCTAAAGACAGTAGCAGGCTACCATATGATTACTAGGAGTTGAAACCCCGTCTTCTAGAGAAACAGCCAGTGCTTTTAATTGCTGAGCCATCTCTCCAGTCCACCTTAAACTTTTTAACAGCGCTTTGAGTATCATAATCCCCCTATTATGATAAAGTAAAGTACACAGAGATTAAGTGTGGTGGTTTGAATATGCTTGGCCCTTAGGAAGTGGCACTCTTAGGAAGTGTGGCCTTGTTGGAGCAGGTGAGTCACTGTGGGGGCGGGCTCTGACGCTTCTGTGCTCAAACTTCACCCCCGGTGGAAGGGAGCCTCCTCCATCCTTCTGGATGCCTTTCGAACCAAGATGCAGAACTCTCAGCTCCTTCAACAGCACCATGCCTGCCTGCCTGCTGCCACACTTACCACCATAATGGACTGAACCTGTAAGCCACCCCCAATTACATGATGTCCTTTATGAGAGTTGCCATGGTCATGGTGTCTCTACCCAGCTATGAAACCCTATCTAAGACATTGAGTAATATAAGTCATATAGCTAGAACGTGCTAGAAGATTCTGAAACTAAGGGTAAAACACATTTCACAGGCAAGACTCTTAGAAACCCTGAGCCACCACTGAGCCTGACACCTAGGTCGCTTCCAACTCTCTCCCAAATACTTTTTTTTTCTATTCTTTTTTTTTTTTTTTCGGAGCTGGGGATCGAACCCAGGGCCTTGCGCTTGCTAGGCAAGCGCTCTACCACTGAGCCAAATCCCCAAGCCCCTCCCAAATACTTTCTTTGCAGTGTGTATTAGTTCATTTAGACAGGGCCTCGGTATGGAACCTAGGCTGCCCTCAAACTCTGCCATCCTGCCCCAGTCCCCTGACTGCTGGCATAACAGGCATGCACCACCACACCCAGCTCCAAGCCACTGCTGTTGAGCTCCTCCTCCAGCTAAACCCACACCAAGGAGGAGCAGGTGTGCTTAGGTGAAATCGCTCTCTCATTCCATCGTCGACTGTAGCTGCATTCAAGACCCTGTCGCCAGGCAGAGGAAATACCAATGAACAGGACTGGCAGGTTCCTGGAGCCGAGTGGGAACCCACTCCCACCAGGGAAGACAGATGCTGAGGCAGCAAGAGCACCTGTGACTAGTGACGCAACAGCTCACATACAAATGTGTGGGGAAGCATGGCAGAGCCCTAGGCACAGAGCTTCCACCTGCAAAGCCCTCCCTCATGAGATGTTTTCTGCCTGGTTCAGCCGCAACTCCAAGATGCCTTTCCAGCTGGCTCACTGTCCCGGCACTGAGCCCTCCATGCCAGTCGGGGGACTCTCCAGCACCCAGGCACTTGCTCTGTAGCACATGACACCTGCTTTCATGCTGGTCTGCTGTCTTCACACACACCCAAATGATCCACATTCTTAACTTTATCTGAAGTGTATGGGTCCCTTGTCGGTGTGTATTATCTGTGCACTGTGTGGATGCCAGGTCCACGGAGGGCAGAGGCAGCACGCAGTCCACTGGGGCTGGAGTTACAGGTGGTCGTGAGCCCCCACGTGGGTGCTGAGAATCTAACCTGAGTCCTCTGGAAGAGCAGCAAGTGCCCTGAACAGCTGAGCCATCTCTCCAGCCCCTGAGATGATCACCTATTTTTGCTACCAGGAGCTTGATCACAAGGCAATTCCTGCAAGGTGACTGTGAGACGGGAGCTGAAGGAGAAAGGCAGGTCAGCCAGGTGGATGTCACAGGATCCTGGTCACCTCCTCAGAAAGGCCTGAAGGCATCCGTATGCCTGGTACCGAGCATGCCACTCTCAACTCAGTGTACACTGCCTCAGGGCCCGCCTACCTGCGTCAGCACTTCTGAGAAGACCAGGGAAGGCGGGGGAACTGGTGTCTGGGCTTTCTCTGGACACTAACATGCATCCTCCTCCAATATTCTCTATTCTTGCTTTATCATGGTATATGAAGAGAGGAAAACTGAGGGCCTAAAGGCTACTTGCTATCTCTGGTTATTTGCTTGTTTGCTTGTCTGATTGTTTGTTTGTTTTGTGGTTATGACTCCTTTTTTTTTTTTTTTTGTTCTTTTTTTCGGAGCTGGGGACCGAACCCAGGGCCTTGCGCTTCCTAGGCAAGCGCTCTACCACTGAGCTAAATCCCCAACCCCATGACTCCTTTTTTACTTTAGTTTCAATACTGGAGAAGGAACCTGGAGCCTCCCGACTTCGACAAGGCAAGCACTCAACTGCTGAACTCGATTCCAGCCCCAACCCCCTTTCTTCCCTTTCTTCCCCACTATTTTTTTTTAATTTTTTGAGACAAAAGTCATACTAAGTTGTCCAGGTTGACCTTGAACTTGCAGCCCTCCTGCCTCAGCCTTCTTAGTATCTGGGATTACAGGTGAGTGCCACCTGGCTTGATTATCGATTTGATGATGTCTTCTTTGGTTTTAAGGTAGGGTCTCATTATGTAGCCCAGGTTGGCCTCAAACTTACGATCCTCCACTTCGGCTCCCTCTAAGAGCCAGGAATCCTGGCATCCAGCACCACACCAGCTCTCCTAATCACTGAAGGAAGCAAGGATCAGAACTTCATGCTGGCGAAGGCTGCTGCCACGGCCACTGCTGGCTCCTCCTAGTCTGTTGCATCAAGAGGAGCTGTCAAAATAACTAATGACATATTTTGAAGTCCAGGATTAGCCCTCAGCTAGACTTCCTTGGTGTGATAGGCAGTTACCTCTCCCTCCAGTGTCTCTCTTCATCTCCTGCTTTTCATTTTCTTCCTGTGCTGCTCTCATCAATAAAGGTCTCTGCTCTAAGGAAAGCGCCCTTCTCCGGGAAGAATTTAGCAGTATCAGATTACAACCCTCTCGGGGAAGCAGGTGCTATTACCTGTCAACAGAGTTTGGGGCATAGCAAATAGCTCCCACCCCCCACTCAGTTGGGCTCCTACCTGGCTCCTAGTCAGATAAAGTGGCAAAAGGAGACAGTCCTTTTGGAGACCTCAAAATCTCATTTTCGTTCCCCTTGCAGAGAAGAGAGTGGCTTTATTGACAGAGACGACTGAAAATTGCTTAAGAATTGCCAATAACCAGTCTGCATTGAAGCAGAGAGGCAGTCTGACTGAAGCAAGCTCCCTGCTCCAGCGTGCAGCCCCGCTGGGCCTCCTTTGGCTGCAGCTGGAGTCTATAGCACAGGCAGACTAGTCTGCAAGGAGCCTCCTGTCATCCTCTAAAACATCCCCCTCCTCCTCCACTCCCTGCCTGCTACTGCGGTTTCCTGGATCCCCACCACACACCGTCACACATTCGGGGAATCACTGCCAGAAACTCAGCTCTTAGACTGATTCAGAGACCCAAGGTCACACCCTGGGTTGTAGCTGGACAAGGGAAATGGCTCCCTTCCCACTGGAGCGCTTGGTGGCATGACTGCGCAACCAAGATAGGCCACTAGATGTCACTACCATGGATGATGGTGGTGATTCTTCTTCTTCTTCTTCTTCTTCTTCTTCTTCTTCTTCTTCTTCTTCTTCTTCTTCTTCTTCTTCTTCTTCTTCTTCTTCTTCTCCTTCTTCTTCTTCTTCTTCTTCTCCTTCTTCTCCTTCTTCCTCCTCCTCCTCTTCCTCCTCTCCTTCTCCTTCTTCCTCTTCTACGTTCTCCTCCTCCCTCTTCTTCCTCTTCTTCCTCCTCCTCCTTCTCCTCCTCTTCTTCTACGTTCTCCTCCTCCCTCTTCTTCCTCTTCTTCCTCCTCCTCCTTCTCCTCCTCTTCTTCTTCTGCTACTGCTTCTGCTTCTGCTGCTTCTGCTTCTGCTGCTTCAGCTTCTTCTCCTCTTCCTCCCCCTCCTCCTCTTCCTCCTCCTCCTCCTCCTCCTCCTCCTCCTCCTCCTTCTATTGATAGGTATAAAACCATTGTCCAGCTAAGCCATTCTCACCCTCGAATTCATGTCCTCACATCAGACCCTTGAGACAGAAACTCCAGCAAGGGGAGCTCTAGAGTAAATTCCACCTCAGCCTCAATGGCACAGCCTCTCTGCTTATTATGACTGGGATCCTCAGGAAATTTTTCCTAAATGAATTCGCTTCGAAACAGTAGAGCTGAAACTTAAACCAGACCCATGTCAGCTGGAGCAAGCAGCAGGTGTGCCCATAGGTCTCTTTGCTTCTCCCCTGTTCTTTCTGGCCATAGATGACTGCTGCACGTTCTTCTGCCTTACATAGAACCTCGTGGGGAATAAATGAAGGGCCTGGAGAGATGTCTCAGTGGTTAAGAACACTGGCTATTCTTGCGGAGGACCCAGGTTCTGTTCCCAGCACCTACCTGGAGGCTCACGACCATCTGGAACTCTAATTCCAGGGGACCAGAGACCCTCTTCTGGCCTCTGGAGGCACCAGGCCTGCATGTGGCACATAGACACAGCAGGCAAAACACTCATACGCGTAAAATAAAAATTAGCAAATTTTTTTTCAAGAGTTGTGGTGATTTGAATAAGAGTGGCCCAGAGAATGGCACAATATACCCTTGTTCGAGGAGGAGGGGCCTTGTTGGAGGAAGTGTGTCACTATGGGGGTGGGCTTTGAGACCCTCCTCCTACTGCCTGAGGACAGTCTGCTCCTGGACCCCTTTGGATAAAGATGTAGAGCTCTCAGCTCCTCCAGTGACGTGCCTGTCTGGACGCTGCCGTGTTTCCTGCCTTGATGATAATGGACTGAACTTCTGAACCTGTAAGTCAGCTCCAATTAAATATTGTCCTTATAAGAGTTGCTTTGGTCATGGTGTCTGTTCACAGCAGTAGAACCCTAACTAAGACAGAAGTGTACAGCCAGACATGCTGGTATGTACCTGTCATTCCATCCCAGCTAAGGAGAGTGAACCAGGAGGGCCAAAAGTTCAAGGTCAGCTTGGGTAGCATGGAGATCTTGTCTCAAAAAAAAAAAAAAGAGGAGTGCAAAAGGGTATGTTTATGCCTCACCCCACTAGAGATTTTAGGATCCGAGTGTGTGTGTGCATACCATGTGTATGTATATGTGTCTTATGTGTGTAAACATGAATGTGGACACACATGTGCCATGGCACAGGTACAGAGGTCAGAGAACAACCTTAAGTGTTAGCTGCTGCCTTCCCAAATCATCTTAGCCAGGGTCTTTCAGCCTGTGAGACTCTGGAGCTTCCCTTGTTTCAGTCCTAGGAGTGCTGGGAATTGCAGACACTCACACTAGGTGCCGAGTTTTTTGTGGGTTCTGGGGATTCAAACTCAGGTCCTTGCACTTGCACAGAAGACACTTTTAACCCATTGAGCCAGCTTCCCTGACTCCAGCACCAGTGACTTCAGACGCCAATGGGCTGCAGAAGTAACAGGGGTTGGCGGCTCTCGCAGAGAGTGAATGGCAGGTGGATAATTTACGATGGTTCTTGTGCCCTGAACTATAATTATGAAGTATCTCTAGGTATATATTCAGGATGCAAAGTGTACAGAATCCAAAGCTAATGTTAATTTATTACTGACAGCTAGATATATGATATATATCATGTCTTTTTATCGTACATTCCTTCTGACTTACATCGAGCAAACTTTTCATTCATTAATAAAGTCAAGACTTGCCATTACTCTTAATGATGGAGTTCCATTTTGAACCCAGAGGACCTCCTGTAATTAAACTCTGAACCTCTACAGACTAGACATCGGAAGCTTAGAAAGAGGATAAATTGAACTTCTGCTTTTCCAAGAGAGGTGAAAAAATGTCAGAAAGATGGAGCCCACCCGCTCGGTGCCCTGGAAGAGAAAGGGCAAAGTCAGAGACGATTGCCAACCACACTGTGTCCTTTCCCCTCCTAACCCTACTGCTGACTCTCTCTCTCCCCCTCCCTCTCGGTCTCTCTGTTCTTTGTTTCCGGTGTGGGGCCTGCACACGGCAGGCAAGGACTCTGTGTCACAGTTAGAATCTCAGCCCCTCCTGTAGTTTTTAAGACAAGCCTACTTCGACCTCATTGTGATCCTCCTGCCTCTGCCTCCTGACTAACTGAGATTATAGCAATCTTTTTTTATAAAAAATTTTTTCTAAAGAGTTATTTATTTTTATTTTAAATGTTTGACTTTTACCTGCATGTATGTAAGAGTACCTCATGCATGCCATGTTCTCTCAGAGGCCAAAGAAAGCACCAGATCCCCAGAACTAGATTTCTAGGCAATTGTGAGCCTCCATGTGGGTGCTGGGAATCGAACCTAGGTCCTCTAGAAGAGCATCCAGAGCTCTTAACCAAGAGACATCTCTTCAGGCCCAATCTTTCATTTTCTGAGACAATATCCTTTTTTTTTTTTTAAGATCACAAAACAAAAAATATAATACTACCAGCCAAGTGTAGTGGTAGATGTCTGTAATAACAGCATTTGGGAGGCTGAAACAGGAAAATCGGTGGTTCCAGGTTAGGGAAAATCTGACTCAAAAAGAAAAAAATCTCCTTTTTTTTATACAGGTCATTTACTTCATTCAATTCCCTGCATTATCCAAAAGACTTCCGTGATTAATCACAAGAAAGCTAATATAATCTTATTTTAAGATTAAATAAGATTAGTGTCCTTCAGCGATGTCATTGCTTGAAAGACTATCATTTATTTATTGCATGTGTGTGCTTGTGTGTGTGTGTGTGTGTGTGTGTGTGTGTGTAGTTACACACATGTTGTGGTATGCGTGTAGAGGTCAGAGAACGACTTTCAGGAATGAGTTTTATCTCCTTCCACTGTGTCGTCCAGGTCTGACAACAAACACCTCTGGGCCATCTCTGCTCACTCAGAAACAAGAGGTCCTCAGCGTCCTCAGCGTCCTCAGCGTCCAGCTCTGCAGGTTCACTCAGTGTCAGGCCAGTTACCAGCTTGAAACTTACCGCACTTTTTGTGTTACCCGGATTTAAACAGGGGGCTTGTTTACGTTGGCTTAGACTCCATGGTCACTTACATGATACAAAACCAGGATACTGGCAGAAGTGAAACCTTTAACCTTATCAACTAATTATGAACCCCAGAGCAGAATGATGAGGTGAGGTGGGTGTGTGGAGACAGGGACTTGGTTATCAGGGTCATCTCTCAACTGAGAACAGAATCAGATCCCATTGAACAGGGGCTAGATAATTGCATAAGTAAGTGTCCTATCTGGAACATGAAATCTTGCTACAGCTGCTTAATTAAATCATGATAAAAAAGCATTCTGTGGCTGGTGCAAGGTGCTGAGAGTTTACTGGGGAATCCACAAGCTCAATAGAATGATAAAACGTTTCCTACAACCTTTCTGGAGAGCAATTTTTTTTGTTTGTTTTAGAAAAAGTTGTATTAAGCAAAACTATTAGCGCAGGCCTTTAGCATCAGTACACAGGAGACAGAGACGGAAAAATGGGAGATTCAAGTTAACCCGGGGCTACCGAAGTGAGTTCGAGGCTAGCCTGGGTAACTCTGTGAAAGCCTATCTCAAAATAAAAAGTGAAAAGGGACCTGGAGATGTAACTCAGTGGCAGAGCACTTGGCTAGCAGGCATGAAGTCCTGAATTCCAGCCCCAGCACTACAAAAGAGTGTGTGTGTGTCTGTGTCTGTGTGTGTGTGTGTGTGTGTGTGTGTCACTCATGCACACACACAAACTCAGATATATACACATGTGCATGAATGTGTATATATGTATATGTATGTAAGTGTGTGTCACATGTGTATGAATGTACATATATGTATATGTATGTAAGTGTGTGTGCGCGTATACATATATACTCACATATGTAGTTGCTGACGTTTTTGTGTCACAGGCTTCTTGAAGTTGTCTGCATTTTTCCACCAGATCCTGCCTTTCATAACTTTGTACAAGTTTTGATTTCTAGTCCTATGATAGAACACTGACCAAACCCAACTTGGAGAGAAATGGGTTTATTTGGCTTACAGGTTACAACATATCAGGGAAGCAAGGCCACTAACTAAGTCAGAGGCCATAGAGGAGTGCTGCTTCTTGGCTTGCTGCCCGTGGGCTGTTCAGCCTGCTTTCTTGTACAACGCAAGATCACCTGCTCAGGGGTGGCATTGCCCACAATGGCCTGGGCCCTCCCACATCAATCCTCTATCGAGAAAGGCCCCACAGACTTGCCGACAGGCCGAACTGAGGGAGAAATTTTCTCCATTGTTATTTCTTCCTCCCAGTTGACTCCGAGTGTGGCAAGAAATTAAAAACAAACAAACAAAAACCCAACACAATTTTCATTCTCTCCAATTCTATCACCCCAGTCCCCGCCCCCAAGAGCGTACATGTCTTAGTGTTACTTCCTAATGATTGTATTAACATCCTTTCCACCTGGACTGGTTTACTCCTTTGCCTCTTCCAGGTGCTTCCAGGTAGAGAAGGGCACTGGCTAGTCGCTAGGCGTGCCACAGTAACAAACGGCTCCCAGACCTCAGTGATTCGCTGCCCTCATATCTGTGTGTACTGACTCAACAAGGCCCAGTGTCACTCTGTGTTAGAGAATAGCAGGATGGCCACCATTCCAAAACCTGCCAGTCATCAGACCAAATGGAAGAGAACCATAGAGGTCACCGCACTAGCAATCGAGAGCTCCAATACAGAGGTGAGTCACTCCCATCGCAACGCATTAGCCCATGATCAGGCACAGGCCATGGCCACAAGCCAGCAGGCCAGGAAGTTTGATCTAACTATGCCAAAGACACAGAATGGCAAACAGTGGATACCAGAAACGGCCACTGGGACCTCAGACAAAGCCGAGTTTCCTCATTTGGCCTTGTTCAGAAGTCTTATTCTTCCTGGGCGGTGCTTTCTCTGTTCCGGATTGGGATGGGCTTGGGCCTGGCACTGGGTTTGTAACCCAGAACCTTAAGCGAATAAGGCTAGAACTCACTCTGAGAGCTGCCCATTTCTGTTACCCGTTGTTTGCTCTGTCCCTTGACCCACAAAATTTCTGATTTCTCTTGCACCAACTTCCAGATCCGTGGATATTATAGTAAAGACATCACTCTTTGGGCACTTACAAACTTGAGTGTGTGTGTGTGTGTGTGTGTGTGTGTGTGTGTGTGTGTGTTCACTTTACATCTAGACCATAGCTCTCTCCAGCCCCCTCCCCCTCCTCTTCTCCTGTGATAAGAGGAGGTCCCTCTTGGGTACCAACCCATCTGGCACATCAAGTCATTGCATGACTAGGCACATCCTCTCTCACTGGGGCCAGACAAGGCAGCCCAGTTAGGGGAACAGGATCCGCAGGCGGGCAAACAGTCTGCCAGTCCCCCCTTTCATCCCAATAACCTCTCTAACACTCTCCGGCTGTTGGGTGATCCTCATGAAGACCAGGCTACACATCTGCTACCTGTGTGCAGGAGGGCCTAGGTCCAGCCTATGTATGCTCTTTGGTTGGGTCTCTGGGAGCCCCCAAGGGTCCAGGTTAGTTGACTTTTCGGTCCTTGAGGGGTTTTGTTTGGTTGGTTGGTTTGGCTTTTGTTTATTCATTTGTTTGTTGTTTGTTTTAGTATCAGTAACACCCAGGGAAGGAGAGTATAGGAGGGGAGGAGAAAATGAATAGTGGGTGGGACAGAAATGAAAGAGGAAGAGATGGAGAAAGGGAAGAGGAAAGGGGAGGTAAGAGGGGAGATGAGGACAGGTGGACAGGTGAGGGAAGGGAGAGGACAAAGGGAAGGGAGGACATTGTCATATTTGTTCCTGGTGCCTCCTTTCATGCTTTCCTATCTGGGCTGACCCTAATGTCTTTCTCCTTCTAGCCCTCCATGCTAACCCCCTCCTCCTCCGATGCTTCACCCCTAACTTGTTACCGAAAAGAATCCCTCAGCCCTTGATTTTCAGTCTTCACCAAAGGGTGAAGGAGTCTGTGAGCCACCAGACAGAATTCTCACTCTGCCGGTTTCCCAACACCCAAAGGCCGGTGTCCTGTTTTCAAAGATGTGCTTTTTATTATTTTTATTCTTGGGGGGCTGGGCGGGTATGTGAAAATGAGCGCAGATGCTCACGGAATCCAGAGGTGCGAGATGGCCCTGGAGCTGGAGATATGGGTGATTGTGAGTGTTAGGCTGGACCCCCTGCTCACCCCTGCACAGGCTGGAAACCCCATCTGCCCTCCTCTCCCCACAGCCCGGCCCGCACTGAAAAACTCCGAACAAAAGAAGGGTTCCAAGAGCCCGGGTTGTTGCAACCTCCTCCCCTGATGCTGCCAGCCACCCAAGTCCCCGCCTAAGTGCTCAGCTCTTGACCATACTTGGGCACAAACCCAGCTCACTGCTGACACATCGCCATCACCTTTTATCTACAGTCTATAAAATTTCCCCACCCTAGCCCGGATGTGCACATGTTCCCCGGGCCCGTTCCTTATGACCAGTGAACCCACCTGGGAGCGGCATCTAATAAACCTGGTTTTCTCTATCTTTAGTCTCGTCTAATCTGACCTATATCTGTGTCACCAGGGGAGAGAAGAAGCCCATCCACGAGCCGAGTGGGTGTGAACTGCCTGGCAAGGGTGCCGAGATTCTGCTAGAGCAGAATCCACTCTTAACCATTCAGTCGTCTCTGTAAACCCCAGCTGGAAAATTTTATTAGGGCAAGTAAAATGACTGCCATACCTAAACACTAGTGTGCACCATTATTTCTTCGTATGCGTTTCGACGACTCAAAACCCAAACGGCTTGAAGTGGCTTCTAAATATATCAGGAAACATCCAAAAGATATCTCACCTAACAAATCTTGTGATATCACTCGAATCCTCTCTAACGGTCTTCCTCTGGCCACGCCCACCCATTGAATCCAGATGGGAGCACTTGGCTGCATCATTCCTGCTGGCCCCTGACTGCCTGCTTATTCTTGGGTTGAAAGCTGGGTGAGATTCCTTTCCTCGGTTTGTACTTCATGGTATTAGCACAGGGCCCAACAGGGCTTGATACAGAAGAGCACTTCATGAAACAGGTCCAAATGACAAACACGAAGGCTGGCCCAGGGTGACTACGTCCAGCTCACCAAGTCAGACCTCACAACCCTGGAAAATCTGTCAAGGACCTCAAGAAGGTACAGCTGGTAAAAGAACCTCCTATCAAAGCTGACAACCTAAGTTCAACCCTTGGGACCTACGTGGTAAAAAAAAAAGTGAACTTACTCCATTAAATTGTTCTCTGGCTTCCACACACAGGCTGTGACACATCACACACGAATAAATAAATGCAATTTTTTTTATTTTAAACTTTAAAAAAAAAGAAAGTATTTTTGACCCAGTGCCAGCACTGCCTCCCATCAGACATATGGTCAGGGCCTCTTCATTCTCCACACCCAATGCCTTAGAAATACTAGCTCCAATTAGAGCCTGGCATGGTGAGGATGCATCTACTTTCCCAAGCTACTCTGGAGGGCTGAGGCAGGAGGTTCACAACTTTGAGGTCTGCTTGGGCTAACTACATAAGGAATTAGAAGCCAGGATATGAGCTATCTCAGAAAATTCAAATAAAAATTTTTTTAAAGAGGGCAGATAGATGTATGTCAGTGGGAGAGCATTTATCTAGGAAGTGAAAGGGCCTGCATTCATTCCCCAGTACCTCTGGGCAGAGTATGTGGTTCAGTGGGTAAAGGTGCTTGCTGCCAATCAAGTCTGAAGGCCTGAGTTGGATATCAGAACCCATATCATAGAAGGAGAGAACAGACTTCTGGTAGTTGTCCTCTGACCAGCACAAGCCTCCACAAATACAATAAGTAAATAAGTAGATAATAAAAGGTTAAAAATCTCTAGATTTGTTTTGTGTGTGTGAATGGTTTGCCTACATGTATACCTGAGCACCATGTGTGTGCCTAGAGTCTGTGGCAGTCAGAAGAGGGTCAGAGCTTCTGAGTCCCTGGAACTGGAGTTACAGATGGTTGCAAGCCACTATCTGAGTGCTGGGAACCAAACCTGGGTCCTCTCTCTGTAAGAGCAACCACGGAGCCATCGCTCCAGCCCTCGATAAACTTTAAAAAAAAAAAAAAGTCCAGCAAGATTCAAAAGCACAAGGATGAAAGGACACAATGGGGTAAATGAGAAGATGAAGACTGCCCCAGCGGGTTGAGGGCATAGAGTATATTAACTGAGTTCTAGACCTACACCAGCTCTGACAGGACCTGGATGCCATAGCATCTGCCCAGGGCCTTAAGGCACTGTCTGCCAGAGGGCGTGGCCTGTGATGGCTCCACCCCGCCTTGGCCCCGCCCCCGCCGCGCGCCTCCAGGCTCACCTGACCCGCTCGCCGCTCACGTGATCAGTCTCAGCGCCGCCATCTTGGAGCCACGGCCGAGGAGGGGGCAAAAAGGGGAAAAGAGAGGGAAAAGAGTCGGGAGCGAGGCGGACGAGGGTAAGGGGACGGCGGGGTCCCGGCCAGCCAAAGGAGGCTCGCAGAAGCGGCAGCCCGCCGCCCTACCGCAGGTACCGCGCCCCGGGCCACCCCTCCGCTTGAGCGCCGCCGGCCATGTGCGGCCTCGCCGGTGACGCCCGCTTCCTCCTCGCCGGTGACGCCCGCGGCACTGCCACGCACCGGAGCGCCAGGGTCCTGTGTGTACTGTCGTCCCTCTGCTAGGCCTATGGAGACCCCGGGCCTGCGGTGCCGCTGGGGGTGGGGGTCCCGCTGCTCCTCAGGCCCCGCTGTTGCCTTCTGGAGACGTGAAATCGCTTAGGCCAGCCAGGATGGAGCTTAAGTTTCTTTAATCCCCTGTTTTTTAAGCACTGCGTGGTGTAGGAAATGCCAGTTGAAAAGCAAAATAGCAATCCTGGCCTCCCACACTTACACACCCTCTGGGATGACTGATCTTTCCAGAGATCGCTGAGACCATTTGTGAAAGTGCCCACCTTTCCAGACCTGGGACATCCCGGTCGTTTGTTTTGGAGTCCGTGGCCTGGGTGATAAATTAGGTCCAGGCAGCCACCCCCACCCAAGGTTGCTGACAGTGAACTGGAATTTGCTATCAGTCTACATGGCCCAAGGCAATTACTGGATTTGTCACCTTTTCTGTCAGAGTTTGTACTTTCTACTCTACCGGTCTGATTCTATGTATGGATTGCTATATTGATTAAAAAGAGAAAGTTTGACCCTTCATTTCTTTACCATGGTAACTCGTTAGAAATTAACACTGAAGGATGCTCTAGCTGTGTACTAATTTTACTTAACTATTGCTAAGTTACTTTCTAAGGAAACTAAGTAAGTCTACTTTAAAACAACTATCGGAAAATAGTAGGGAAAAAAAAATGGAGGACCAGGGCAGGAAACTGCTTTGGAGAATATATAGGTCAAGCCACGTTGTCGGATCTTTTCATGGTACTATTCTGCCCACTGTGTTTGACTAATTTACATAATCACCCCTTAGGCTGTAATTTCGGTTAAAGTTAGAATAGCAATATGTCATTTATTATTCCATATTGGTTAGAAAATTATGTCAGTTAAACCCGTAGTTTGCTGAGTGAATTACTTACAAGGAGGGGAAGGCTTAAAATATACAATTGTTAGAAGATTTCCAGACTGATTTGTTTTAGCTTCTGCAAAATCCTCTACTTGTTAAGTAAATTATGTAAATTTGCCTCACACAATTACATTGCATGAACAGCCTTCCGAAATTTCTTTTCAATTTAAGTATGGGAAGTTTCTTCACCGACAAAATAAGTTATTGTTGTGTTTTACCCACCACAAAAGAGACGCGTTTGATGATGTTTACTTTCCTTCTTGGCCACAGCTGGATTGTGAATATTGATCCAGGAGACTATCAATTTCAGAAATTGATTGGAAAGACACTGGCTCTGCCACTAACAGCCATGTAACCTTGGGTAAGTCACACCTCACTGAGATGCCTTATTTATAAACTGACACCTCTGTGACTGGACCCACAGAACTCTGAGCAAACGAAGCTGTTTGCTGCTGCCCGGCATATGGTGCTGTTGCTCTGCTCCATGCTTGCCCCATGTTCACCTTGAGGATGGAAAGGGAGATTGGTACATAGGGAAAGCATGGTTTCACCTCTGTGAAGCCTCAGATGTATTACTTGACACCTTGTGTCCAAAGAAGGGTTTGGACACCAGGAATACAGGAATATTACAGGAAATGGATTCAGGCCCAATTCTGAGTTTGCTACTCAGAGTGGTCTTCAGCGCTATGCTTGGCATGAGTGCTTCATAAATTACAGTGAAGCTGAACACTACTTGATGTTAGTTATGACTGCGTTTTAATTGTAGCTGCTAAGTCAAAATAGTGTCTCAGGCTAGGCGTCTCAGGCAAGAAACACTGTACTATGAAACCTATATACTTCTCTATGTATACCTAAGTTTTCCTCTTAGTAGCTATTATTACGTTGAGCTGAGAAGATCTTAAATAAATTATAACTGCCCTTAGTAAGGTCTAAAGTAAAGATGGCTTTGAGGTTACTTTAACAGGTGTTTGTAATTCTGTCTACAGGTTTGCCATCTTTACTCTCACCTTTATATCAGAAGAACTTAAAACAAATGGTACCATGCCTAGATCATATGGCTAAGGGCACGTCAGAGAACAGAGGGACCCTGCCTTCTCTTGGCCAAAACAAATTTCTCAGAGATATATTAAGTTTTTGAGACTCTGAAAGAAGGTGAAGTTCGTTAGCCATCACTTCTATTGTTTTGGACTTGGGGCTTCTGTTTGTTTATTTACTTAATTGGAATAAATGAAATCTGTAGTTAATGAAAGAGGATGAGCTTTACATCATCTTGTTCTGCCTTTACATATACGCAGAGCGTGGCAGCCTTCTCTTTAAACCCACATGAATCATTGCACTCAATTCTACATGTAACCATACTGCTATAACTAAAAGGAACTAATTAAATACACATAGACCAAATAGATTACAAGAAAATAAAGACAACTGAATGTGTTTACTTTCCTTAGGAAAGACACTAATCATAAGCTTTTTCCTGTGGATTACTGCTGTCAGGGACAGATCTGAGAGACTCAGTAGGAAAGACTAGAACATTGCTGATTTTGGAGAGTACACTTGTTCTGACCAGATCTTCTGATCTAATGGTATATATCGTGATTGCAAAGAAAATGTCTCCCACTTGAGTAACGTTTCTAAACTTTTGTCTTGGTCAACCTTCCAGTGCGGTGGTTCTTATCTGTTCGTTACCTTAGGGAGTGTGCTTATTCCTGTTGTAAGAAGATGTTCGTGTTAGAGCAGGCTTTCTCATTTCTCAGCCTTTCTTGTCACTCTCAGCCTTGCATTAACAATAAGGAAGCAAATAGCTCTGAAATCAGGATAACTCAAGGAAGTTGTATTTACAAAGATAATATTACCAGGGTATTGGTCTTCTATATGCAGACCATGGAGTGATGGAGTTAGTGGGAGAAGCAGCATCAGGAGAAGGGAAGTGCCAAAGCCAGAAATAGATCTGTAGAGAGCAGCCCTCCAGGAAGAACCAACCTGTTAAGGAGCAACCAATCCAGGGTGACCTAGAAGCAGGGGCCAGGATATTGACTGTCCTGTTCTCTCTCACCTGTGTTCCTCTGATACTCCTGGCTCTCCATTTGCAGTACCCAGCCAGAGGAGCAAGAAGCAGAGTCCCATAGAGAGGAGGCCACAAGGGGCCCAGAGAATACAGGTGGTGATGTCTGCTGATGCTGGGGAGTGAGGTGGAAATTTCTGGTTCCTTTGAACAATTCAGTTATGTCAAGTGATGTTTTTTTGAAGCTGTTTTGTGAGAGGGTATATGATGTTTACTGAAAACAGACACTGGAGAGGGCTCATGATGAGAAAGAATATAAGTAGAACCCCACAAGCCACTAAGAGAACACCCTTGCATTGCAATGCCATGGAGTACTTTGCTGGTCTTTGCTGGCCTTTGCTAGTCTTCACTGGTCTTCACTTTGTAGAGAGAAATGTACCAAAGAACTTCCTCATGGTATTCCAGCTGATTCTGGCCATGTCTGCTAACTGGTACCTATTTGGTCAAGCCTTGCTGTTTCTGCTGGATTGTGCCACTGCTGCTGATTTGCATTTGGTGTTTGTTATTTAACTGGACTGTTGGTATCCTGACAATGAAGATTGGAATCACCCCAAGGAACTACTTCTAAAAAGCTCCACAACTCCCTTTTCCTACTAGCCTTTTCCCCCTACCTCTGGCCAGAGAGTTAGAAGGGACGTTGAGGTGTTTAAGAACCCTAAAGAAAGTAGGTTTTGAAAAAACCCTAAGCCTGCAGGAACCAGTGGATATACTGCCTTTTCAAGAGGCCTTGTGCCTGCCCTCTGTGCAAAGAGAGCAGTCCTTCTCTCAGGATTTGGCCATATATACTTAGCCTTCATGTTACCACAGTGTTGAAAAGCCCACATTTAGTCTTCTCTAGCTTCTCCGTGCTTATGTTTATCCACCTGCGAGTAACGATGCCAGTGTAAAAGCTCCTGGCCTACCTACTTGCTTTGTGCTTTGCACATGGTGATGTTGTGAGTGGGTGTATTTTGTTTGTTTGTTTTTATAATGAAAAGCTTTAGTCATCTGTACAAGTAGGAAGAGGAATATAATGAACAGGTCATCACGCTACCATTATTGACAGAATCAGTTCTCACTCTGTCACCTTCTTCCCCATCCTCATTTCTTTTTTTTTTTTTCCCATCCTCATTTCTTTTTTTTTTTTTTTTTTTCCCACCCTCATTTCTTTAAGCTGTGTTTGCATCAGTCTCCTTAGTGCAAGGGATGGTATTCAGATTATCATGATCTGTGGTATGATTTGAGTCACTAGTACTGTATGCTGACTTTTTTATCTCTAGTTCAAATGAATTTTAGCCCATTTGACATATATAAAGTATAAATAAATATCTACATATTTACACGTACAATGTGTATAGTACACATAGGCTGCATGAATAGCATAAGGGGAAAAAATTGGAATTAAAGAGTTGGTTTTAGTGACCTCTCCTGTGTACTTTACTATGGCTGTTTGTGACCTTTTATTTAACAGACTTTGCTTTTAATGAGTTCTTGCTTGCTTGTTTGTTTTGCCTGAAGACCTAAACTGGTTTTTTCAGGTGTTTTTTGATGCGTTTTATGTTGTCATATCGGTTTGATAGCTGCCTTACTGTACTTATCCCCAAATGTATGCAGCCTCTAAAATGAGATACTTACATAAACGTGCTGGGGAAATTGGAGCATCTGCTGCAAGTTGCCATTAGCTCTTAATGCCTGAGCACACGCAGCTTTGAAAGTGAGTGTTGTGTCAAATTCTTTTGTATTAGCTGTTTTCATGAGCTAAGATGAACTTCTCCTCTTGACTTCACTTTCTTTTTAAGAAACACACTGAACTGTCCAGGGGGAGCAATTTGCACTGTTCTGTCTTCCTCCTATTGGATCATTAAGTAGAAGAGAGGAATCAGGAGTCACCTTTGTAACACTAGGTGTGAAGTCTGTTGAACAAACATTTGAATGTTCTCAAGGTTATCAGCTAGCCTGTGTGGCTCTTACACCCACAGGAAGGGAGACCTCGTATTTACAGTAGTATAGATTGTATCTGGCCAAGAAACTGAAAATGTGTGTGAATTTTGTTACTGTTATTATATAACTAATATGTCCTTAACAGTGGAATTGAATGGCAACAAAAATCCTTCAGTTAGGACCCCACAGGGAAACCACTGGATTCTTGTTTTGTTTGAAGTGTACATCTACTTGTATGAGTCTTCCTCTCTTCCTTTCCACTTATTTTTTAAGATGAGGTCTTGCTGAGCTTGGAGCTCACTATTTCTGCTAAAGTAGCTCACCAGCCAATCCACAGGATCTACCTGGCTCCCTAACACCATCCCCAGGGCTGGGATTACAGGTGTGTGCTATTGTGCCCAGTGCAGCTTTTACATGAGTTCTGGGAATCCAAACTCAAGCCCTCATACGCGAAACAAGCGTTTTATCCATGGAGCCATCTCCCTAGCCCCTAAAACTGGAGTCTTAAGGCAGTGAGATGTTATTTTGAGAAGCCACAAAAAGGTTTTTTTCGTTTGTTGTTTTCCCCTGAAGAACCACATTGTCCTTTATCAGTCTCTTCAGTAACAGCTCAACATTGTGTCTAAATCTAAAAAGACTTGTTCTATCTGAAGGACAAAAAGACACAAATGTTCTTAGAGGGATTTTTAGAGCTGAGATGGCTATGTTATTACGGTTCTGGAATATTCCCCTTCACGAGGTGGTTGTTACAAGCTACCCCTAGGAGAAAAAAAGCTGTTAGCTAAGAAGAAAATGTGCATTTTATCTGACAAGGACCTAGATAAAGACAACTCATGATGGAAAGAGTGGTACATGGAACAAAAACGGCAACAGTGTAGCCAGAAACTGAAAGTGGCTAACCCGATGCAGGTAAGGCGTTCCCTAGGCGCCTACCTGATGCAGTGGTGCGCTCCTGTGTGGGAACTAAAGCCCTCATGCAGGATTCAGCCATGTGGAGAGAAGACTGCAAAGCCAGTTCCTGGAGTTTAAGAATGATGCCTAGTTTTTGGTCTGTAGCTTGTGGTGCTGAAAGTCTTGTTGGCATTTATTGAATGTTGTGAGTAAGGTTCCAGAATGTACCTAAAATGTGGAAAAACAAAACTTGTTGCTGGAAAAGAGCCTAAACTTAAAAATTCGGTCCAAGTCAACAAAATAATCTCACTTTAAGTCGAAGGAAATATCTGAAGAAAAAGGGCTGCCAGGAAGTGTATAAAGGAGATTCAAAGGCCTACAGAGGGAGAAGGATATTGCTCTTAAACACTTGTGCACCTTGACAGCCTACGATAAACCTTCCCGACCTCTGTCTGGCACTGACCCATTACGGGAATGGCAGCATTTTCTTCTCTAACCCCATTCCCTGCTCAGGAGAGAAACGTGTTTAGGAATGAGGAACATGTGACCACTGATGGGACCTCTCGAAAGCCACAGCATAGTTTGTGGTTTATCTGGTGGACCATAAACCAAAGGAAAAGAAAGGAGGAAGTAGACCACTGCTCCTATTTAGTTTCATTTGCAAAGTACTTCCCAAAATTCAGTGTTCTTTATACTAGGATGTGAATATATTTTCAGAATTTCAAATTTTTGAGCAGAGAAGTGTGATTTTTCGTTATCTACAGTTAAAATTTGGCATAAGAAATGGTTTATCTAGAGTTGTATGAAATCATGTTGGCTTCACAGACTGATGCTTTCCAGTAGCTTTAGGTGACTCCACAGGCCCTGAGGATAGCAGTTTCTTTAAACAAAGAATCATGTCTCTTTAGTTCTAGAATCTCAAGGGACTCTTTAAACAAAAATTCTAGAATCTGAAGGGTTTCTTTAAACAAGGATTCTAGAATCTCAGTGGTTTCTTTAAACAAAGAATATCATGTCTGTTTAGTTCTAGAATCACAAGGGATTCAAGGGACTTTAGTTCTAGAGTCTCAAGAAGGCAGGTGGGGATGCAGGATAAGGTGTTAACGTCATACCCAAGGAACAAGGTCCCCTTCATCTGTTTCTGGGAGATTGCATTTCAAAATGGAATTCTGAGCTGTTTAAGTCTGTATTGGGGACAGTCAGGTGCATTGATAAAGACCTTCCTGCTTAGAAGATATTTAAACAATTCAGTCAGACACCAGAGTTGACATTGGTTTTCCTTATTACTTTCCTGTGTTTATCCCATAAACCATGGTCTCTGCTGTGCATTGTTCTAGATATGGAAGAAAGCAGCAGCATTGCCATGTTGGTGCAAGAGATTGGAGAACAGGAGGCTGTGTTAACTGCTGAAGGAGTCCTCAGCCCTTCCTCAGAAGCTGACCAACAAAGAAAACCTAAAGCAGATCCATTGGTCCATGTCATCCAGAAGTTAAGCAAGATAGTGGGGCACGAAAAGTCACAAAAATGTCTTCTGATTGGGAAAAAGCGCCAACGCCCAAGTGAGATACCACACTCTCTTGAGAGGGTAGAGAACTGTGAGATCCCAGCTAAAGCAGCCGGGCCCCCTGCTGCTGGGGTTAGGGAAGCCGAGATGTCACAGGCCTGTCCCACCCTTGCCGCCAATGACGGGAAGACTATGTCCTACCAGTGTAGCCTTTGTAAGTTCCTGTCGCCATCCTTTTCTGTGCTGAAAGAGCACGTCAAGCAGCACGGGCAGCAGCACGACGTGATGCTCATGTGCTCAGAGTGCCACGCCACCTCCAGAAGCCAGCAAGAGCTGGAAGCGCATGTGGTGAGTGAGCATGAGAACAGTGCCAGCAGCCATGCCCGCCAAGGAGCCACAGAAAGAAAGAGTGAGACCTTGGTGGACATTCCAGTGAACGTGGGCAGCCCACAGACCCATGCTGTCCAGAGTGCAGCTGTGGCAGAGACGGGGCGGAGGAAGTGGTATGCATATGAACAGTACGGCATGTACCGGTGCTTGTTCTGCAGCTATACCTGTGGCCAGCAGCGGATGTTAAAGACACATGCTTGGAAACATGCAGGGGAAGTTAACTGTTCCTATCCAATCTTTGAGAATGAAAATGAGCCCCTTGGTCTTCTGGCTTCTTCTGTGTCTGCTGCACCTGGTGGGGTTGATGCAGTCGTCATTGCTATTGGGGACAGCGAACTCAGCATCCACAATGGGCCATCTGTACAAGTACAGATTTGCAGCTCCGAACCACCATCGTCTTCATCTCCTTTAGAACAGAGCACAGAGGAGGGAGTACACCTACGCCAGGCAGTCACCCTGGACTCTAACGAGGAAGAAATGCTGGAGGTGATGTCTGATTCTGAGGAGAATCTGTTTGCTGATAGTTTGCTCTCTTCGGCACAGAAAATCATTAGCAGTAGCCCAAACAAAAAAGGTCACGTGAACGTCATTGTGGAACGTTTGCCAAGTGCTGAAGAAACCCTCCCGCCAAAACATTTCCTCATGAATGCTGAAATGGAAGAGGGGAAGAGCCCGAGCCCCGCCGAAGCTCAGACTGGGTGTGGAGGAGCAGGAACTATGTACCATGCTGATAAGTGTACTGTTGATATCGGGGGGTTGATCATCGGCTGGAGCAGTGCAGAGAAGAAAGACAGTGAGCTAAGTAAGGGCCTGGCTCCTGATGAGAATGCCCCACCAGGACGGAGAAGGACAAATTCTGAGTCTCTCAGGCTGCACTCCTTAGCTGCAGAAGCCCTTGTCACCATGCCAATAAGAGCTGCTGAACTAACAAGAGCCAGCCTTGGGCACTATGGGGACATAAACCTTTTAGATCCAGACACTGGACAAAGGCAGGTCAGTGGTCCATTGGCAACATACTCAAAAAAAATCATGTCTCCTCTTAAGAACTCTTCAGATGGAGGAACAAGTTTTAACCAAAGCAATTCCACTGTGGTAGCTCTCCCAGAGGGAAGGCAGGAATTGTCAGATGGGCAAGTTAAGACAGGCATCAGTATGTCCCTTCTTACTGTAATAGAAAAACTGAGAGAAAGGACAGACCAGAATGCATCAGATGATGACATTTTGAAAGAGTTGCAGGACAATGCCCAGTGTCAGCCCAACAGCGATGGGAGTTTGTTGGGGTCCAACGTGGTGGAATACATCCCAGATGCCGAGCGGCCCTACCGATGCCGCCTGTGCAACTACTCGAGTGGCAACAGGGGCTACATCAAGCAGCACCTGCGTGTCCATCGGCAGAGGCAGCCTTACCAGTGTCCTATCTGTGAGCACATAGCTGAGAACAGCAAAGACTTGGAAAGCCACATGATCAACCACTGTAAAACCAGAATACACCAATGTAAGCAGTGCAAAGAATCTTTCCATTACAAGGTGAGCGGCGGTCTCAGGGTTGGCAGGGACTCTAGCTGTAGTCCGGCCACCTCATTTTGTATATCAATGAAAATGAGTTCCAGAGAAGTTTGATAATTTGCCCAGAGATACCCCCAACAAATTAACATTGAAGATAGGTCTAAAAGCTGTCTCCATGGTTGCTGTCCAGAACTTTTCCTTAGTCAGATGTCTATGGCCTGTGTAGCCTCAACACCTGTTACTTTCATGTTACTGGTTTTCACTTATAAAGGAACGTGGAGTATACTGACAGGTACACATTTGACGGAAAAGGCTCACTATGCATCAACACACAAAAAATATTTCCTGCAGTCCTAACAGCTACTACACACCCAGCAAAAAGTGATTTGTGCCATTGCAGAGGGAAAGCCGTTAGACCCTAATAGGAGGCAGCACAATAGAAATGAAGCTGTATTTGCTGTGGCTGGACAGTTTGAGGGACTTTGCTACGCATCAACACTAAGATGTCACACCAGCTATGCAAATGCTTGCCTGCAAAGTGCATTCCCAGCCCTTGGTGAGAGTTTTGCTAAATGTCCCAGGCAGAACTTGAACTTGAAGTCTTTCAGGCTCCCTCCTCTGTATTGAGATTACAGGTTATGCCTCCACGCATGGACTGAATGGACTTCTGTCTTAAGTATTGAGCCAGCAGCCAACATAAATGGCTCTTATCCTCTGTAAAGGTACTTGTAGTTAATCCTAGGTCGTTATTGACTTAGATCTCCCTCAGTGTGCCAAGTACTGAAAATGAATCTTTATTGGCCAACTGGGGCATAGACTTGGTCTCTCAGATCACCTACAGTTGGAGTCTAGATGGTGATTTTTTTTTTTTTTAAAAAGGAGCAAAAGTTGCTCTGTCCCAAGGTTCATTGGCACTCTAATTACTCTCATGAAATTCCAAATAGCATATCCAGAGATGTCCATAATAAGTTCCAGTAGCATCTAGAGTTGCTTTTGCTGTCCCTCACCTCCTGATTTGGGGTGGAAATAGTTCCTGTGACATGTCTAGCTGTCTCAGAGGCAAAAGTTAACAAGAGTGCTTGTGTTTACTGGATACATTTCTGTTGGCAAGCATGTGAGTTATCCCCTAACCGTCTGCTCCTTCATCTCTGGCCTGCTTGCTGTGTGGGAAGCATGTCCATTGGGGTGTGTTTACCTCAGAAAACAGGCCTCTGTTCAGAGAGCATGAAAGACTATGATGAGATTGCGATCACCTAGTTTCTGTCTTTCTCTAATTTTACATATGCCAAATGATTTTTAGTGGATTTGACTTTAAAATATTAATTTTTTAAAAAGCAAGTAGTAAACTACTACTAAATTATAAGGACTTGGCTGCAACTAGGTGAGTAGATGATGGTTAAAGAAAAAAAAATCAACCTCAAACTCAATTGGTAATGGGTTCTAGGCCAAAGGTTCCAAAGCCAAAGCCATCAGCCCATTGCACAGGCTTCCTGGTAACCATGCAGATATGTTTGCTGGGAGTTATGGGTTAATTTTCTTGCTTTCTTTTTTTTTTTTTTTTTTCAGAGCCAACTGAGGAATCATGAGAGAGAGCAGCACTGCATGCCCAACACCTTGTCAGTAGCTTCGAATGAGCCAAGAATTTCCCGTGATGCCACCGATGGAAAGTGTGTTCAGGAAGGTATCTGCGTTTTCATTGGTGTCTATGAACTGCACAGGATGGTGGCTTTCATTAGGACATTTTTGTGAATGCATGTAATGTACTTTGATGTTACACACACACACACACACACACACACACACACACACCCCTTCATCCTCACTTGTGCCTTGTTAAATACAGACTGCACTGACAAGCTTATGAGGTGAAAACTCCCCTTCATTGTCATGGAACAGAGTGTATATCTCCCCTCTTCTATACTTCGGTGAGAATGAGTCTTCCCTTTGTTCCTAAGGAAATTTCAAGAATTGACTAGAGTACATTACATTCAGCTCTGAGTCAGAAGTAAGAAGTACTACATTCGTAAGGACTTGGCTAGGAACCCAGCAAATAGATCTTATGGGTAAAATTTGCAGGAGTTTATAAAGCCAGGCTACAGCAGAGACCCTTGGAAAGTAGTGGGCCAGCTAGCTGGGAAGGTGGGAGCTGGCACAGAAGGCAAGCCTCCGCCCCCTCTCCAGCTCCGAGGCTTTTGCAGATGGCAACCCCCACCTCAAACTTTAACTGAGGCTTCCTGCTGTGAACTTAACTCCTCTCCAAGTCTGACTCCAGACTTCATCTGCATTATTTAAACACATGCAGGAACCTTTTATGTACTTGTTAGGTACTAGTCGGCTGGGTATCTGGTAACAGGAATATTAGAATCAAAAGATTTAATTAGAGTTCCATGAAAAGGCGGATGCCACATCCAGAGAATGAGGGATTGAGTGTAATAAGCTGTGCTTCCTGGCTTTGGTTCACGTAAATTGATATGCTTTAAATGTCTCCAGTGTGGTACATAGTGTTTATGGGAAATAAAACATATTGGGGTGACTTTCCTTTTTAGATTCCCTAAGAATTAAAGTTAGAAACAACTGCAGAGTAAAATGTTTTACCATAATGTCTCATTAAATTATACCCCAGAAAGCATAACTGATTCCAGAATGTTTCTGAAGGAACTGATTTTGACACCACTGTAGCACCAGAATCCCCTTGTCAAACAGATGCCATCCCCGTAAAACCATCCCAAACAAAAGGAGTTTATGACATGGCATCTGCTTCGGAGGTGGATGGCTGAGCGAAAACAGTTTTGTTTCCTTTCTACAGAATAGCCCTGAATGCCTCTTTTTATTTTAATTCATTATGTTTCCATATCCCTTCTAAAGGAGACATTAAGCATTAGACATGATTGGCCCGTAAATCCTAATGAGGGAATAAAGTGTGTGCGACTCAGTAGCGCCACCTGCAGTTGACTCCAGCAGCATCGAAAGCAAGGCCTTTTAGTACTGTTTTTTTAGCAGATTCAGTGAAGACATCAACATGGACACTCGAGAGGCCCAGTGTTCGCACTTTGCTCTGCTCTCCAGTTTTTCTTTGTGACTTACACACTTGCTCCTGCGGTTAATGATGTGTAGATTTAACTTGCATACCACGATCATCTTGGGTTCTGGTTTGGTTTAGGAGTTTTGTTTTTGTTTTATTTACTTATTTATTTGCAGTGCTAGTGGTAGGTGCGTGCTGAGTGAGCAGTCTTCAACTGAGCTTCCCTGCCCCTCCATGATTTTAGTTTTAACCCCACTTAGCTGCATTTGCTGTTCTATCATGGTTTAGCAGGAGTAGTTGATCTCCTCCTGCATACTCACACCTGCATGTTAACTTGATTAATTCTATATGGTTGTGATTCCTGTTTTGTTAACAGTTCTCTTAACTATTCTGTAAACTTATTAGACAAGAAGGGAAATCCATGACTGTGGCTGCAGTCTTAGCTGTTGCTGTAGCACGGACGCCAGCGTGCTTTCAGTACAGAGAACTGGTGTAACTGCGGCAGAAACTCGTTCAGGCTAAAGGCACAGCACACCTATGTTGAGGGGGTTCTCCTGCCAGGTTCTGGGAGCACAGTGAAGGGTGTCACTGCCCTTGTGAAACTGGAAGTAGACCAATGGATATGATGTCAGCAAGTGTCCTGGCATGGCACTTCTGGACTTCCAGACAGTGTCTCTTTGTGAAGTTTAAATTGATCTGTCATGTGTGCAGCCCTAGGTTTTAATGCCAGCACTGCAGAGACTGGCTGGAAGTGTGCAGAAAGAGCACAAGGCTCATTCAGCCATTGAGAAGGTCCTCTACATCCCATTCTGTAGAAAGGGCAAATGAGGCCTCGAGAGCACATAGTTTGCTTATTCTCACACCAGTGGTCAAGCAGAAATTAGGTCCAAGTTGTTGAACTTTAAATCCAGTCTTGATTCTATTGGAAACATTTGTTTGAAGTAGCACGGTCTCTCATTCTGTGCTATATTAGGCTTTTCCATCTGTCAGTTTTATTAGTTGTCATTGATCTGTAATATTTCTCACACAAAAAAATTATCCAATATTTCACACCTCATTTTTTTTCAAAGCTATATTTGGAACAATGCCATTTATAATCACGTCCAAGTTTTTAACCTACCAATTAAGAGCAATGCTTAGATTGTAATTATGATTAGTGTATTAATGTTATAGATTTACACCAGGAAATTGGGACATTTTGTCCTGCCTGGCAGCACTTATTAACCAAAGAAAATTTCAATTTTAGAAAGCTTAAATTTAACTTGAAAATTTTCTTTGTTGAAATTGCACCATGGGCTTTCTTTTCTTCTGCGATGTTACTTAGATCC
This sequence comes from Rattus norvegicus, assembly GCF_021556685.1. Taxonomy (NCBI): domain Eukaryota; kingdom Metazoa; phylum Chordata; class Mammalia; order Rodentia; family Muridae; genus Rattus; species Rattus norvegicus. The sequence goes on along the minus strand of NC_141534.1, from coordinate 99,658,442 downwards.
TGTGTGCACTCCTTCCCACCTAGGCTTGCTTCGTGGCTTGCTTCCTTTTCAGACAGAAAAACAGCTCTTTCCGCTCTGCCTAATCCTTGAGCGTCCATGCTTACCTACTGCCTAACCACACGGTGAGGGTGCTCTGGGAACCCGCACACAAAGCACAAGCTGTCGTCCAGGGTCACTGCTTATGATGGAGCCCTCATTTGCAGAATGAGCTAGTAGTGGGGCCTGTATCACTGGACTCCGGTTTACTGCACATGAGGGAAGCAATGTATTCAGTCTTTCTCTCTCCCCCACCAACCCATCGCCCCATTAAGTGTGAGTATGCTGAATTGTAGAGCTCTTCAGAGTTGGCGATTTCTTTCTCCTTAGTTTAACTAATGGCTGACATTAACCAGTAAACCAAGCAAACCTACGTGGTAAAATCCTCGGAGTTTTTGTTTGTAGCTTGCTGTGTATGACTCATGGCCACAGTTTATTTTTATTGTGTGTAGATCACTGTTTTGCTCTATGAATGTATGTATGTGTACTACATGAGTGCAGTGCCCATAGAAGCAAGAAAAAGCCATGGATCCCTAGAACTCAGGTCATAGACAGGTGAGAGCCACCGTGTAGGTACTTGGAACAAAACCTGGGTCTCTTGCAAAACCGGCCAGTGCTTTTGACTACTGAGCTATCTCTCCAGCCTCTAACAATAATTGATAATACTTTAGTATTTTAGCTTGTTGTCAAATAAATGTTTAAGACACTGTGACCATTATTGATTAAAATAACACCTTTCAAGTTCACAGTGTATCTTGGTTAATTTAGCTACTAAATTAGCAGTCAGCACAACAGCTGAGGGCAAGTCCATTCTACCTAAAACCTGGAACATGGTTACACAGAACCAGCCCAACCTGCCCATGTTTACAGGTCAGATGATGCGGTGTTGAGTTCATGCTTACTGATGGTCTGAGTGCAAGAAAATCTAGGAAACTGCTTAAAATGTGTTAATTATGCTGTGAGAGAGCCTTGATCAAAACTTTGGCACTTAGTATCATAATTACTTGTACATGATGAGGTGTGAATGCGCCCATGTGAGTCTTACCAAATCGTGCCTCTAAATCTCTTTCCTTGAAGGGAACAAGTCTTCAACCCAGAAACAGTATAGGTGTGATGTGTGTGATTACACAAGTACAACATATGTCGGTGTCAGGAACCACAGACGAATCCATAACTCAGATAAGCCATACAGGTAAGTGTGAATGACTCCAGCATTCTAATGCTTATATTGAAATATTTTATGATAAAGGAATACTTTAGAAATAGTTTGAAATGTATAGTTGAAACACATGTTAAAAACTTAGAAATGGTCACATACTGGTTTTTTAAATCTCATTTAAGTTTGTTGAGAAACACTAAGCATGAGCCTCAGTTGAGCAGACATTTTGGGACAGTGGAGATGCTGGAAGATATCTCTGTCCACGGGTTTTATGCTCTCCTTTCCCTTGAGTATAGATTATCACAGCAGTTACTGGTGCTGCAGAACTTGTTACCATGATGTAAAGGTTGGATTCTGCATATGCCAGCAAAGGCATGAAGGCCATAAATACTTCTGTGAAAAGGGTGTTTTCTGTAGTTTGAACAGTATTGTTTGATACAGTTTTGTCACAAAGGCAACTTGTGTCTCATATGTATTTAGAGAAAATAAGGTGTATTCTTGGCCAGACAACCAGCTGCTAAGCAGTGACTACTGTTTAATAAACTTGACCACCCAAGGGTAAAACACTACTTACAATAACAGTGTGAGCATTTTCAGAGTCTGTCCACTCATCATGAAGACATGTCAGGCGCTGTCCGTAGGCTAGGAGCACAAGCCCCATAGCAGAACAGTTTTCCCCCTGGTTTAACCACTTCAGGTGTGGCGCACATGAGTCTCTGCAAGTTGCTCCATTAATCCACATCGCGGTTTTACCTTTCTCTACTCATGACCTCTTTTTATCTGAGACATTTTACACAGCTCCACATAGGCAGATAAATAGGCATACATCAAACATATGCTGATAGTCACAAGGAAACTTACACTAAACATCATTTGGTACTTGAGTATTTTACCATTTATTAAAGACAGAAGCAGTATTAATGAGATGTACTTATTTACTTTACATAAAGAATTGTACCTTCGTTGAGCAGTTGAAACTGAAGACGGTAGGCCTTCTTCAGCATTTTCACAGTGGACCAACATTCCATTCTATAATCCTCAAAGTTGAGAACATTATTTCACATGAATACTTAGTATAAATAGCACAAGTATATTTGGACCATTGCAGAAACTTTGGGAAATTCTTTCTATATCCCAAGCCAAAATTCATTGAAGTCGTTTTTTTGTTTGTTTGTTTTTTGTTTTTGTTTTTTATGTAACTCAAGTCCGTTTCTAAAGCAGCATTTTTAAAATCGTTCATTTAGCACAGCTCAGTCTAAAAATACAAGAATTTGATAATTATATACTGGGACTGAGGATGTAGCTCAGTGTGTTGTTTGCTGCCCTTGCAAGTATGAAGTCCTGTTCAGTCCTTATTGTTGTATAAACTGGGCGTGGTGGCATGGACAGAGCGGTGGTACTTGAAAGTTAGAGGTCAGCGGGTCAGAAGTCAAGGTCATAATCCCTGGCTCGAAGTGCGGTTTGCAGCCAGCATGGGCTACATGAAGCCATATCTCAAAAAGAAAAATAAAGTTTTAGTTTCTGTAATAAAACTGTATATGTCTATAAGAGCAGAAAGCTTTGCAGGTACAGAAAAAAGCGCCGCATTCCTAACATCATGTAGTCTCAGGTCTCGCTCGGCTGTCGTCTATGTATCAACTGCATTCATTGGCACTTCCTGATTTCACTAGGGCAGGGTGTGCATGTGTATAGAGAGCTAAGGCCTCGAGGAAGCCTGTTAGAACAGCTCAGGTTCCTTACAGGCTCGAATGACTAGTTCATTGTCCTGTGCTCAGAAACCCATTGCTGCTGCCACAGTATTTACATTAGTAATCCAGCCCCATATGGGGTCATGACCCAGCTTAAGAGGCTGAGATCAAATGAAAACCTGACAAACTTGGTTCTTAGACTGGGGAATTGGCTCAGTGATTAACACTGGCTGCTCTTCCAGACGACTCAAGTTCAGTTCCCAGCATCCACATGACCGCTCAGAACCATCAATAACTCCAGTTCTGAGATTTCTAAAACCCTGGTTGAGCAGCAAGCACATGATGAACAGACATACCTAAAGACAAAACACCCATATACATTAAAAAATAATTTTTAATGAGGTTCTAAAATGTAATGTGCTTGTACACGCATGCTTTCTCTTTGTTTCTGGGTGTGTGTGTGTGTGTGTGTGTGTGTGTGTGTGTGTGTGTGTGTGTGTGTGTGTGTGTGTTTTCAGCTGGTTCCGAAGCTCTGGGAGACATTTGGCTTTGCCTTATGTCTCTATTTTTAAGGTAGGGAAGATTTATTACCAGAACACGATGGCCATTCATTACTTACGGTCTCAGTGCTATGCATTCTAAGTGAGGCCTGGTAGCTGGGATGAGCATGTGGTCACAGGAACACTTTCAAGAGCCTGGTAAAGACAGGCCCAGGCTCTCCTTTCAGCAGAAAGCTTGCCTTGAAGCCTCAGTGCCTTCATTCTTGAATGTAATAGGAGGCCTTCCAGATACACAGTTTGGGGAGGAACATCTCTGGGTCCAGAATTAGGTTCGTTCATTGAGAAACATGCTGCAGGTGCTTTACTCGGTCCTTGGACTGTGTTCCTAACAGAAAAGGCATCATCTCTGCTGTCACGGGCCTCAGGGATAAGCTTACAGTCAGTCTCAGACACCAGTTCTAGGTCCTGATCTGCAGGACAGGGCAAGACCTAAAATCCCCTGAGTTGTCATAGCCTGATGGAACAAGTAGACTATTCATAACTACACGTCTCAACCAAAACAGGAAAACTCAAAAACCAAACAAAAGCACCCTTGGCTATGCATATAAGGTGTATATGAAACATAAGTAGTTTTGTTTGGATTTAAGTCTCATTATATATACACAGACCAGATAGTGCAAAACGCAGAGTCTGAGCCTCTTCTGCCTGACTCTGTAGAGGAGGCTTTCTCCTGAATAGACTAGGCTCACAGTTACTGCCGTTGGCATCTTCAGGATGCTGTGCTTGCTTAAAATAGAGACTTAAAGGGGAGTCACAGCTATCCTAATGCCTTCTTATGTTTCCTTAGTCTTGCTTTCTGTCCTTGCCACTGTTCTCTGAACTGTCAGTTCTTTGTTTCAGTGCATGCCCTGTCCTGCCCCATGGGTTTATGTACTCAAAATATTGTGTCAGGACTTTATCTCCATTGGTATAATCTGTGGCTCCCTGAGCTGGTAAGCACACTTTTAGGTATGTGGTTCTAGTGAGGATCACAGTAGTCCTTTCTGACTTATTTCATAAGCAATCTAGTTCCCTTTATTACAGTGTTTGGACTTGTCCTCAAGTCTACAGTGTATACATTTCTGATTATTACTTTATTTTCTCTTAAGAAAAATGTAATAAATTCACATAGAGCAAGAATGCCTTTTTGCACAGGAGGTTCTCCATGTGTTGGAGCAGCCACTGGTGTAAAGGCTTTTCTGCCATGACAACATCTGCTTGCTTTTGGCCTCTCTCTACTGTGGTTCCAGCCTGTCTTAGCCTGCCTGCATGATCTGGCAGGTACCTGTCATATGTGGGCTCTGCCTGTGCCAGCAGTTAGTCCTGGGCTTCAGTCTGAATCCTCCCACTTAACACGGTTTGGGCTGGATTCTGAGCCCTGCCTAACACAGTGTATGCTCAGGAAAGGCTGACAGCTTTTGATACGCCCAGTTCTGCTCATTTATAAAGTGGCTCTGCTTTGCTATGTGACTTTTATTGAAAATAAATACATGTCAGTTTTTAAAAGATATGCTTGCTTGCTCTTGTTCACTCTTGCTTTCTTCCCCCGTCCCTTCTCTCCCCATTCCCCTCCCACTTCTCTCCACGTGCTCATGGCCAGCCTCTACTCCTCTCCTCTTCTACTCCTTATTTTCTTTCTCTCATCCCTCTCCCTTGTTTAGTCCTTTCATTAAACCTCTCCACATGGAAAAAATAAAATAAAATAAAAGAACTGCTAAAATATATATGCTAAATTGTATGCTACCCTTAAAAAAAAAAAAGGCAGATTTTTTTCCCCCATAAACATTAGTTTGCTCCTAACCAAAACCCTTAAAAGATCTAAACACTAAGTTTGATTGTTAGGTGTTTCTTTCTCTCTCTCTCTCTCTCTCTCTCTCTCTCTCTCTCTCTCTCTCTCTCTCTCTCTCATGGATGTTTTGCCTACATTTATGTCTGTGTACCATATATGTTCAGTGCCCATGGAGGCCAGTATAGGGAGTCCGATCCCCTGGGCCTAGAATTTCAAAGGTTTGACCAGCCACAGGGTGCTGAGAATTAAACTCAGGCTTATGGAAGAACATCCAGTGCTTTTAACTGTGAACCATCTCTAGACCCTTTGCTTAATTTCCTTATCTCTATCTCCCTCTCCTCCCTCACTCTTTCTTTCCCTCTGCTTCTCTCCCCATCTTTCCTCCTCTTGCTTCCAAATGTCTTAAATCAACTTTTTAATTGAACATAACATAATACATCCTAGAAATGATACAGATCCTAAGTTCACACTTGATAAAGAATCACAAATTCTTGTCCACCTTTTGTCCACCTTTTGACAGCACACCCTTCTTGGTCTTCCTGTCATCAAGTGCCCTCGGCTCTTTTCCACAAGCACCATCTTGACTGTAGAATCGTAAATAAGTTTTGTGGGTTTCAAACTTAATAGAAATAGAACCATATGGTACATAGAGTTTTGTGTCTTTTTATTCTTAATTCTATGTGTGCTAATACATTCGTTTCTGTAATACACTCCATTGTCTATGTCTACCATCATACGTAGGAGGGTGTAGGTCAGAGGTAGGGTGCTTGCCTATGTGCACAAAACTCTGGGTTTGACCCCTGGAACTACCAAAAAATGATTATTTACTCATTCTATTTGTGGTAATTTGTATATGCTTGGCCCAGGGAGTGGCACTATTAGGAGGTGGAACCTTGATGGAGTAGGTTTGGCCTTGGAGGAAGTGTGTCATTTTGGGTGTGGGTGGGTTTAAGACCCTCATCTTGGGTGCCTTCAGAACAACAGGTAGAACTCTCAGCTCCTCCAGCTCCATGCTTGCCTGGACGCTGCCATGCTTCCTGCCATGATGATAATGGACTAAACCTCTGAACCTGTGAGCCAGCCCCGACTAAATGTTAGAGTTGGCTTGGACATGGTGTCTGTTCACAGCAGTAAAACCCTAACTAAGACTATTATTGATAGATTTTGGATTGTTGCCAGATTTTCTTTCTTATTATGAATCATTCCATCTTAAACATTCCTTCACTTGTTTGGGGTGCACATAAGCCCATCTCAAGTGTCAGCAGCTTCCAGGAGTTGTAATGTGAGCTCCTGCTCTCCTTACTGCTGTGTGGATGGGAGCACTAGTCCCTGATGTGAGAGCTGCTGTGTATCAGCGTTTGCCTGTCCTTAGTCATATGCAGGACTTCATCTTTATTCTGCGTGGAAGTCCTTGCTTGGGCACTGCTGACACTGTCCTGTGCAATGGCTTCCCTGATACCTGATTCCCTGAAGAAATTTCAACTTCTCTGTGGGCAGATTTGTTCATTTGTATCTAACTCTGAAAGTGGCTTTGATTTTTCTCAGGAATCCAGGAAGTAATGATACAGAAGTAAAAATTTGGCATAACTAGAATTAATAAATAAATAAGCCTTAAGAACAACAGTGGGAAGGAAGAAGAAAGCCTTCAGGTTTCTGGCAATGGGAATAAAAGAGGGTCAGGCACTGTGGCCCGTGTTGGCAGTGATGAGTGGTGTGTTTGAGAACTCATGTGCTGAGGTCTCCAAATGAGTGCTCACAGCAGCCTAGTGGCAGCTGCCAGAGGCAGGTGGCAGGCTGGGATACATGAAGGACCTTATCCCTAGCCACACATGAGCCACAGCTTGAACCCTTGCTTTAGTAAGCCTTCCTGCCTGGGCTGCACCCTTGAGACAGCATGGCTCCTCATCAGTAGTGTGAAATAGCAGTCTCTGCTTAGGGACTTGGTCAGGGATGAGGAGAGGGCACATTCCACATGGCAGGTCTGGGTCTTCTGTGGGAAAGGTTAGAAGCTGGAGGGTAGCAGAAGCTGGGGCTTCATTTGCCCAAGGCTCCCTCACCAGTCTGAGTTGGCACTTTGTTGGCTGAACTTCAACAGGAACATGTCCACGGGTGCCCACATTTGTATATCATTGTCCCTCATGTCCCATAACAGTGTTTCCACATAGCCTGTGCACATGCTCCTTTGTGTGTCAATCAACTCTAGATTGTAACATCTAACAGTGTCAGTGCTGGCTCCGTGGGTGTTGTTTAGGGGATAATGGAGGAAGAACATGTGCAGATTTAGTGCAGATGAAGTTGTTTTTCCAAACGTCTTCGACTGTGACTATGGCACAGCATGCTGTCATTTTTGACTTGAAAGCCCCCTTCCATCCCCACCATCACAGTTAGACTTATATCTGCTTTAATTTGATTTGAACAGTGGTATGGGTAATGGGGGTTTTGAAGGGGAGAGCTGAAGGAACTTCTTCCCACAGTGGCAGGAACTTTTTAAAGGCAGCTCAGGCATATTGTATAACTTAAATCACCATTTTTTCCAATTCTTATTTCTTAAAGCATAGAAAATGAGAGCTGGAGAGTTGGCTCAAAAGTTAAGAGCACTAGCTGCTTTTGGAGAAGACCCAGGTCTATCTAGCACTAATGTGGTAGCTTATAACAGTTTCTGAGTCCAGTCCCAGAGGATTATATGCCCTCATCTGACTTCTGTGGATATTAGATATGCACTGGTGCACACATGTACAAAAACAATCAAATAACAACAAGAAATGCATAGAAAATAATATATGTAGTGACACGAACTCAGTTGCAACATTTCTATTGAAGTTCTATACTCAAGCCTCCCTAATACATCATAAGGCAATCAGCTTCTCCTGTCTTCTCCTACCTGGCCCTCTCACAGCAGTTGTATACTTAACTCAGACTTGAGCAGCTAACCAAGGGAGGGCCCAGGTCAGGGAAATACTGGTTTCAACCAGCACATGCCCTTGTGTGGAGTTATGGAAGTTGCCTTACTAGTGATGAGGTGTACAGAGAGTCTAAGCATCACCTGTCAATAAAAAAGCCAGCGGTCAATGAACTGAGGCAGGAAATAGGAGGGAGGGAGATGAGATGGGAGATGAGCAGAGGAGACTTATGTAAACCATCAGGTAGAGGAGCTCCACCAGACATTGAGGATACAAGAAGGAAGAAATGAGGTGGGACTGAAGGAGAGGCAGCCAATCAAGTGGTAGACATAGAATAGATTAAATGTTTAAATAAGTTAAGAGCTAGTCAGGGAATGAGCCAAAGCTTATAGCCTAGACATTTAATAATAATTAGTCTCAGAGTCATTGCTGATGGGAACCAAGTGGCTGGGAGGGAAAACAGCTAGTTTATTTTAACAGTGAAGAGCCTGTAAAAATAATTCTAACTTATTTTTTTAGCCGAGACATGAGAAGCCCAAGATCTCTCTTTGCATTGGCTTTCTTTTGATGACAACATTCTTCATTAGGAAGAAATGATGTTTTATGCAACTATGGATGGACTGCTATGATCAGTATAGAAAGTGGTTGGTTATGTCATTCCAGGGCTTTGAGCCAGCCATGGCTTATTGATAGGTTATCAGGACTAACCAGCAGTTGACTATTAGAATGTTGGCTTGTCTTCTTATGTCTTAGTGATGATTTTGACAGATATGCACAGTTGACGTGCCCATGGCTCTGTCACCAGCAACAGGCAGCTCCATTAAAGGAACAGTTCAGCCTGGTGACAGCTGAAGCCAGGGTGAATATGCCCTGGCCACTGCTGTCTGGGTGCTTCCACCCATTCTCCCAGTGGATGTTGTCCTAAATAGAGGTAGGACATTGCTGACCTCGTCGTGACAGGATGTGATCAGTTAGTCTGTTAGGAATTCCTTCTCTGGAAACTTGATGGAGTTTGATTGAATTGAAATAGGGTCAGGTGCTTCACAGTTTGGCTTAACATAACAGAGCATGTGACCATGAAAGGTACACATTGGTGAAAAAGAACAGTTAAGACTAAGAAGGTGAGCACAGTTAGGTCATAGGGTAGGAGGGTGCTGTGGCAGAGATGGAATTCATTGGTTACTTTCCTAGTTGCTGTGAGGAAACACCTGGTAGAACAACCTAGAGAAGAGGATCTGTCTGGGTGATGGCATGGTAGACTCCATGGTGACAGAAGCTGCTTTTGACCAGAAAGGCAGGGATAGGGGTTGGCTTGCTAGTACCTCAGTGAGCCAGAAAGCTTAGTTTGCCAAAACTGGGACCAGATGGAGTCTTCAAAGCCCATGCCCAAAGCAGTACTGTCAGCAGGGGCAGCTCAAACATCAAACATAACATAGGGAAAGCCTAAATGTCTGAGTTTGATCCCCGTCACCCACGTGGTGGAAGGAGAGGACTGACTCCCACAAGCTGCTCTTTCCCCTGTGCCAGGGCATGCACATACCTGCCTGCATATTCCTATCCATTCTCCTCCCTCCTCTCTTTTTTCCTCCTCTCCCCACCCATCTGTCTCTCCCTGGATAAATAAATGTAAAAATCAAGTCATGAAAGTGATTCATCCTCAATTTTAAATTTAACATGAGTATGTGAGTGAGATGTATGTATACAGGAATCTGTGTCAGTGTGTATTTTGTGAAATTGACTTTCTCCTTCCAAATTTGCTGGTCCCAGGGGTTGAACTCAGTGTTGCCAGAGAGTTGCCAGGTTAGGAGAATATTTTATATATCTATTGCTGTTGAATGAATGGACTAGTGTTTCTCAAGGTCAGAGACCCTTGGCCTCATTCTTAGTCCTTAGGACACGTAAGAAGAACTGCTGTCTTGTCTGCCCAGATCCTGCAGGGAGAGAGCTGATCTCCCAAGAGTACTGATACACCTGAGAGCACAAGTAAGGCTACCACTTTTGCTCCGGGGGAACCACCTAGAGCCCTCAGGATGTGGGAACCGAGGAGCAGTCTGGGGCAGGATCCTTCTGGTTTCCTGTGCCTGGAGCAGACCCTGTGCCCAGATCCAGCCAGGAGAAAACCGGTCTCCCAGGACTGCTGACACACAGGCTTACAGAAGGGTCAAGCCACTGTCAAAGACAGCAAGACCAGCTAACACAAGAGATAACCAGATGGTGAGGCAAGTGCAAGAACCTAAGCAACAAAAACCAAAGCCATTTGGCATCATCAGAACCCAGTTCTCCCACCACAGCAAGTCCTGGATACCCCAACACACTGGAAAAGCAAGATTCTGATTTAAAATCACATCTCATGATGATATTAGAGGACTTCAAGAAGGACATAGATAACTCTGTTAAAGAAATACAGGACAACGTAGGTAAAAGACCTTAAAGAGGAAACACAAAAATCCCTTAAAGAGTTACAGTAAAACACAACCAAATAGGTGAAGGAATTGAACAAAACCATCCAGGATCTAAAAATGGAAATAGAAACAATAAAGAAATCATAAGGGGAGACAACCCTGGAGATAAAAATGCTAGGAAAGAGATCAGGACTCTTGGATACAAACATCTCCAACAGAATACAAGAGCCAGAAGAGAGAATCTCAGCGGCAGATGATACCATAAAAAACATTGACACAACAGTCTAAGAAAATGCAAAACACAAAAAGATCCTAACCCAAAACATTCAGGAAATCCAGGACACAATGAGAACATCAAATCTAAGGATAATAGGTATAGAAAAGAGTGAAGACTCCCACTTAAGGGGTCAGTGAATATTTTCAACAAAAATATAGAGGAAAACTTCCCTAACCTAAAGAAAGGGATGCCCATAAGCATTACAAGAAGCCTACAGAACTCCAAATAGATTGGACCAGAAAAGAAATCCCTCCCATCACAATAATCAAAACACCGAATGCATTAAACAAAGAATATTAAAAGCAGTAAGGGAAAAAGGTCAAGTAACATAGAAAGGCAGAGCTATCAGAATTAGACCAGACTTCTCAACAGAGACTATGAAAGCTAGAACTGGGCAGATGTCATACAGACCCTAAGAGAACACAAATGCTGGCTGCTTATCCAGCAAAACTGTCAATTACCGTAGATGGAGAAACCAAGAGAAGATAGTCACATAAACATAATTCCACCTCTAACAACAAAAGTAACAGGAAACCACAATCACTGTTCCTTAATATCTCTTAACATCAGTGGACTCAATTCCCCAGTAAAAAGACATAGACTAACAGACTGGATACGTAAAGAGGACCCAGCATTTTGCTGCATACAGGAAACGCACCTCAGTGACAAAGACAGATAACTTTCTCAGAGTAAAAGGCTAGGAAAAATTTTCCATGCAAATGTTCCCAAGAAACAAGCTGGAGTAGCCATTCTAATATCAAGTAAAATTGACTTTCAACCAAAAGTTATCAAAATAGATCAGGCAGAACACTTCCTACTTGTCAAAGAAAAATCCACCAAGATGAACTCTCAATTCTAAATCTATGTTCCAAATGCAAAGGCACCCACAATCATAAAAGCACCTTACTAAAGCTCAAACTACACATTGTACCTCACATAATGATAATGGGTGACTTAAACACCCCATTCTCACCAATGGACAGATCATGGAAACAGAAACTAAACAGAGACCTGGCAAAACTAACACAAGTTATGAATTAAATAGATTTACAGATATCTATAGAACGTTTCATTCTAAAACAAAAATGAATACTTTCCTCTCAGCATCTTATGGTACCTTCTCCAAACTTGACCATATAATCGATCACAAAATAGACCTCAACAGGTACAAGAAGATACAAATAATCCCATACATCCTATCAGATCACCATGGACTAAGGCTGGTCTTCAATAACAACAAAAATGATAGAAAGCCCACATACACATGGAAGCTGAACAATGCTCTACTCAATAACTTGGTCAAGGAAGAAATAAAGAAATTAAAGACTTTTTAGAATTTAATGAAAATGAAGGCATAATATACTCAAACTTAATGGGATACAACGAAACAGTGCTAAGAAGAAAACTCGTAGCTCTGAGTGCCTCCAAAACATAACTGGAGAGAGCATACACTAGCGGCTTGTCAGCCCGCCAGAAAGCTCTAGAACAAAAAGAAGCAAATACACCCAAAAGGAATAGACAGCAGAAAATAATCAAACTCAGAGTTGATACCGACCAAGTAGAAACAAAAAGAACTATACAAAGAATCAATAAAACAAGGAGCTGGTTCTTTGAGAAAATCAACAAGATAGATAAACCTCTTAGCCAAAGGGGAAAGAGACAGTATCCAAATTAACAAAATCAGAAATGAAAAAGGAGATATAATAGAAACTGAGGAAATCCAAAAAAATTCAGATCCTACTACAAAAGCCTATATTCAACAAAACTAAAAACTGCGGTCTTAAAGGTAAGCTGGGATCAGTTAGGATACAAGTTAATTCAGACCTGTGCCGGTCTTGCCAGCCCTGTCTCATGAGTATAGAGAAGAGCTGAGTGGTCTGCTTTGTTAGGTGTGTGATTGGGTACATTTTTGGCTTCCAAAAAGGTCATAGTTATACAATACAACCTGGAAATTATAGACAGGTATTTTGCTATGTTATAAAAACATTTATTCCCAGAAAACCTGTATCCACATGTTTATAGTTATTTTTTCCATAATAGCAAACTCTGGAAGCAAGCTGGTTAGGTATCTCAGTCAGGAAAGTGCTTCTGAGCAGACATGATGATCTGAGTCACATCTCCAGAACTCAAAAAAGAACAAACTAAAAGGACATGGTGGTGTTTGTAATCTACATACTGAGGGCAGAGACTGGTGGCTTCCTGTAGGCAGAGCTGGCCAGCCAGCCAAATGTACTTGGGAGGGACCCTGTGTCAGAAAACAAGATGAGTTGGTGGTTGCCAGGAGTTGAAGCAGGAGAGAGGGGTGACTAGGCAGAGCACAGAGGACTTTGAGGTGCTCCTCAACATGATACTACAGTGGGATGCACAAAACTGTATATTTTTCTAATTCTAAGCAGAAATTAGGCAAGCTCTAAGTACCACTTTAAACTGTTTAGAATTGTAACAAATCATACTAATGCAAGGTGTTCAGATTACTTCAAACAGAAGTTGGGACTGGAAGGCTGGCAAAACAGTGAAAAGCACTGGCTGCTCCTTCAGAGGACCAGATCCCACCTGGTGGCTGACTTATTTGTGGAAGGCTGAACCATCTCTCCAGCTCAGCGCTCGCTCACTCATGCCCCCTCCCTCTCTCCTTCCTCCCTACCCCCTCTGTATCTGTATGTTTTTATTTAATTTATGTGTATGAGTGTCCTGCATGTATTTTTGTGAGCCACACGTTTGCAGTGCCATATGAAGGTCACTAGGTATACCCGAATGGACATTGGGTGTCCTGAAGCTGGAGTTAAAGGTGATTGTGATCTCCCATGTAGATACTGGGAATCTATCCTGGGTCCTCCACTAGAGCAGCCAGTGTTCTTAACTTAATCTCCCCAGCTCCCAGCTCTGCTTTTTGCTTTCTTGTTAACAGAATAGATCATTATACCCATAGTTAAAGAATTTTGGACAAGCCAGGCTATGGTGATACATACCTTTAATCCCAGATTAAGGCAAGCAGAAAAAGATCTCCCAAGTTCTAGGCTAGACTGGTCTACAGAGCGAGTTCTGAGACATCCATGAATATACAGAGAAACCTTGATGGGGGCGGGGGGGAGGGGGTGATAACATAGTAATATACAAAACAAAACTTTTGTATATTACTATGTTAGAAATCTTTCCACATCATGTATTTTAGCTAAAGTAAGATGGCTGTTAGAGTACTAGAAAAATCTTTATATTATAAAAGATCTCCTTCCCTTGGTTTTCTTTTCTTGTTTACACTTTTTCTAGAACCTCTGTGAAATCTGTGCCTTAGAACCAGTGATAATTTACATTCAGTGAATGGTAGGCCAACTCAGAATGCTTAGGGGTTATGGTTACAGAATCACTGGGAATTTTTAAAATTTATTTTTAATATGTTTTTTGTTTAAACACCATTATATCACTTTCCCTCCTCCCTTTCCTCCCTAAGTGCCTCCCATCTGTCCTCCCTCTCACTCTCCCATGTTCTCCTCCACTCAAGTCCGCAGCCCCATTTTCTTTGATAATCATTCATGTGTGTGTGTGTGTGTATGTGTGTGTGTGTGTGTGTGTGTGTACAGATGTCTAAAAATACAGCTTGCTGAGCCTGTTGCGTTGTTTATGTGGACGTGCTCACAGGCCTGACCACCCTACAGTGGACAGCTAGTGAACGGAGACTCCTTCCTCACTGAAGTCTCCCCCTTCTCAGCGGTCATCAGCTGCCTGGAGCTCTGTCTAGGAGAGGCCGTTTCCCAAGCCTTCCTGATCTTCTGGCTCTTAGCATTTCCTTCCTCTCCTGTGACATTCCCTGAGCCATAGGTGCAGGAGCTAGGGTGTGGATGTGTCCAGTTCGGGTCTTCTGTGGTTGTCTCCATTTGTCTCAGAGAGGCACTTACCCAGCAAAGTTTATGGCTCTTGCATAAAACCACTCTGAATTTTTACTAGTGTTGGGAGATGGTTGTAATTTCCTTGGTGCCTATCTTCCAGGTGCTCCTTGTGTGGGTATGTGTGCAGCCACCCCCCTTCCTTGAAGTCACACATGTGGAAACATGCAAGTGACCAGAACTACAACTATGAGCAAGTTAACAAGGCCATCAACGATGCAATCTCACAAAGTGGCAGGTACGTCATTCCACCCTTCACTTGATGGCTTGGTATAGAGCAAGGTAGGGAGCGTCTCCTAGCCCTACAGCAAAACCCACTGAAAGTCTGATATGTTCTGTTTTTATAAGAGTTCTGGGGAAATCCCGTGGGAAACCGCTCTTAACCAGCAGTGAAGAGAGAACTGGCCCTACCACAGGCAGTCCAGAAAACTTGGTGTCCTCCTCGGAGCTCACTTCCCAACTGCCTGGTGACGGTATCGACGCCAGCGAACTTGAGAAACTGAACCCCACAGGCAGCAGCTCTGACATCTCAGGAAGGAGCTGCAGCTTGGCTACTCCAGGCACTGAGTACTGCGTGTTGCTCTTCTGCTGCTGCATCTGTGGCTTTGAGTCAACCAGCAAGGAGAGCCTCCTGGATCACATGAAGGAACATGAGGGGGAGATTGTCAGCATCATCCTGAACAAGGACCACAGCACAGCCCTGAATGCCAACTAGCTAGGAGCATGTGGGAGGGCCACTCTGAACCGCAGCTCACCCTCAGCGCCATCACGAGCTCATGAGACATGGAAGAAGCGGTGGTGTGGGTGATATTCGGTGCAGAGTAAGGAGACAGAGCTATAACCCTGTGTGAGCCCCTGGTGCCCCCTTGGTAGTGTCACTGTTTATTGTTAAAAGCAAGCAAGCTCTGCAGAGCCACACTGGTCAGCTCTACAGTGGCCGGGCTCTGATGAGGAAAGTGGCAAATGGGAAGGGGCAGTTCCCACTGTTGCCAGGATGGGCAGTAGGGAGAGGGAGGGTAACTTCCCTGTCTCCAGAGAGCAATGGAGTGAGGAATGGGCTTCATAAACCTTTTCCTTGTGTTGATAGGAATTCATCACAGACTCAATGTAGGGCGTGGTCCTTCACTCCCTAAAAAAGAAGAGAGATACCCAAATCACTCCTGGATTATAAACATTTGGGAAGTAAATTATTGTTTCAAATTCACAGTGACTCCACACAAGACTCAGACCAAATTTCAGGTTCACAGAAATGGGTGATTGATTTCTCAGAGGTCAGTGTGAACAAACAGAGCCCACTTCTCCAGTTACACAGCTCCACACACCTTCACCGCCAGCAGTAGTCTGACGGCCTCCTCAAGCAGGACGGAGACTACTACGCACCACCGTCCTTGAGCTGGGTGCTCACCTGCTACCCAAGCACACTGTAGCCTGCGAGGCAAAGGAAGAAGCTCTGGGGAGGCTGGGCGTGGTGGGGCAGACTAAAGTCCACAGGTGTGGCTTCTGAGCAGGGACTCCAGGTTTGAGGCTAACCTGGGTTAGCAGGACTGGGCCTCCTGAGGTTAGAAAGATCACTTGGAGAATGAAAGCTGAAAGTCAGCTGCCTCAAAAGTAGCACATCTGTTAAGGTTTTCTCTACTTAGACTTTATGAGTTTGGTTATATTTAACAGAACAACCCAGGTGACTAAAGAATGGTAAAACTTCAGTCTGTTTTAATAAGAGACTGGTATAGTTCACATAGTCAGGAGGCAGTGGATTTGAGAGTTTGAGGCTAGCCTGGTCTACATAGCAAGTTCCAGGCTAACTAAGGCTTCAAAGTGAGATCTTGTCTCAAAACCTAAACAAAATAATTTTTAAAAGGACTGGAGAGATGACTTAGCAGTTAAGAGCACTGGTTGCTCTTCCTAAGGATCCAGGATTGACTCCCAGTAACCATATGGTGGCTTACAAGCAGTTCCGGGGGATCTGGTACACTCTGGCCTCATCAGGCGTCAAGCACACATGTGGTACACAGACATAATTCAGAGTCCATTTGTTAGTGTGCAAGAAAATACTCTGAGAAACTAGCTCAGTATATGTGTGCTGAAGTTCGCATCACACATAGGTGACCCCGTGAGTCCCATGGTTTGTGCCGTCATTACTGCTGAGGGTGAGGCAGACAGGGTGACATCATTACTGCTGAGGGTGAGGCAGACAGGGTGACATCATTACTGCTTCCTTACAGTAGACTCTGCAGTGCTGTGAATGCAGGTGGTCTTCACACACTCAGAGGCAAGGGGGCAGCTCATGGAAGGACAGAGTCGGTGGGTACTGACAAGCTTTACAGCTTGTCCCCAAGTTGAGGTGTCCGTAAAGTGAGTTACCAGCTTTCCTGTGGTGTTGAGAGCTGTAGCACGGGGCCAGGCGTGTGGAAACTTTCTCACTTGTTTTATGGTTTTCCACCACTAATTTTGATGACACTATTTAGAGAAAATTGACTATAATTTTGCCACTCTCTGGTTACAGGTAGCTTTTGGGGGGAAGGTGGGAGCAGAGTCTTCCTATATAGTCCTGGCTGACCTAGAACTCTTTATGAAGACCAGGCTGGCCTCAACTCATAGAAATCAACTTGCCTCAGCCTCCCAAGTGCTGGGATTAAAGGCCTGGCCAATGTAGGCTTAATTTATTAGTGAAAGTTAATTCATTTCTGATATATGGATTTTAATAAAAAAGTGAATTTATAGATACTAATTCAATTCCTCTAAATTTACTCTATATGGACTTAAATGAATTTTCTCATATTTTCACAATTAAAACATTTAAATTTAATGCCAGATGTAAAAAATTTCATGTTTCCAGTTTTATCACCCATTGCTGTTGTAGCCACTAGATCTGGTTTTCATTTTGCTGTTAGTCTAAACAGTAATAGCCTTCACTTAATTTTCTGTGGCTTTAATTTTACACAATTGGTTAAAAAATAGTAATCACCCAAAACATCCTCCCAATTCAGCAGCGCGGTTCTTCCAAACATGCTTCTGAGTTCCTTCAAACCACATGATTGTGTCACAAGGGTAAACCTCCCCACCCATGGGGAAAAACTAATAACCCAAAGGTTCAAAGCCTCCATCTGTCATCTGTTCCTATGAGCTCTCAGGCCTGGACAAGGGAAGTGGCCTGTACCCTGCACATTCTGCTAGCATTTGCAGCAAGGCTCTGCCAAGAAGCAAGATTCAGAATAACGGAAACATGTGTGTGGTTGTCATCACTGACTCTTACCCAGTCAGGGTCACTGCTCAGAGGATACCGACCACTGCTCGCTAAGCTTTGGCATGGGAAACTCTGTTTTTTATCTCTTGTTCTGACCACCTACGCTTCTAAGAGCAAATGGAGAACACTGCTTTAAAAACACTTATTTCGGGGCTGGGGATTTAGCTCAGTGGTAGAGCGCTTACCTAGGAAGCGCAAGGCCCTGGGTTCGGTCCCCAGCTCCGAAAAAAAGAACCAAAAAAAAAAAAAAAAAAAAAAACACTTATTGCATTCAGTAAACAAAAGATAGAGAGGTGGCACTTGTAATCGTTATAATTAACATTTTGTCCCTGGCTGTGATCATAGGACTCTGGCAGGTGCCCTCACCGGCCTGCCAGCCATGAGCCCATTCACTTTATCTGTGGCCCATCCACAGGCAGCGATACCAGCTGAAGCTTCTGCCCTGAACCTGTCTGAGTTACCATTGGTGGCTTTGTAGTTACTGTTTTCTCCCTCACAGAGCAACCGTGAGCATCATGTTTACATCACATCTGTGCAGCATAGTGGCCTGGACACAGATGAGCAGGCTTCTTCGTTTCTCAGTTTCATAAGCACTTATTTAATCCGTTTTTTTTAAATTGTGCAGCAAGGTGCTCAAAGTAATAGTATATAAATATATTTAATAGAAACTTGAGTTTGACATTCATGGGCATAAATAAATGTATTTTTTTTTTAAAGAAATAAGTATTGTGTAACACTATGGCTTTGCTTCTGTAGCCCAAGTAGAGAAACTTCTGGAACACCATGTAAAAAAGCAAGAGTTGATTCTGACGCTGATTCTTTAAAACTGGATGATTGGTATTTGGTGATATCCTGTTGCACATCAAGCTGCAAGCCTTGTCTGTGGTAGAGCAGGCCACCTGTTTAGAAGAGAGCAGCTCTCTCTCTGGCACCTCTTAATTTCCAGAACTGTCCAAAAGTAGAGTAATTTATTTTGCTTTACAGGAGTTTGTCATGTATTGACTTATATATTGTATTTTGGTAATAAATTTCTTTTGTTAAAAACACTTGTTTCTAAGTTTCATTAGCAGTATGTGTCCATTCCTGTCTTGGGATTATCGATTTAGAAGCTTGCATTTAAATCATTGAAAAGCTCCCAGGAGCTGGTTGGGTTTGTTATTAGACTCTGTTAACTTGCTGAGCTGTCGCTGGCTGTCATTACTGCAGTTCACAAGCATCAGTACAGGTTCTGGGCCTTCTCGCTAACCAGTTCTTTAGCTTCCACATCAGACATGGAAATGCTTTCAGTGCTGACCTGTGGGTGCCAGCTCCCTTCCTGTAATTAGAACTCTGCTGAAGGCCAGTGACTGCAAGGTTGTTCAGACTCTGATCCTCTTGTGGTCTATCACCAGATAATCCCTTACCATCCGACTCCTCGAAGAGGCCACAGGTGCTCTGACTACAGCACTGGTTTGGTTACCCCAGTTTGTGCCCTAGCATCCCAGGCCCTCCCAGCTAGAAGTGACTCAAAACAAATAATTCTCCTGGATAGCTGTAGCCTCTTGGACTGTTCTCTATAGGGCGGGCGATGTGGTCCTGTCTCTTCTCTCAAGGACCAGATCTCAACACGGTGCCGTGACAAGTTAGTTGTATAAATCACAGCATGGGGAACCTAGATCCAGATCACGGAGTCCCATGTAACGGTCATAGCCACATGACTGCTGAGCACTTGAGATGGACTTGTGTTCCAAGTGTAAGAACAGTGACAGAGATTCAGCACAAAGAAATGTAAAGCATCCCAATAGTTTTATATATTGACAACGTGTTAAAATATTTTGGCTATATGGAGTTAAATAAAACACATAAAGTCATTTCACCTTGTGTTAGCTTTTTATTGCTGTAGCAGAATACCTTTTTAAAAACAATAGAAAGCCTCTTAGGTTGACTTGGCTCATGGTTTCAGAAACTTCTAGCCAAGATCGTCTGCAGTGAGGCAGGATCTTCTGGTGAGAACATGTAAACCAGATAGCATAGCTCATGGTAGCTAGGAAGCAGTGAGGAGGGACAGACAGGTGACAAGATAGACATAGACTTACCCAGGGCATAGCCAGGAGCTGCTCCCTCCCACCAGGCCCCACCTTCTGATAGTGGCATCAAATGATGAACTCATGCCTAGCATGCTGGCTGATGCTAAACTCAGTCCCCAAAAGTTGACAGGCAAACCTAACAGGCGCCTTTGCAGCCACTTTATCCAAACCATAACCCATTTAATGTGGTTATTAGAAACTTTTAGAGTTCATACACGGCTTGCATTGGGTTTCCCGTAGGTAGTACTGGTACAGAGGAGACCGGCACACTGGCCTCCACTTCACACCTAGCTTGCAACTTATTTTCATAAATAGTCCATTAGAATCTCAGCCACATCATTTCCCTGTTTTGAACTTTTTACCAGCTACTATCTGAAAGTACAACCGTGTTTCTCTTTGAGTGATAAGATTGTATGACCCATGGAGGCCACATGGTTACTGTCTGACACTTCTGCTGAGCTTTGGGATCTTAGAGCTAACAGAGAGCGAGACTTCCTCTGCAGCTTGTATGAGGGAGACACATTTGGATTGGGTTTTCTCCTTCCACCTTTCCGTGCTTTCCTGGGATCATAACATGCCTTTCCCCGCTAAGCCATCTCACGCCCCCCCCCCCCCCCCGTCGTTTTACCATCTACCATTCCCCATACAACTTTAACCCAAGTCTGTTGACTCTATGGAAAGTCAAACAACTTGTTTAAAACAACTGGCTAGGTAGACAGTGCCACTCTGAAGCTACCCCTGTCACCCATACCATGTCCACATTGCCCTCCCTTCAAGCTCGTCCAGTGTTGTGGCCCCTTCAGTAGTGGCTTGGTCACAGGGCCTCCCTTTGTGAGCATGGTGCAAGGTGAGCCCAGTAGAGTCATACAGGGCACACTGATGACCTCTGGCTGGAGTCTGAGATACATAAGAGCAAAGAGCACGCCGGGACCCTGTAGCCAAGCTCACTGGTGAGGACACTGGCTTTGGCTTGCCTGTGAAACGGATGTCATGGAGATTTCTTTCAGATGGACCAGGAAAAATGTAAAATGAGAACATTTCTGCCTCAGATAATTCTGGTGTTTGACTTTTTTTTTTCATTATTGTTGGGTCTTCAAGGATTTCTTTTTATGAGCGTGTCTGTGACACAAAGGCCAGAAGAGGACATTAGATTTCCCAGATCTGGAGTTTATAGGTGGTTGGTGTGAACAGCACAGGTGGGTACGCCAGAGAAGCAGGGAACAATTTCACTGAGCCATCGCTCCAGCCCTCCCCAGCAACCCAGCAGATTGCTTAGTGAAGAGGGATGTGTATCTTAAGCTCCAACATGAGCAGCAGACTCCATTTTGTGTGCTCTCTTAGGGGCTGTAGGCCTAGTATCTAGGTTTATCTCCCAATCCGGAAAGGATAGGTAAGATTATGCCAGCTTAATGAGGTTTTTTTTTTTTTCAGTAACAGGTAATCACTTTGAATTATTTACCTTTTAAAAGATTATATGTGTGTAAATGTGTATATATACACACATACACATATATATAATGTGTTATATACAACATATACATATATACACAAAATATATATATTACTTTTTAATTCAAGTTTAAAAGTCTGATGAAGACATCTATTATAAAATGATACAGTGGAATACCATGCCGTAAAATGAAGACATCAGATGTGGTCCTTTTGTGTACCACTTAACCAGACTTATACCAGTTGGGTTACTGAGTCCAGATAGCACAGATGCCATTCTGTAACAGTTTGCAAAATTGAGTATATACCGGATACCTCTCCAGTAACACCCAGGGACACAGACTCCTCATGTTGAGTACATAGTATATTTACACAGCTCAGAAAGTGACAAATCCTTGTGAACTGAGGCCCAATATTCCAAAGAAAAACGGTATATCCGAGCCAGTGGCCCACTGACAGAGCAGAACTAAGCATCTTTATTTCAGTTCCGATCTGTGCGGTTTTTTTTTCTCAGCTCTCCCCTTCATTAAAATGAAGTATTTATAAATATCTGTCATCGCCGTTGGCATCAGTAACAATCAAACACTTAAATTAGTACTACAGATGGGGCGGAGCTCAGCGGTAGACAATGCGTGTAGCATGCATAAGGCCCTAGGTTTCATCCGCAGAATAAAAATAAATAAGGGACATTAATAATAAAAATGTTCGGGTTGGGGATTTAGCTCAGTGGTAGAGCGCTTGCCTAGCAAGCGCAAGGCCCTGGGTTCGGTCCCCAGCTCCGAAAAAAAAAAAATAAATAAAATAAAAATGTTACCTTAGGGCGGTTGAGATAGGAGAGCTCCTGTCTAGCATATGGAAAACCCTGGGTTCAAAGCCAAGTCACATACACACATACACACACACACACACACCCTACATAAAGATTCTTACCTATTAAGTGTGTACACAGTGACCTGGGAAAGCCCTTGTCAAAGTAAAATATACTAGGCATGGCATTGTTATCCCATAGCTGTTGTTGCAACATTCGGGAGGTGGAGCAAGAAGATCAGGAGTTCACACCCACTACATTGTGGGTGGAGGCTAGCCTGGGCTACAGTGAAAACATGTCTCTAAATAAATAAAAATAAAAACATGTTACTCATTTTTCAGGCCTTTTATTAACACCTGCTGGTATCATCTAAAGACGGATCACTGTGGTGCACATCTTTGTGGCTTTTCTTACTTGTCATTTATTAATTTTAGTATCCATATTCAGAAATAACGTGGCTGTGGTTCACTAAAATAGACACATCAATCCGCAGCTTGCTCTTTTTGTTTATAGCCGCAGTCCTATTTAAATTCAGCGTATCCAATCGCAAAAGGTGTTAGAAAGTTTTATTTCAGGCTTGTGAGAGAAAGTGTAGCAGGATGTGATTGAAATCTTAAGCTGGGTAGATTTCTGCTCCCCTGCAGCTAACAGTCTACAAAAAGATTTGCAAAGCAAGCCACTGGAGACAGGAACACACCTGTGGTTCATCCTACTCGGGAAGCCAAGGCAGAGAGATCAAGACTTCAAGGCTAGTCTGAATTAAATAGCCAGATCCTGTCACAAAATCCCAAAAGGAGGGCTGGAGAGATGGCTCAGTGGTTAAGAGCCTGAGCTGCTCTTCCAGAGGATCTGAGTTCGGAGCCCAGCACCTTCCCGTTACTCTACCTCCAGGAGATCCAGTGCCTTCTCTATCTACAGAAACCTGCACACACCAACAAACAGACACCTGGAAATAAAATTAATCCTTTGTTTCAATCCAAAAGTAAGCCTGATATGGCAGCACATGCCTTTAATCCCAGCACTCGGGAAGCAGAAGTGGACCGATCTCAGTGAGTTTGAGGCCAGCCCGAGCTAAACAGGGTTCTAGCCAGCCAAGACTACATAGTGAGACCCTGTGTTTAAAGGTTTAAACAAGTGTGGGAGGTCAGTGGTTGGAAAAGCACCTTCACTTCTCAGCTATGTGAGGACACCCTTGTCCACATGATGCCCCTGAAGACCTTGACTGTAGTTAAAAACGTCTCTGCCGGCATGGGGCAACCCTGTGTTCAGTCTGCAAGTGCTAAAAAGGAAATTCCAGTGTTTTGTCTGAGAACATTTTATGTATATTTCCATGTATGTACTCACATATGCATATGTGCACACAGGTGCCCACATTGGCCAATGAGAGGCGCACACAGGTGCCTGTCAGATCCCCTGGAGCTGGAGTAGGGGGTGAGCCACCTAACATGGATTCTGGGAATTAAGCTCAGGTCCTCTAGAAGACGGTACATCCTCTTAACCATGGGTTAAGTGTGGGGTACATACTCAAGTCCCATCTGGGAATTTACTTTTGAGTTTGTTTGTTTGTGACAGAAGCCAGGAAAGAATGGAGGGTGGTCCTGATGGGCAGCAACTATGAGTCGCATCTGAAGCATGGGGTGGGTTATGTCCAATCCACAAAAAACTGCACTGAGAATGAGCAACTTCCTCAGCCTGGGCAGGAGGAGAATCTTAGCACACACAGGGGGATGTGGTTGTTGAGGAATATGTAGAAACCACAGTTTGTGAGATTGAGGCCAGCCTGGTATACATAGAGAGTTCTAGACTAGCCTGGCTCCATAGGAAGACCCTGACTTTTAAAGAAAAGTGTGGAAAATCAATTGTTGGAAAAGCATCTTCAGATCCTGTAGGGAACCTGACACCCTTTGCTGGCTTCCATAGTTACCTGTGTGCACATGCACACACACACACATTCACACACAAACACATACACACATTCACACACACACACACACACACACACACACACACACACACACACACACACACATTCTCTTCCAGTCTGTGTGCAGCTCTCAGGGATGTAAGTGTTTTCAACAGGACACTGGTGCTCAGAAGCCTGAGGTCCAGATACCAACCTGTTGGTGCAGAACAGTAGCCTGCAAGCTGGGGATAGTATCCCACTTTCTACCAAATGGCCTGGTGATCAAGTGGGAAATGGCAAAGGGAGGAAAAGAGAACCAAATCGGGGCTGGAGAGGTTCCTCGGGGCTTGGCTTCGCTGCCTTTCCTGAGGATGTAGGTTCAG
Organism: Rattus norvegicus; assembly: GCF_021556685.1. Lineage (NCBI taxonomy): Eukaryota > Metazoa > Chordata > Mammalia > Rodentia > Muridae > Rattus > Rattus norvegicus. Next base: position 99,633,918 of record NC_141534.1, on the reverse strand, counting down.
TTTCCAGCACCCACATAAGCATCTGTAATTTCAGTTCCTGTGGATCCAACCCTCCTCTTACCACTGTGAACCTCGTGCATGTAAGACATTGACACACACGTATGCAAAACACCCGTGTGTGTGTGTGTGTGTGTGCGCCTGTTTTTAAAAAAATTAGCCCTGGGTTTGGTTTAGCCAACCCCTATTGATGTCACACTTAAAAGATTGAAGTGGGGTTGGGGGGAGCTTAAGAGATAGCTCAGCAGTTGGGAACACTTGCTGCCCTTCAGAGGACCAGAGCTCTGGTCTTGGCACCAACACGGGGCAGCTCACAACACTCTGACTCTAGTTCCAGGGGGACCCAACGCCCTCTGCTGGCCTCCACAGTCACCCGAATGTACTTGCCACACACATACAGACAAAATACATGAATAAATATTCAAAGAAAGCGTTAAATGGACAGAAAAGTCTCAGCTCTTGTTCACTCTTTGAGGTGGGGATCCATGCCCACACTTGAGTCCAACCTTTGGATCTTTATCTGAGATTAAGGATGTTCACAGCCTTCATCAGAGAAGCCTCTCATTGCAGGGGGAAGAGGTTCATGAGTGGCCAAAATGCTAAACTAAAGGATAGTGGAATACCAAACCCTAACAGGGACAGCCACATCATCTCTTCGAGGCTCAAGGAATGTCACAGAAGAAGCAGGAGAGGAAGAAAGCCACAGAGGATGGGGTGGTGTACGCGCAGCACAAGGATGTCTTCAGGACATAGCATTGCTGTTACATTCCTCAGCAAGCTGAGGCTGCGGTTATCGTGAACAAGATTGGGCTGCCAGCATTCCATCAAAGATGAGGGAAGGGACCTGGTGGCAGGTAACGGCTGTTGGGGGCACGGGGGGTGATATCATTTTCTTCAGGAGTGTAGCCACTGATCAGTGGCCTATGTCCCCACACTAATGTAAGTAACTAATTAAACTCAATGGGTCACAGAAAGGAGACCTGAAAGGAGGAGAGGTCCTTGTTGAAAAGAAGAATGGCTTTGATAGGAGCAGGTGTGAGAGGGAATAGGATGAAAGCACTTAAAAGCCACTGGGCCTCCCCACCATGGTGGACCCTCATCCCTCTGGACCTGTAGTGCACAATAACCCTTCGTCCATAAGCTTCTCAGTCATGGTGTTTTGTCACAACAGCAGGACATTATCCAGTACACCAAACAGACAGAGGCAGAGAGGCATAATTCAATGAAAATCCTACAGCTGTAGCATTCATCTTCGGTGAACAGAAGGACAGAATCAAGATGTAGCTGCGCCCACACCTTGTATGAAATTTCTGAAGGGTTGGAACAATGGACCTTGCCCTCCCTGTAACTTACATTAAATAGCACTGTTCAGCCACTTTTCTAAAGCATTTAGCAAGCATTGTCTAACTGAGTTTCTCTTCAATTCAAGAGCAGTCTAACTGAGACCGCTCTTCAATTTAAAAAAAAAAATCTATGTCATAAAATTCTAATTCCACTTGAAAGGAAAAATCTAGAACTGCAGATATGGCCGAGTGATAGAATATCTGTCTAGAATCCCCACTGAGAGGATGGGGGCGTAGCTCAGTGGTAGAGCCCCTGCCCAGAATCCCCCAGTGAGGGGCTGGGGGCGTGGCTCAGTGGTAGAGCCCCTGCCCAGAATCCCCCAGTGAGGGGCTGGGGGCGTGGCTCAGTGGTAATGCTTTTAGAACTGAGGAAGGCAGTCTATTCCATTAAAATAAAAGAATGAGATAATCTCCATTTCATACCAGATCAAATAATCAGTCGATTTTTAGATTGACTTTGGACCATTTACTGGTATTAATAACTATAGGTTATTTTGGCTCTGCTCTTCCTTCCAAGCCATTCCCACACACTAGCTTCATTAATCTGCCACTTAGCGCGGTGACTAAGAGGTGAAGAAACAAGGCTACTAGTGTACATCACACAGAGCACATTTTACCTTGGCCTTCAGCAAAAACTGCTTTCCACTCGAATGGGGGCAGACAACCTGATAGTCATTCTCTAACTGCACATGTGAGGGCCATGTCCACAGCAGCCAGAAGACAGCATTGAGTCCTCTGGAGCTGGACATTCAGGTGGTTGTGCACACTCTGACAGGAGTACTGAGAATGGAACTCTGATCCTCTGCAAAAGCTGGGGGCACTCTTAACAGATGGGCCATCTCTGTAGCCCCATTAACGAAGTCTTTTGTGGTAGAGATTTTCAAATCTTTTTTCTGGATATTGAAATGTATTATACAGGGCTGGAGAGACAGCTCTTCCAGAGGTCCTGAGTTCAAATCCCAGCAACCACATGGTGGCTCATACTCATCTGTAATGAGATCCGATGCCCTCTTCTGGTGTGTCTGAAGTCAGCCAGTGTACTTATATATAATAAATAAATAATCAAAAAAAAGAAATGTATTATACAAGTTGCTGTCTGTATGGTAGTGCCTGTTAGCATCTGATTATGAAATGTCTCCCAGGGAGCATGTGAACACTTGATTCCCAGATTGTGTTGCTATCTTTGAGAGGTTCTAGAAACACTGAAGAGGTCTCCAGGGAGATGGGACATAGAAAAGATCAGTCACTGAGACTTAGACTTTGAAGGTTCTCTGTAGTCCCGAGTTCCACTGTGGCTCGCTGTCTCCTGTTCACTTTGAGGTAAAGAGAATTAGCTTCTACTCACTGCTCCCGCCATGATGCTCTGGCCAACCCAAGCCATCATGGGATAAATAAATCCTTCCTGCCCTGTTGTTTTCTAAGATATTATAGTAACAGTTATACAAAAGTAAAAGCAAACGCAGTACCTGACAGTTTTTACTAGTGTGTAACTAAAACATAGTAGCTATTGATCCCTCAGGGTAGGATCTTAGATACATAAATATATTTATAGATAGATAGGTAGATAGATAGACAGACTGACAGACAGATGTGTGTGTGTGTGTTTCATGTGTTTGAGGATCTGCCTGTATGTATTTCTGCGCACCATGTGTATGCACTGGCTATGGAGGCCAGATGAGGGTATCAGGTCCCTGAGAACCAGAGTTACTGATGGCTACAAGTCAGGATGTGTGAGCTGGGAACCCAATCTGCAACTTCTCAAAGAGGAAGGAGCACACAGTAAGCACTGAGCCCTGTCTCCAGCCTCCAAAGTGGGTCTGATTTCTAGCTGATCATGTAAGTACCCAGATAGACTTGATTCCCAGCCTCTCGTAGCTTTACGGCATGTGTGGAAAAACTGTGGTGATGAGATATGCCATGATGGCATACCAGCAACCAAAGGAGTTTTTCATTATCCTGTTTTTCCTAAATGGGCAAAGGGCTTCAACAGACATTTCTCCATAAAGAAGCACGAGTGCCCAGAGCACACTTCATCAGTCAGATGCACGCATGGTAACCACAGGAGGGGTGGGAGGCATCTCTTAGCTAAGACCTTTACCTGCAAGCAACAAGCATAAAGTCTGTTATTAGGGTCTTCATAGCCCACACAAATACCAGGTGGGCACAGCGGCCTGCCTGGGATCACAGGCTCAAGACTGAAACTGCAGCCACAGAGCAAGCCAGCTGGACCTCTGCCCTGCTCAGCTCTGTATTCGACTGAGAGACCCTGCCTCTGCCCTAGAGATGGCTCAGTGTGTTAGTTCACTTGCCACGGAGCCAGGCCCCAACTTGGCGGAAGGTGAGAACGGACCCCGCACACTTACACATACACACAATAAGTAAATGTAATGGAAAAGGAGGAGGAGGCGAAGAGGAGGAGGGGAAGCCACCCTCAGACTGCCTCATCTCCATCCAGGGTTTTCTCGGGATGGATCTAGGAGAACACATGAAGAGCCTTAGTGAAAACCTAGCCCAGCACTAAATTGGGACCATAAAATATCTGGATTTGAGAGTTCTAGAAGTATATCCATTTCAGCACAAAGTTCTACTCATTCCTTTATGAGAGCCCAAAAAGAATCTGAAGCCAGACAGTATGCCTGGGCATCTGTCACCAGGGGCACTTTACTTCTCTGTCTCTCTGCTGCACAGAGAGTGGCACTACAGGAGTCCAAAGAAACAAGCCGGAAGGAGCAGCCAAGGCCAACAAGTGGGACTCCTCCCACTTGAAAAGCGTACGCGATCCAGCACCATCATCTGCTGTCACTGGAGAGCTGGACTATTCTCGTCCCTCATTCAGAAACACACAACACTCATTCCAGCCCTGAAAACGAAAAGAGATGTAGGAGGTAACCATGGAGATTTAAAAGAGAAGGCACAGAGTAGTCGAGGTATGAAGAATAGCAGGTGGGAAAGAAGAGAAAATAAGACCCGATGCTTCAAAGCTGTGTGAACTTAACTCTGACCCACTGCACTCAGCTAATAGCTTGCCTGCCTATGCCAATCCACTCATGGAACTCACTGGTTTAAACCACTCCAAATCTGGTTAATACAAAGTTTACAGAGAAAGAGAAAAATAGCAACAATATTTCAAAATGCTTTGTATGCAGAGCCTCAGAGAAAGGGTGCCATATCAACAGATGCTTACAGGCTGGAAAGGAGACATTGTCAGTTCCTATGCAACTGTGCAATGATCTGTGAGCATCAACAAAGCTCAGCCACATGTACAACTTCCTTTAGAAATATCTATTAGAGCTGGGAACACTGCTCAGTGGTAGACCCCTCCGAGAATCCCCCAGTGAGGGGCTGGGGGCGTGGGTCAGTGGTAGAGCCTCTGCCTAGAATCCCCCAGTGTGGGGCTGGGGGCGTGGGTCAATGGTAGAGCCCCTGCCTAGAATCCCCCAGTGTGGGGCTGGGGGCGTGGCTCAGTGGTAGAGCCCCTGCCTAGAATCCCCCAGTGAGGGGCTGGGGGCGTGGCTCAGTAGTAGAGCCCCTGTCTAGAATCCCCCAGAGAGGAATCAGTGGTTGACTGCTTGTCAGCTATACATAAGGGCCTAAGTTGATTCTCAGCACTACAAAAATCACAGAAGACTTATGTAAGCTGAACCAGGCAGGGAAGAATGCCAAAAACAGACCTACCTCTGTGATTCCTGACTTAGAGCCATACATAAGGAAGGTATGAAAGAACCATAGCAGAAAATATTAGGAATTCGATTTGTCCTGATTTTAGTTGAACATATTTATATATTTATAGAAAGAGGGGAAAGAGAAATAATAATCCTATGACAAAAACCTGGGGACCACTGCTATGTTGTGAAGACATTGTGAACCAGTATGGTGGTGCACCCCTGTAATCCCAGCACTGGGGATGGGGAGCTCCAGGAGGACAATGAGCCCAACCTAGGTCCTCCGCAAGACCAAATGCTCTTAGCTGTAAAAGCAGTTTTCTGTTCTCCTGTAATAATGGTCATTTCCAAGGCGCTTTCTGCCTGTCTGCTAACCTAGGCCTAGCTCTGGAAGCTTCTAGCCTCCATACAATCTAAGCCTAGGATGTTGAACCTCCCAGACTTGCTGCTGAATAAGCTCACCCTTTCTGCTCTTTTCTGAACTCTGGCTGGCTGGCTCAACTCAGCTGTTCTGTTCACTCTTCTCCCAGCTGACTTATTCACTCAGGCTTCTCTCAGCTTCTGAATTGCTCTGCTTGGCCTCTAACTCTAGCAGTGTTTTCTAATCTGGCTCCTTCTCATTCTCTGGGTCATTCTGTCTCTACTTGTGTCTAGCTTGTTCTCTCATCAATCCGTCTCTGTAAATTTCTCCCCATAGAACTGCCTCCTTCTCCCTCTCTGTGCTGCTCCACTCTCCCTCTCCACTCTACAGCACTGCTCTCCACAAACCCTACTGTCCCCTCTACTGCACTCTCCTCCTGTACTGTCTGCCTCTCCCCTTAAGTAGCTTCCCTTTCCTTTCCTCTCTCTCCTTGTGAGAGCTGGGCAGATCCTGTTCTGTCAAATCTTTCTGATTCATCACTTTGGCACTCAATTAGACATCACTTTCAAACAGGGGTGCTTCCTTCTACAAATTAACTTTACCTTCACTGTTTGAGATTAAAGGTGTGTGCTAAGGGACTGAGCCACATCCTAACTAGAAACAGGTTCAGATATCCTGAAACCATTAACTTCTGAGCTGTCTCTACAGCCCTGGAGCAAACTATCTTGAACTGTACATCTGCTCCTGTCACGGACGCTGTATTGTGAAGGCCTCTCTCCCACGCATGTCTGTGTGTTTTGTACAATTGCAGTAACAATGATCACGAATTGTTTTGTGGAAACTGGACGATGGTTATAAAGTTTCTCGAGACGATACACAGAGTGGCTGAATTATTTGTCATGTTGAAAAGTAGTCTAACGTCAATTGCTGTCTCAGATGTGAGAAAAACATTCTACAAAGAGACAGTCTTTTTTTTTTTTTTTTCGGTTCTTTTTTTCGGAGCTGGGGACGGAACCCAGGGCTGAGACAGTCTTTTTAGGCCTGCTGACCTGCGCACTGGTTCTGTTTGCTGGAGTATCCGTTGCTGGTGCAGGGAATCACACACATGGCCTTATGCATCTAAGCAGCCACTCTACCATTTAGTTGCACCTCTAGCCCTCGTTGTTTGTTTTCACTGAGAAATACTTAATCTTTTCAAATTGTACGTGTAAAGGAGGGGTGTGTGAATGCAGATGCCCAAAGAAGGTTCCCAGTGCCCTCTCCTGAGCTCTCTCTCCAGCCCGCTACCTCTTCTTCTGCCTTAGCCTCCAAAGTGCTGGGATTATAGGCATGCACCTTGGTTCTTTGAAAAATTAATCTAAACAGGGGCTAGAGAATGGCCGCAGTTAAGAACACCTGATCTTCCTGTAGAGGACCCAGTTGGGTTTCAGCACCCACATGGCAGCTCACAATTTGCCTCTAACTCCAGTTCCAGAGGAATCTATCGCCCTCTTCTGGCACCTCTGGGCACTGCATGCACTGTGGCTGGGATACGAACACAAACTTTTTTAAAAAGAGCACATAATTTAGATTTTAAAAATAACCTAAGGGGCTGGGGATTTAGCTCAGTGGTAGAGCGCTTACCTAGGAAGCGCAAGGCCCTGGGTTCGGTCCCCAGCTCCGAAAAAAAGAACCAAAAAAAAAAAAAATAATAACCTAAAAGAGCTGGAGAGATGGCCTAGTGGTTAAGAGCGCTGGCTGCTCTTCTATAGGACTCCGGTTAGATTCCCAGTACCTATTTATCAGCTCACACTTTGTAACTCCAGTTCCAGGGGATGTGACTCCCTCACACTGACATACATGCAGGCAAAACATCAATGCACATAAAATAAAAATAAACTATATATCTAAAAAATGATTTGTAAAAATAATTTAAATATAACAGTACACAAACTGGCTGTAAGCCCATGAGAATTTATTATCCAGTATAAGTAGTTTAAAACATTCAAGTAAGGACCGTGAAATAATTGAACATTGAAAGAAAATTATCTAAGTCTTTCTTATTCCATATTAAAAAGATTCTGAGGCCGGGTGGTAGCGGCACAGGCCTTTAAGGCCAGCACTGGGAGGCAGAGGCAGACAGATCTGAGTCTGAGGCCAGTCTGGTCTAAAGAGCAAGTTCCAGGCTAGCCTGGGCTACATGGAGAATCCCTGTCTTGAAAAAAACCTTTAAAAAATCTGTAATTCAAAATGCTAGAACTAAGTAAGAAATATAATCTTGAAATGAGAGAACTTGTAAACATTGTGAGTTATAAGACAGATTCGACCAAATAAACCGGGGACGTCCACAAAGCAGAGGGCAGTCCATAGATAACACAGTGATGATAAACTTGGGGTGATATCTGTGACAAATAGTAAGGATGCTCTCACAGGGAACAGATAACTTCACAACCAGCGTAAAAACAAATAAAAACCCCAATATCATCGCCCTTCCCTAATAAACACATACAGGGGCTTTGATGGGACACATCTATAATCCCAGTGCACAGAAGGATGAGGGAGAATCATCTTAAGTTCACAGTCAGCCTGGGCTACAGGATGAGTTTAAGGCTAGCCTGAGCTATACACCATGTTCACTGCCCTGCTACACAAACAAAGGGCTGATGAGTGAAGCTATAATAACTAGTAAAGCAGTTGCCCGGCATGTGCAATGTCTTATGTCCTAGCCCCAGCAGGCCATCCCCCATCCCTGAAAAAAAAACCCTAAGATAATGATATATTATTTTTCCTCTAAGATTGGCAAAGATTAAATATGTCCACTGCTGGCAAAGGTACAGAGAAATCGGAGCTGTAATACAAACTGGTAATAAAAATTAATGTAATGGAATTGTTCATCCTTTTGCGATGTAGTTTTGCCAACTTTTATCACACATTAGAACATGGGCTCTTTCTATTCTATTTCTAGACACATTTCCTAAAGAATTGTATATGTCTAAGAATGTTCTTTCAGATTTACTTAAAACTGCATAAAACCAGAAACCGACTGGGCGTGATAGTTCCTGCCATCAGTCCAAGCGTGGGAAATCAAAAGCAGGCCAATCTCTTGGAGGCTAACCTGGTCTACATAGGCAGTTCCAGGCCAGCCCAGGCTACAGGGTGAGACCCTGTCTCAAAAATAAACAACAAAAGAATGGGCTGGAGAGGGGCTGGGTGGTTAAGAACACTGGCTGCTCCTGCAAAGGACCTGCGTTTGATGCCTAGCACCCACATGGTGGCTCACAAGCATTGTGACTCCAGTTTCAGAGGAGCCAATACTGTAGTATCCTGGCCTCCTGGGCATCACGAGGTGCACAGACATATGTGCAGGCAGAGCATTCATATAATATAAATAGTATAACAATATATAAAATATACTATGGGGGTTGGGGATTTAGCTCAGTGGTAGAGCGCTTGCCTAGGAAGCACAAGGCCCTGGGTTCGATCCCCAGCTCCGAAAAAAAGAACCAAAAAAAATATATATATACTGTGTATTTTATAGTATATATTTTACATACTATATTATCTATTACTTTATTATATATTGTATGTTATATTATGTTATATATTATACATTATTATATAATAAATTACATATGTATTATATAATTACATACCATATATAAATATGTATATAAAATTATATATACATATGTTTATATATAATTATATATAATACATATATATCCTAAACATCCAGTTAAATGGGAATATATACATCATGCCATGTCCATATTGGTGATCAGTATTGTATTGATTACCTATCACTGTATAATAAAAGCCCCCTCCCACACCGACCCCCTCACAACAATAAGCATGGACTGTCCTCAGGGTTTCCGTGTGTAAGAGTGATAGGCAGAGGTGGTTCTGCCCAGGATGGTCCCTGCTATCAGCCAAAGCTGTCCAGGAGCTCTCTGATCTGCTAACAGGACAGCTCTCTGGCAAGTGGCTGGCTGGAGGCTGCTACAGGCCTCTCTGCACAGGCTGTTGGGGTAGCCTCAAGACAGAACACTGAAAGCCTTCCCTAAGTGAGCCATCCAACAGAAGCTAAGGTTGGCACTGTCCTGTACTGTACCTCACAAGCCCCACACTCCCACAGCCACAATTCAGTGATACAAAGCAATAGAGGGGCATTGTATCAGTCAGCTTTGCACCACTGTGGCCAAACACCTGACAGAACACTGTAAGACGCGTTAAGACACCGTAAGATGCCGCTTGTTTTGGCTCATGGTCCTGTGGCTTCTGCCTACAGTACCTGGAGGCAGAACATCACAACAGGAGGATGTATGGAGAGAAGTGCTCACTGCGGGGTAGACAGGAAGGGAACAAATGGGAAGTACATGGAGGGGCTTGATGAAGGGCATCCCAGGGTGGATCTGTGAGAGGGTCAACTGAGGGGCTGGACCTGAATGTGTACGCTTCCAGCCCCATCCCAAATCAGGTGGAAGTGAAAAAGGAGGAAGGCTGCCCCTGCTTGTCTCCACCGTGATGTGACCAGCCCACCTCCACGTTGCCCTCCCTCTACCACAGATGCCTTGGAAGCCTTCAGGCTCCAGAGGTTATGTCTTGAGGCTACATAACAGCCCATAGAGAGAGCCCTGTGAGCAGCAACTTGCCTGGAGCCAGCTGCCAGCCATGCAGTGGCTGATCAGACAGCTCCAGCCATGCAGTGGGTGATCAGACAGCTCCAGCCATGCAGTGGCTGATCAGACAGCTCCAGCCATGCAGTGGCTGATCAGACAGCTCCAGGTCCGCTTTCCTGGGCAGAACCAGCACTGCCTCTGTAAACAAAAAAACAAACAAACAAAAAACTCCCAACACCCCTTTAAGTCGTTAACCACCTCAAGCCTGCTTTTCTTTTGGTGCATCCCACGGTCCTGACTGCTCAAGTCAGAAACCTTGGAGCCAGGCTAGCTTCCTCCCTCTTATATAATCTGTACCGACACCCACACTACTCCAGCTGCACGGAGCACCTAAATATCCCAGACTTGCTGAGCTTTCTTCGTCTCCATGGCTATCACCCAAGTTAATACTTTTTAACAGACTTACTTCTATTTAAAAACTTGTAAAGAGTTATGGATGAGAGTTTTACCTGCATGGATGCATTGCCCGCTGAGGCCAGAAGAGGGCATCAGATCCCCGGGGACAAGAGTTACTAAGAATGTGGGTACTAGGAATCCAATGGAGGTTCTCCAGAGGGGAAGCCAGTGCCCTTCACCACTGAGACATCTCACACACCACCCCTTTATAATTTTTATGAGTGTTTTGCCTGCAAGTGTGTGCACCTCATGCATGCTTGATGCCCTTGGGGATCAGGAGAGAGCATCAGTTCCCCCAAAACGGGAGTTACAGATGGTTGTGAGCCACTGTGTAGGGGCTGGGGACTGAACCTGGGTCCTATGACTTTAAATTAGATTCTATTTGCATTTTTAAGATCCATTTTTATGTATGTGTATGTGTGTGTCTCTGTGGGTGCCCAGCGAGCCAGAAGAGGGTGTTAGAGCATCTGGAACTGAAACAACTGACTCACGTGGATACTTGGACCTAACTCTGGTCCTCTACAAGCGCAGTAAGCACTCGGTCTCTGAGCCATCTCTCCAGCCCCTCTCCTTGCCTTCTTCATTGGTCAGAGTGATTCCTGGGGGGGGACACCTGTGGAGCTTACAACTGACAAGATCACAGAAGAGCAGGAAGGCATGGCATCTTTTATCCTATGTCTATCGATCGCTGTTTTGTCTGAATGTACATGTGCACCATATGCACGTCTGATGCCCACAGAAGAACTTGAGTTACAGATGGTTGTGAGCCGCCACGTGGGTTCTGGAACCAAACCTGGGTCTTTTTGCAGCCCTTAACTGTTGCGTCATCTCTGCAGCCCTAAGGAAGGATATCTTCACTGTAAATAAAGGTAAAACACCTTGAGATTTCCACCTGGGGGAAAATGAATGAGGCCCAAAGGTTAGGTACATTCAGGCCTTAATTCAGGCCCATTTTAACATAAGGTCCACGAGAGGAATATCATTTCTACGTTAGCAAACTTTGCAGCAAGTGTTCTGTGCTGGAATCCTTACCCGCAGCTGGCAAGAGGTGATTAATCTAGGTCTGCAATGGAATGGGAGAATCCCTTTTCCTTCCTCCATAATTTTCCTTGTCTTTCTATTCTGCTCCACTACAACTCACTGTCTTATTGTCTTGTGACAAGCCAGTACTCTCTCTGCATATAGCCCAGGCAAGAGTTGGACTTGTCAGCCTCCTGCCGCAGCCTCCCCAGCAGGACTACGGGAACACGACCTAAGACCTTAACTCTCAGACTTTACTCTTGGCAGTGCGCACCCACTTTCCATGAGAAGCACTACGACCAGATGACCTTATGACCGTTCTTGCCTCCAGTTATAGATATCAAGCAGCAGCTGAATACTGGCCCCCTAAGGGACACACACCTCACAGCAGTACATTTTCACCAAATCACTTTAAGGTGTGGGGTCTATCTAATAAGACATTCTAGTATTAACAGTTATTGGTATTAACAGGTGGCAACCAAAAGAGAAAAAAAATCTATCGGGGGGGGGGGGGGTTGGGGATTTAGCTCAGTGGTAGAGCGCTTGCCTAGGAAGCACAAGGCCCTGGGTTCGGTCCCCAGCTCCAAAAAAAAAGAACCAAAAAAAAAAAAAAAAAAAAATCTATCAGGGATAGGTAGCTAAGAAAGGCAGGGTGGACAGAGCAATTTTTGTTAGAATTAGATGACAGGCTGCCTTTTCATAGGTACTCATCTCAGACGGTGATCCACTACCAAAACTCTTATCTGGTTCACACCATTCTTTAGTCACAGAACTCAGGAGGCTGAAGCAGAGTTGAGGCCAAATTGGTCTACATGAAGAGTTTCAGGTCAGCCAGAACTACATAGTGAGACCCTATCTCAAAGACAGGAAAAGAGGCTGGCAAGCAACTGGTGAAGCATGTTAAGGAGAATTAACAATAAAGCCCAGAGCAGTACTACGGGGGTGGGGGATTGAGAGGCGTGACTTTGGAGACCCAAAAGTGTTCGCAAACAACTTCAAAAGCATGTATAAACTTGTCACTAAACAACGTCAAAAGCAAGTATAGCTGGATCTGGGGACAGGAGGTAGAGCCGGGAAGGTCCCCCAAGACTGTGTAACCTTTCCTCGGGGCACCAGGAACTCCAAAAACAGGAACATGCCAAGCTTAAGCTCTGCCTCAGAACCTACAACCCCCAACGGCACTCTAAGCGGAAGTGTACCTCTTCCTTCCGGTGTGCTCCGCACGAGACGGGGCGGGGCAGCGCGGGAGGCGGGGGCGGGGCCTTGCGTCGACGAACAGCTGCTGGAACCAATGAATGCAGCGGCAGCGGCCCGGCCTCCCCGGCGCGCCCCTTCCCGGGGCTGCAGACGCCCCCCAGGCCCATCCTTGCACCGCACCGCACATTGCCGGCGACATCTGGGTCCTCCGGGTCTTCAACTCGCTGTAGCCCGTAAAGTGGGCGCGTCCCCAAGGCCTGGGTGCTTTGCGTGCTTCCTTGCCAATCCCGGGTAGCCCGCGAGGACTGCTGAGGCCGCAGGTCTGTGGCTGCGGGTCGGGCCGCGAGGTAACAGGACGCGCCGTATCTACCGGACACGTGGGCGGGGCGTGGGAGGGAGCGTCTCTGAGCGGGAGCTTGTGCCTCGAGGTCCCCCCGGCCGGCTGGCATCTGGCCCACTCGTGGACTCGCCAGGTGCGCAGGGGAGTGGCTCCAGGTGCGGGATAGTGGCGCGCGTCCTGGTCCATAGTCCAGGAATTGCCTTCCGGTCCCTTTGCTAAGGTCTGGCGGGGCTTTGCGTCCGGCTGGCCGAAGCAACTTTTTGTTTCCCAGTTGGTGAGGTTGTTGCCATCCAGACGCGAATCGTAATTAGTACCTGGCGTGTTTGTTAACTTTCTGCCTCAACAGGCTCAGGGTAGATGTAAGGTGGGCCCTGCATAGCCCTTACCTTCCGAGGGCTAGCAGGGTGTGATTCCCCAAGAGAGGTGAAGATTCCAGTGGTGGCTGCAAGACTTTGAAAAGACACCACCACCCCCCACCACCACCCCTGTTTCTTGTGCTTTTGAGCACACAGCATTTGAATCTGTGTTCCGTCTCAGCATTTTTGAATGAATGAATCTTAACAAAAGCATTGTGTGGTATTGGCTTCCTCTGTTGTATCGAGCAAGAGCCTTTCCGTTAGGTAAACAGACTTTGTGGTACCTCGAGTGCAGGTTGGATTAGCTGCCGCAAAGATTGCGTCTGGCTACTCCTCGATCTTTAATAGATAATTAGTAAAACGCTATTCATTAGTCAGAGGAACGAGGCAAGATGTTCCCGGGGGACTGAAACCAGCTTACTCACCACCACCACACCCCCGCCTCCCTCTCACAGCTTCCAAACTAGGTAACTGCTCCTGCAGCTACACCCACAGTTGCTCCCCAGGGAGAGCAGCCACCCTGATTGGCACAACCCTGCGCTGTCTTTGACACCCAGGCATAAGGCTTAGCAGCGATTTTTTTCAAAGAGCACAGGCGCTAAAATTCAGGTATCAGAAACTATTTCAGTTCTTCAAAATCTGGCTGTCACAAGTTTCCTAGGAATCCCTCCCACGTGGTCAGTTCTGTGGGAGACTCAGACCCACTACTTTCTGTAGGAACTGTAGAAAATAGTGTAAAACTGTGTCACGCAACAAATCGCACGGTTAGTGTTACGGAATCCGGGAGGGAAAACATCACAAGGCGGAGAGCATCCAAGATGGCTTCTTGGAAGAAGTGCTGGGCTTCTTCATGTGGCTCACCTGTATCCCTGCCTCCTAGCTGTGCCTGCTGGAGAACAGGCGCTTCATAAATGTGGTTGACTTCAACATTCGTGTTGAGTCTTTAAAGCCTGATTATGATTTGTATGGGAGGGTCTGCTGAGCAGTGGACAGTAGGCTAAGTCAGACCATTTAAGCACGTAGAGCTTAAGGGTATATTGAATGAAGTGGGTGCTGACCTTTCCTTGGGGCATTTGTTTGTAGGGGTGGTTGGAAGAACAATGCCTATGAGTCTTTGACATGATGATGTACATCCGGCAAAGAAAAGAGACAAAACCCGTTGAAGTTTCTGAGGATTTTCCGTCACCAAAAGAAGATGTGAAGTTGGAAAAGAAATTGCCATCTGGTAAGTGATTGGAACTAAAGCAGCATTTTGGATTACTTTCACTTCTGAGAATTAACATATGTCACAATCTAATAGGGCAAAAAAAAAAAAAAAATTGGTGCCACTTACGAAGGACACTTGTTCCAGCACCCAGAAACTCCGACTGAACTTTGATTATATTGGCTTATCAGCTGTAATCAGTAAAAGAGCTTTGATGAGAAGGAATCCTTGGTCAGTTCGGTGTTGATTAACTTACAGTGGCAGTGTCATCGGGTCCTTTAGAGGGACGCTTCGCCTGCCCTAGCCAACTGTCTCTTTCCTTGGTACCTTGTCTGGTGTGCCCTGTGCGTGCTGCACCTTCCAGGTACCCTTACCTCCTTTTATTCTCATTTCATTAAAGTCTTTGAAAAAGAGATTTAACATTTTGTATTCAGTCAAATTCCTGAAATGTTACTTCTTGTGCTTAATTTAGGGAGTGGGTTGGAATAGAAGGCAAGGGAAAGAAAAGAGGGGGGCGGGGGGGGGGGAGAAAAGAGAACTTGGTGAATTGTTTATATAATGTTGAGCAGTTGCTAGGTAATTGAATGTGGCCAAATTTCTTTTAGCAAGCATGAAAAACTCCACACCCATCAGCCATTTTCTGTCTAGGACATAATTAATCCTTTGTAGCCAGATGAATTCTTAGCAGCCAGAGCTGGTAGGTAGCAGAGAAAGCTGTTTAATAAGATAAAAGGACTCTCGGTTGAAAAGCCAGGCCATTCAGCCAAGCTGATGAAAGCCAAGGCATATTAGGTAATTTGGAGTGGTTTCTGATGGTGCACAGTGAAAATTTGTTAGACTGTGTCTTTTTTTAAATTACATTTATTTATTTGCCTTGTTTGTGTGGTGGCTGAACAGTGCATGCGTGTGAAGGTCTGAGGACCACTAGCAGGCAAGTGTTCTCCCTTCCCACCTGTGGGTTAAGGAAACCAAACTCGGGCCATCAGACTTGGCAGCAAGCTCCCTACTCACTGAGCCAGCTTGGCAGCTCCTAGGTTGTTTCTTGGTTTTGTTTGTTGTTGTTGTTGTTGTTGTTTTCTTCTTCTTCTTCTTCTTCTTCTTCTTCTTCTTCTTCTTCTTCTTCTTCTTCTCCTCCTCCTCCTCCTCCTCCTCCTCCTCCTCCTCCTCCTCCTCCTCCTCCTCCTCCTCCTTCTTCTTCTTCTTCTTCCTTTTTTCTTTTTTCTTTTTTTCGGAGCTGGGGACTGAACCCAGGGTTGTTTCTTGTTTTTAAAGAGGAGTTTATTTTTATGTGTATGGATGTTCTGCCTGCACATGCACTACATGTATGCCTGGTGTCCTCTCAGGTCAGACTTGGGTACTGGATTCCCTAGAACTGGAGTTACAGTTGGTTATGAGCCACCACGCGGGTGACAGGAACTGAACCTGGGTCCTTAGCAAGAGCACTAGGTGCTGCTGAGCCATCGTTCCAGCCCCCTCTTTTTTTGTTGTTTTTTTTTTTTAATGAAAAAAGAACAAACAACTTTGAAGATTGCTCATCTTATGAAATCATGTCAGAAAAAAAAGCAACCTTGAAAAAGAGAATTTTAAAACGAAAGAAAAACCGCTTCTACCAACTTGCTCACCCAGGGAGTGGACAGTGGTGCTTATCTTGCTGTCTGGATGTTGCATCCACACATGGCGTCCCTCAAGCAGCGTTATAAAACAAGCAAGATCCATGTGCTACCCCAGAACTTGCTGCACTTCCTGATCCATGTCCTGAGCCTTTCATAAGACCACCACGCCTGTGGGTGTGCCTGGTGTCGAGAAGGAGGAAGGAACCCCCCGCAGGTCAGCAGAGGGCATCAGGTTCCCTGGAACGGGAGCTACAGTTTAAGTCACTGCGTTAGGTCCTGAGACTGGAACCTGGATCCTTTGTAACTGCAATAAATGCTTTTAATTCCTGAGCCATCTCTCTGGTCCTCGTGATGTTTAATTATTTAAATCCATTCCTGTATTAGGGTTTCCACTGCTGTGATGAAATGCCATGAGCCAAAAGCGGCTTGGTGAGGAAAGGGTTTATTCAGCTTACATTTACTTCTACATTGCTGTTAAGTCAGGGCAGGAACTCACTTAGGGCAGGAACTCAAGCGGAGCCAGAACTAGGAGGAAGGAGCCGGTGCGGAGGCCGTGGAGGGTGCTGCTTACTGATTTGTTCCCCACAGCTCGCTCAGCCTGCTTTCTTGTAGCACTGAAGACTACAGTTTGCCCAGCCCACAGTCAGTCACTGATTAGGAAAATCCACTACGGCCTCGCCTGCAGCCCATCTTAGGGAGGCAGCCTCTCAGTTGAAGTTCTCCGCTCCTCAGCTGAGTGTAGCTTGTGTCAAGTTGACATACGTACTAGCCAGCACGTTTCCAGAGCGGTTCCAAGCTCCATTTACATCTATCCCTCTTGTGTCTCGGGTCATGCCAGGCAGGTGCCCTACCACTAAGCCACACCCCCAGCTCATTCCACTTTACATTTCATATTTGCCAAGAATTTTTAAAGCACAGCTCATTCTTTTGTCATTGCTAGGGGATTTGAGTGGATTTTAATAGTTTTCCGTCTATCTGCTGCAGTTATTGGCCATGTTTCCTTTTGCTCATGGACAGTTCATGTCCTTAATCTGTTCCTCCCTAGAATGTTCACCCGTTCTGCTCATCCTCAAATCTCCTGCCTTTGTATTTTCCCTAGTTTGTACGGCCTTTGGTTTGTGCTGTATTGCTTCTGTAGTTTATTTTTATTTTAATTATGCATCCGTGCGTATTGGTGTGTAGGTTGTACAAATGAGCACAGGACAGAAGGCATCAGTTCCCCTACCCCTGGAGTTACATGTGGTTGTGAGCTGCCTAACGTGAGTGCTGGGAACCCAACCCTGGTCGCTGCAGGAACAGCCAGTGATGTGAACGGTAGAGCTGTCTCCTAGTTCTAAGTTTCGTGTTTTATGTGTTTTTCTTTGCTAAAAGGTTGTGCCTCTGGAAGGTTCTGGAAGATCCTGTCATCTGCAGTTGGCGGAACCGTGGCCCTTTGCATTGGACTTCTAACATCCGTGTACCTGGCCACCCTACATGAGAACGATTTGTGGTTTTCCAATATAAAGGTATGGGACACCTCGGGCCATTCTATGATCCCCAGTAGCTGCCCATGTAGGTGAATGACCGAGACCACACAGTTGAACCATGAGAATCCAACCCAGTCTCTTATCCTGGCATGGTAGCACGTGTCTGTAATCCCGGGACTCAGGAGGTGGAAATAGGAAGGGCAGACATTCACAGGCCTGCCTGGGTTACATGAGACCTTGTCCTCTCAAAGAAAAAAGAATCCAGGATCTTGAAAGAATTTGACTCTAAAGACTTGAGTGTTCATCATTTAAAAAGAGCACCAGAATTTGTCTAATCAAATGAGTTTCTGTCTGGCTATGATGGTGTCTGCATCCCCCATCACACCAGCACACCACCCCTCCCACACTAGAGAGACAGAGGCAGGAGGGTTGGGAATTTGAGGCTAGCCTGGGCTACATAGTAAGACCCTGGTGAAAAAAAATAAAAAAACAAAGTGAAGACTTGAGTTCAGATCTCTAGCACCCATGTAAAAAGCCAGACATAGTAATGAATTCTTACAATCGCAGGCCGCAGCGAGAGACTCCGCCTTATAAAGCTCATGATGGACAGCTTCTGAGGGATGACGTCAGGTTGACCTGTGGCCTCCACTCATTTGCACATACAGATCCATGTCCCTGTGTATCCCCTGTCACCCTGTACACAAGCAGAAAGAAGAAAGGGAAAGGGAGAAAGAAAATTGACTTTTGTCCTTCCTAATCAGTTTAGTTGTACTGTAGTTCTTTTGGATCTCAGTATTTATGGAAACGTTGGTTCTGAAACTGGTATAGTGGTTGTGAGCCCTGCTTCTCAGCAGACATTATTGGAGCCTGCCTTCCCATCAGGAGCTTCAGACCTTGCTATTACTGTGCAGATGGCGTTGAGTGGAAAAGTCGTCATTGCTTTGTCGGGGGAGGGAGCTGGGCTGACTCTCGAAACATCATTTTGTTTTCTGTCTTTCTCAGAATTTCTAGAACTTACTGGCGTGGTCTCAGGGCAAGGCCTGTGAGTTCACAGAAGGAAACGTGCACTTTGCCAGGGGTTTTGAGCCAAGCCTGCCGTGCTGTTTTCCTTAAAGTTTATCTTATTATTTAAATATGGTGTGCACCTAGCTGGGACCTGGGAGAGGCCAGCGAAGAGCATCCGATCCCCTGGAACTGGAGCTGGTGGCTGGGTGCTGGGAACTGAACCCTGGTCCTCCAGCAGAGCAGCAAGCACATTTACCTGCTGAGCCTTCTCTCCAGCCCCAGAACAATGCTTCCTTAGGAACATTGATATCTTTATTTCGAATAAAGATTAAAATACTTCTATGGTACTATGTAGCCAAAGTTAAACGCTAGTAGCTGTGTGGTAGGAAGACGTGTTGAAAGAAATCACGGAATTAATTACTATTGAATCAAGCTCTTTCGGGTTTATGGGTGGCCTTGCTCTAATCCTTAAAAAGCTGTACTCCATCAAGATGCTTGGGCACCCTTGACTTTTCCCTGGGTCAGAGTAGTCATTGTGCTGCTTTTAAACCAATCTGGGTTGAGCACCTGTTTTGCGGATCACGTGGAACTAAATTCTATGGAGAACAGGGAAGGAGTAACCAGGGCTTGAGATTGTCTAGCATACCAAGTGGTGTAAATGTGTGCTAGACACCTACAGTGTTAAGCAGGCACCATGCCTCGAGGCAGCAGTATGAACAGGTAAGATAGGACCCTACCTCCATGTGATGATGCTCGGGAAGAATACAGGCAAGGCTCCAGACAGTGGCACTCATCCTGAACACGTGCCCAGGCCAGGAGGCGAGAGAGGCTTGGGTGTGGCGGCTGGAGAACAGATGTGTACAGTGTAGGCTGCGAGTGGAAACAGCTGGCGGTGGAGTGCCCATGCTCCCGAGAGAAAAGGGACGGGGCGGTGTCTCAGGCTGTGGAGAATGGATTGAGGGGGGCAGAATACAGCCGGAGCCTCACTGCTGAGTTAATCCTGTTCAGCGGATTCCCTGGGACCTGAATATCCGATTAGGATACTCAGTAAGCCATTATCTTCCTGCCCGGGAATCCAGCATCGGAGGAGACACGGAACTTAACTTTGAGGGGACAGGAGCAGAAAGAAAAATCAAAGCAGAGGAGGAGTGACTGGGGGCCTCCTTAGAGTCTGGATAAAGCTGAGCCCTCAGGGGTGAGACTTGGAAACAGGATCTTCATGGTAAAGAGGAGGAGCAGAGTGGATCACAGGAAAGCAGATCCAAAGTGGGAGTGAAGTCAGCAAGTCCAGAATCGGGCAGGCGGTGCATGAGGAGTGAAGTCAGCAAGTCCGAATCAGGCAGGCGGTGCATGAGGCAGAGCTCTGTGAGTATAATAAGGAACGTGTAAGGGAAGGGAAAAAGCATGGCCGTGGTATGGCTCGTGTGGCCCTGAGTGGCACGTGCTGCTGTGGAAGAGGTCACAGGAACGTCTGTGTCACAGACCAGAAGAATCACGAATCAATAACATGTATTCACACACGTTGGTGAGGACGCCAAGTGTGTGGGAGTGCTAGTTAGTTTTTTGACAACTTGAAGCAAGCTCAAGTTCTTCTGGGAAGAAGAAACCTCCCTTGAGAAAATGCCTCCATCAGACTGCACTGTAATTGGTTAATGACTGACGTGGGAGGTTTCTGTCCACTGCGGGCAGCACCATCTCTGGGCAGGCTGAGCAAGCCATTAAGCAGCACCCCTCCGTGGCCTTGGCTTTCATTCCTTCCTTGAGTTTCTGCCTGACTTCCCTTCATGAGGGACTGGGAGTACAAAGCCAATAAACCGTTGCCTCCCCAAGTTGCTTTAGTCACGGTGTTCATCTCGGCAGGAGAAAGCAAACCGGGAAGTGGAGCACAGCACAGTGGGGGGCTCTGCCATGGGTCTTACTCGATGTCTGATGACCTTCATTTGGAATCTGGGAGAAGCTAGTCGTTAGCTAAGTGAGTACACGCCAGAAGTTTCACCCACTAGACGGATGTCCTGGGTCAATAGAGAGGCTGGGGACAAATGGATGCTGAGACTAAAGATGACTCGGGATGATTTGGCCGAGGGCCTGCAGCCATCCACACAGATGAGCCTTCTTTGGGGAGCTTGAGTTTGCACTCCCTTCGTGTAGGGGTTCAGAACTTGGAAGGAGTTAGAAGAGGGTGGAGTCAGAATTTTCTAGGAAGTTGTTTTTAATGAAAGGTGACTTTTTTTATGGAAAGCAGGACAGAAAGATCAATGACAACCTGACATGTTCCGGAAACAGCTTGGTGGCTGGCTGGATACATCAGCCATTCTCTGTAACAACAAAACTACCATGGCTGAGAACTCCAGTTGCAGCTAGGTGAGGTAGCACACACCTTTATTCCCAGCACTTGGGAGGCAGAGGCAGGACGGTCTCTGAGTTCCAAACCAGCCACTGTGACACAGTGAGACCTTGGTCTACAAGACCAACGAACCAAAAAGGCAAACTCCAGTCTTAAGGGATTCCCAGTGTGACGGTTTGCATATGCTTGGCCCAGGGAGTGACACTGTTAGAAGGTGTGGCCTTGTTGGAAGAAGTGTGTCACTGTGGGGTGGGCTTGGAGACCCTCCTCCTAGCTGCCTGGGGATGCTCAGTCTGTACCAGGCTTCCTTTGGGTGAAGAACACAGCTCCCCCTGCACCATGCCTGCCTGGATGCTGCCAGGCTCCCACCTTGCTGATAATGGACTGAACCTCTGAACCTGTAAGCCAGCCCCAGTTAAATGTTGTCCTTATAAAACCTGCATTGATCATGGTGTC